>NC_133770.1:27540635-27759268 GCF_003597395.2 Chelonoidis abingdonii | reverse complement strand
GCATTGTTTATAATCTCACCCAGATAGTTATTCCCACACAGTGAAGGAGTTTACAGTCTTCACTTTAGCATACTTTTCCCATACCAAACAGAGCGCACCTAACCCACAGGAGCCACGAAATGGTGAGTAAAGGGGGGATGATTGCTTCAGGGATGTGCAGGGGTTTCTGTGCATTGGGGAGAGCAAAATGCTGCAGGGGGCACCTACATTGAACACTCTTCCAACATTTTCCACAGGAGTTAATCCTGGAAGCTATCTTGCTGCTGCGGGTCACCTGGAAAGAGCGGGAGGGTCTTCTACAGCAATGCGGATTCCGCCCTGGCCCCTATGCAGCTTGCCTGTGTGCAGCAATGGTCCCTCCACCCCTCGTGGCACAGTTGCGCGGACGCATTAGCCTGACTGGGACAAGGACCACAGTGGCTCTCCCTATAAACTTGCGCAAGCACATGCCCACGCTGTGGCTGAAACTTTTGAAGAGATTACCGAGGCCGATTACCGCGACGTGATAGACCACATCAATGGGCTATTCCACATCTAGGTGTGCATGCATGCAGCCCTAACCCTCCCTCCTCTCCCGAAACATTTGCATCCTGAAACTAAAAGCTGCTTACCAGGAACCCGCTCCTCTGCTTGTCCTTCTCCAGTTAGTTCCAGCTGCTGCGACTGGCTACCTTCCTCCTGGCTTGAGAAGAGCTCCTGGCTGCATGCCTCCTGGGACTTCGGGGTGTCTCCCCCCACCCCAGTACTCTCACTCTCGGTTTTCTCCCCCTCGTCCCGTTCCCCCTCCTCCTCACCTTCCCCCTCCTCTAATCCACCTTCCCCCCCGCCCCACTCTGTGTCCATCGTGGTCATCGGATTGGCAGTGGAGTCACCCCCAAGTATTGCGTCCAGCTCCTTGTAAAAAGGGCAGGTTGTGGGGGCAGCACCTGAGCGGCGGTTTCCCTCGCAGGCTTTGCAATAGACACTCCACAGCTTCTTTACTTTAACCCTGCACTGCACCACGTCCCAGTCATGGCCCCTTTCCAACATGGCCCTTGAGATCTGCCCATAGGTATCGTAATTCCTAAGGCTGGAGCGCAATTGTGACTGCACAGCTTCCTCACCCCAAACAATGATGAGGTCCAGCAATCCGCCATTGTTCCATGCTGGGGCTCGTTTGGCGCGTGGAGGCATGGTCACCTGGAAAGATTCACTGATTGATTGCACTCCACACCTAGCTGAGCAAACAGGAAGGGGATTTTTAAAATTCCTGGGGCACTGAAAGGGCAGGTCACCTGAGGCCAGGGCAGTAGAGTGCAAACTGATGAGCAGAGTGGCTGAACAGGCATTCTGGGATACCTCCTAATACCCTGGAGGCCAATTACAGTGCTTTTGGTGGCCACACTTGCAGAGCAGCGCTGCATCACCAGCGCTGCATTCCTTATACCCCAAGCAGAGCAGGAGTACAGCCAGCGCTGCAATCAGGGAGATGCAGAGCTGTATATGCCTTGCAAGTGTGGACGGTGAGTAAGTTGCAGCACTGGTGGTGGGTTTACAGCGCTGCAACTCTCCAGTGTAGCCAAGGCCTGCATCTGGAGGAGGAGCCAGGGAGCAATCTGAGGACTAATTAAAGAATGAAGCTCACCTGTACTGAAAGAGGCAGAGCTTGTACAAAGCCAGGCAGTGGAGGGCAGAAAGGGGATGCAAGAGTGAGGCCTTTCTGAGACTACAGAGAGAAGGGAGCTTGGCCTGGAGGGAAAAGTATACCTGGAGGAGTGTGGAGAAGGAGTCTGATAGAGGTAACATAGAGAGGAATCCAGGGAAACAAGGTGTAGGACAATGCGGACCTTAGCTTCTGGTTGTGGGGTCCCTGGGCTGGAACCCAGAGAAGAGGATGGGCTTTAATCTTCCTGTCAGACACTGAGGAAGTGGCAGAGAATTGGGAGACTGCAGAGAATTGGGATGGTTGATATGGAGAGATTATGGTACACGAACACCCCTGGCAGGGGAAAACTACAGTAACCTGACCAGAATATCAAGCCATGAAGAGGGAGCAAGAGAGAATGCACCTGATGGAGTGAGCACCCACAGGAAGGGCAGATAGGCAGAGCTAAGCTCCAGCTGTAACCACAAGGAGGCACTACAGTGGTGAATAGAGCACAACATGACAACGACCTAATTTACAACTAGAGCTGTGTGAATGATTGGTGTGTTGTGTGTTTTTTGTTCTGCTTTTGTTACTAGCCATTCTGAATGCTTTAAAATTAATTCAGTTTGGGTCACCTGAAACCAAATGTTCAGGCTATTGGGTATTCTGGCTTAGGTCATTCTCAATCTTTGTTTCCTGTTGAAGCTGTTCCACTCTTTTTATAAAATACTTACATATTAACTGGACCAGAGAGCGAGAGAATTACTCTATATAGCCAAGGGGCTAGAGTACTTACAGAAAGGGAAACACTTGGGTTCTGATTCCTCTCAGATGAATATTTAATGATGTAAACACAATGAAAGGAGACTCGTGCCCACTCTGCCCTCTTTTGTCATCATTAGAGATTCTGACAATTTACACACTCGGAAAGTCAGCATAAATGAATTCAGACACAAGAGGTGTCAGCTTTACAAAGGAGCTTTATTATCCCAGGTGGAGAACAAGGCATGTCCTCATCAGTAATGGAGCAAATGGGGGGCCGCATAAATAAATGAGGGGACTTTAAGTCTGACATTAGTCCCCTTTATTCTTACTGTAACACTAAGCACCCCTGTGTTCACACCCTATACAAAATATGCCATGGGAGACATCATCTGAAAGCTAATATCTCACTGATCATTAATATTCTTAATGTATGTATGGGGTGCATGTATTAAGATTTAAGGATATGCTAGAATTGGACTAAAATGTATTTAAACCAAGTGTGTCAGGTAAGTTGGTAAGCAGGGCTGTCTTGACTTAGACAAAGGAATGTGTATTTGATTCTGAGCCTGCCAGTCTTAGAAAAAAAAGACAACGAAGGTCCCTTTTTACATATTAGGTAAACGAAGCTATTAAGCTAACAGGTTGGGGAGGGGGAAAGGGCATGGAGCTTCCTTCATAACCAGTCTCCATGTTGCGTCCCTGGCAGTTTGAATAAACTTTACTTTGAGGGCCAACCCTCAGAAGAATCACTTCAAAGGTTTGCTGGTATATAACATGGGGTGCTGAACCTCAAGTGATAAGCAATTGAATCAACTTATTGTATACAATGTTGCTATATTATAAGAGTCTATATAGTGAGGTCTTTTCTTAAAGCCTATGACATGCTGGTGATTAATATCACTATGAAAATGTATTAACACTGAGGAATATGGATACTTAATGATATGTCTTAAAGTCTATGGCCAAATAAGGAGAAACAAGTTCTCTCCCAGACAGAAGAGAAGAAAGCTATTTATCCATCTCCTATGTAAATTAAACACAGTGTGACCAAACACAATGGAAGCACCATTTATGCAGAAAATCCACAGGGGCAGGAGAATACCTCTGGAGGGGAAGAAACAGTATGAGGTCATCCTGCATCTTGAAGCAAGGTCATTGAGCTTTGGAAGACAGAAGCAAGGGCAGAAGTCACCCTTGGCATCCATCACTAGACAAACCCAAGGGAATAGAGCTCTTGCAAGCCGAGAAAGATGGGCCCATCAGACAAGGAGGGGTTGAAGTCCCTAGAAACTGAATATAGGTGAGAAAACATCTTGAACAAAGTCTGTACTTTGCTAGATTGTTTTAGACATTTAGGTGTCTGCTTTCATTCTTATTAGCTTGTAACTCTTTCTAACTGTGTTGTTTCACTTAAGTGACATCACTTGATTAACTGTAGGACATACCGTATATACTCATTCATAAGCTGAATTTTTTTAGTAAAAAAGGGAAGCACTAGAGAAAGGGGACAGCTTATGAACTGGTATAGAGAGGGAGAGGTGGCACACAGCCCCTCACCCCAACAGAGGGAGCAAGGAGAGCAGCACAGCCAATAGAAACAGAAGAGAAGAGGCAAGGCCAGAGTCTCTCTGCTTCTGGCCATGCTGCTCTCCCCACAGCGTCCGAAGCAGCTGCAGCTCCAGGGCTGGCAGGCTGCAGCCATGCTGCTTGGCCCCATCCCCCAGAGCAGGCTGCGTCCGTGCCACCTGACCCAACCCGCTGGAGCAAGCTGCCCGGCCCAACCGCTGGAACATGCTGTGGCCACGCAGCCCACTCTGGCCTGTCAGAGCAGGCTGCGGCCGCGCTGCCCAGCCTGCCGAACAGCTCCAGTCAGGCCAGAGACATCCTCCCCTGGCCCTCCTCAAATAAGATGGAAAGGGATGGGATAGGGAGAGTATGGGGGTCCCAGGCTAGGAGTGGGGTCATTTGGGGGGTGGTCACAGGGGTTACTCTCGTGACTCCCAGCTTCTCCCTCCCAAAAAAATTTCCCCACCAGTTGCTGTCCCAGCCCGTCATGGTAAGCAGCTGGTGGGCCGGGACACTTTGTTTACTTAGGTTTACCTCCGTGCCTGCAGACGCTCAAGGTAAACAAACCTTCTCGGCCTGCCAGCAGCTTCTCTTGATGGCCCGGGAGTCAAAGTTTGCTGATCCCTGAATTATAGGGTCGGCTTATGAACGGGTTATCAAAATTTTCCATTTTTACTTATCCATCTTGGGGGGGTCGGCTTATAAACAAACCAGCTTATGATTGAGTATATACGATAGGGTGTTTTTTTTTCTATAAAGCAACTCAGTGGATGTATTTAAGCCAGTTAAGTTAACAAGCTGTGATGTGCTTTTGTCTCGCTACAAGAAAATAAAAGGACCTTATTATTTCCCTGAACTGGCCAGGAGAAGGCTGGACATTCTCAGAGCACACAGTTATGGGAAAATTTAGGACTGGTGTGTGGTGCAAGTAGTAACCAAGGCTGGTGAAAGCCAGAGTGTGGCTGTAGACAGCCTACTGGGGTCAGAGCTGCTGAACCAGGGCTGTCTAGCACACAAACACTCCCAGTATCTCCTTGCTGCTGTGGCTCCCAACCTGGGATGCTCACAAAGCATTGTAAGACACCCAGGGTTACAGGGCAAGTGGTGACGTGACTCCTTACTGGTCTGGACCCCATAACACTTACCACATCCTAAATCCACTGTCGATAATCACCTGTACAACTAATATAAATCCCTTTAAGAAAAGGATCTCTGGGTAGGTTTTTGTGCAACATGAATCAGAGGAGAGGTTGCAGTATGAGATTCTCCACTGTATTGCTGTCAATCATGTCACTGTGTTGCATAATAAGAATAAATAAAGCAAACACTTAATTTTCTTAACCCTCCCTTACCAAACACTGCATGTATCATTATCTCCTCAAACACTGTTTTGGCATCCACTTTAACTGTCTATTGCCTGAGGTTGAGAAAAAATTGGCAGCCTCTCAGAATTCCATCACTGAATCTCTCTCAGAAAGGTTGCCCCCACCATCTCATGGGGCTCTTCAAAGATTGATCATCAGTAAAGTAGCAAAAGGAGGAGCATTTGATATAATAATAGCATTAAAGAAGTTTAAAGCATGCCTCAAAAACCCTTCAAAGATTAGCCTATTTTGTTGGATAAAAAGCCATGCTTAGATGTAGCTCATGAAGGATTAGCACAGCAAATGTGTGAGAGAACCATATCAAGGTCTTCATTGAATCTGTTGAAAAAATGATTGTGCAATGCAGGAAGTGAGTCATGGGAAAGGTGCAGAGAATCATGAAATACAATGAATTAGACATGGAAAGTCCTAATAGGTCGCTTAGTCTCAGGAAGGATATTTCCCTTCATTGTTCCTTGGTAAAGTTTTCTACATCTCACCAAATGGCGACTTTGTCACTCTTTGAATATTCTTACACAATCTGCTAAATTTCACCGTCCATAATAATTAGTTTTCCTGGTAATTAGTGTCAATTTCACTTTTTGTAATCCTATTCCACTACTCCTAGCACCTTAAATAATTCTTCTCTAGATTTGATATGTACAACCTTCTAAAACTCAGAGTAGAAATGGGCCAAACCCATACCACCCAATCCATACCCTGAATCCATAGCTAGGTGGGGATTCAAGTTTGCAGTTTGAACTTCTCATTGCAATGGACCAAGCACCTTGAAAGCTGAGAATTTAGTTTTACAAGCAGATTTACAACATAAACAAGTTTTGCAGCATTTGGATGTGGAGTTTTGCTTTGCTTTGCTTCTTTATGGAGATCTGGAAGCTGATTCTCCTTTTAAACTGGAATAAGGCTATAAATTTGAGTTCATTTATTCTTTATTTAGACCACTGTGAGAGGAGAATCAGGTGTTCCTAATGTGTACCTATGATGTTCAGGTTTTCTAATTTGGTTTGTGTCCATCTCTAGTTTGTAGATGATTGTGATGGTGCCCATTACAAAACTGTTATTTGGCTCACCACACCCTCAAGTAGCCCCATGGAGATCTTGCCCAGCTATCCCCTTACAATCAGGAACAGGCTACCATTTGTCCACTTACTACTAACTAGAGTAGAAGCATCAGATTGTGGTCCTTCCAAAAATAATATATTGAGTATAGTTTTCATTTTGGGTTTTCTTAAATCAGATATGGGACAGGTCCTCACCTGGTAAAACAAAGAGTGAGAGGCCAGTATGCCTCTACCAGGAACTCTTTAATTCCCTGAAAAGCCAAAAAGAATCCTACAAAGAGTGGAAACATGGACAAATTACTAAGGAGAAGTAGAAAAGAATAGCACAAGCATGTAGGGACAAAATCAGAAAGGCTAAGGCACATAACAAGTTACACCATTTCATAAAGTCTAAACACAGTCTTATAAACCTAGCCTCTGTTTTAACAATGCTAACCCAGAGATGAGCCAGATTGTACATTTGACAGTGTTCATATAAATGGCAAGAAGAAGTTCTACAAATACATTAGGAGCAGGAAAGATGAAGAAAAGTGTTGGTCCACTACTTAAAGGTGAAGGAGGGAGAGCTAGTAAGGATGATATCAAGAAGACTGAGGTGATGTATGCCTATTTTGCTTCAGTCCTCACCAAAGCTTAATGGTGACCACATATACTTAATATTAACAACAAGAGGAAAGGAACACAAGCCACACAGGGAAAGAACAGGTTCAAGAATATTTAGATAAGTCTGATGCATTCAAGTTGACTGGGCCTGATGAAACTCATCCTATGATACTTAAGAAACTAGCTGAAGCAATCTTGCAATCATCAGAGATTATCTTCGAGAATGGATGGAGGTCCCAGAGAACTGGAGAATAGCAAACATAGTACCAGTCTTTAGAATGGAGAACAAAGAGGAGCCAGGGAATTACAGAGCAGTCAGCCTAACTTCAATACATGGAAAGATACTAGAACACATTATTAAACAATCAGTATGTAAGTACCTAGAAGATAATAGAGCGGAGTTCCCAGTAATAGCTAAAATGGATTAGTCAAGAATAAATCATACCAAACCAACCTGATTTCCTTCTTTGAAAGGGTTATTGAACTACTTCATTGGGATAGGGAAGGGGGTAATTTTTAGATGTGATATCTTGATTTTAGTAAGGCTCTTGATGTACTCCAACATTATCATAGGCAAACTAAGGAAATGCGGTCTAGATTACTGTAGAGTGGGGCAAAACCGGTTGCAAGACCATACTCAGAGTAGTTATCAATAGCTCCCTGTCAAACTGGGAGGCGGTATCTAGTGGGGTCCCACAAGGGTCTGTCCTAGGTCCAGTACTAGTCGATATTTTCATTAATGGCTTGGATAATGGAGTGAATAGTATGCTTATCAAATTTGAGGATGACATGGAAGCACTTTTGAGGATGAGCTTAGAATTCAAAATAACTAACAAATTGAAAAATTGGTCTGAAATTAACCATGAAATTCAGTAAAGATAAGGGCAAAGTACTATGTTTAGGAAGGAAACGTCAAATACACAACTACAAAATGGGGAATAACTGGCTAGGCAATAGTACTGCTGAATAGGATCTGGCAGATCAACAATATGCAGTTGTGAAACAGGCTAGTATTCTGTGGTTTATCAACAGAAGTGTTGTATGTAAGATGTGATGCTGGCAGACCAGGTGCCAGCTCATGCCAAGGCCTCTAGGCCTCAACTGAAGCTGTCAAATGCACAATTGGAAACCAGTCTGGCTCATCTGTGTGTTAGCATTGTTAAAATAGAGGTTTGGTTTATAAGACTGTGTTTAGACTTAATGAAATACTTGTAGGATGCTAAATGTATTACTCACTTATAACATCTGTATCCCATGTTAAGTTTATATTAAATGTTTGCATTGTAATCCTCAAACAGGAAAGGAACATTAGTTAATGTAAAATGCTGTCTTCATACAGAATGCTTTAGGTCCTGCCCACCAAGAAGGCCCATTGAAACCAAATGAGACGTTGTGAAACATCCAAAGAACAAAGATTGTTGATTGCCTTCCATCCCACCTCCACAAAGGGGGAGACACGCACACGAACTCATCCCATTAGCTTTAACTCTGAGACGCAGAGGATAAAAATCCATAACAGGAAGAAACTGTACATTTATGTTGTTTGGATTCTGAGGGGCAAAGATTTTTAAGAATAAGCAAAAAGATCCCCACTGCTTAGCCCTCAAGGACATATAAAGCTTGTTTATTATAGAAGCTTCTACCACCTTTTTGGAACCTAAGACTAACCCATTTTGTCTGTATGTTTATCAGCTTTCATCTTGTAAATAACTAACTTAAGATTTATTAACTAAGAAAAATACATTAGTTTATTATATGATTGGCTACAAGTATTATCTGTCACCTAAGCTGTAGAGTGCAATTGACTTGTGGTAACTGACCAGTCCTTTGGGATCAGAAGGACCTCAATATTGTTGGTTTTTTGGGGGGAGTGGGGGTGTTTGCATGTGTAAGGGAGCATCTATCACAAAGGCAAGCTTGCCTAGGTGCAAGATAGACTGTAGCTCCCAGCGGGACTGTCTGTGACTCCATGTAAAGTTACAGCACCTGAGGAGTTTACACTTGATACTTGGTTGGTGAAATCTAAGTATAAAATTCACCACCAGTTTGGTGTTTATGCCCTTCTTCTTAACAGTCTACCCTGAGGTTGGTACTCACGCTCCTGAGCCATTCCATACAGCTTGACATAAGACACAGTCCCACTCGACTCAGCATTTGGTGAGCCTCAGCTGGAGTTCAATGTCCAGTTCTGGACACCACATTTTAAAAAAGGAGTGGGCAAATTGGAGAGAGTCCAGAGGACAGCAACAATAATGATTAAGGTTTAGATAATCTGGTCTATGAAGCAAGATTAAAAAATGGGCATGTTTAGTCTTGCAAAAAACAAAAAACCCAGAGTGGAGGATCTGATAATATATTTGAAGACTCTTGAGGATCATTATAAAGAAGATGGTGAACAATTCTTCTCCTACAGCCAGTGTACGTGAAGAACAAGCAACAGGTTTAATCTGCAGCAAGTGAGATTTTATATTTAGGAAGTTTTCCGAAATAAGAATATTTAAATACTAGGATAGGTTTCTCGTACAAGGGAGGATATAGAATCCCCATCATTGGAGATTTTTAAGAACAGGTTAGACAAACACCTGTTGGGGTGGTCTAAGAGTACTTGGTTCTGCTTCAGCGTGAGAGGTTGGACTAGATGACCTCTCAAAGTCCCCTCCAGTCCTACATTTATATGATTCTAAAATTGCACTGAAGTCAGCTGATCTATGCCATGTTATACCACTTGAGGACATGATCCTAGAAAAGAATAACTCATCTCCTTTCCATCATCTGCTTTATCAGTTTCAATGGATGGTTCATGATAGATGCCTTCCTCAGAATTCCTGGCTATTACTCCACAACATAATCAAGTTCATGGTTTGTGTATTGGATTAAATTGATTCACTTCCTTAAAACTCCTGTAACCATTATCTCATAATGCCTTTGTTTATCACCCTGCCTGTGTCTTTGGGACATTCATTGTCTTTCACTGCTGATACTTAGAGCTAGTCACACAGGAATATCTTAGGAACTATTGTCTTTCAGATAACTTTGTGATGCTTACTGTTCTTCTCTGTGCTTAGTTTTTCCCAATTTCAGTCATGAAATCAGGGCAGAGGGCCTCAGTTTTTCACTTTTTACCTACATAGATTCACACAACTAGTAGTACACCATTTAACATTCTCGTGTATACCACTGGCAAATGAAATAAGACTATGCATAGATTGTATGTCCCACCAATTAGTCATTGTTTAGTCAAGCTGCACGTCTATCTCTTTTAATCTTTCTTTATATATTGCTCCCTCCAGCTTCCTGATAATTTTTGTTCCTCTCCTCCAAGCTCATTTCATTTGTCTGCATGTTCCTGGTAATGTTGTGCCCAGAAATGAATACAGCATTGCAAAAATGATCACATCTGAAAACCTACATCAAGCTATGTCTCTACAAAGCTACTCAGAAAGGAACCCTTGCTTTGCTATTCCAAGACTCTGAAGACTAAAACTGCTCAAACTCTTGGCTGAACAACGTCAGGGACTCTGCAGCTATATGAAGGATGCAATTACCCAAGACGGGAGAGGGACTAGCAGAGTTGCCCATAGGATTTTGGGTGGCCCTACCAGAAATATTTTTCAGACACACCTCTCCCCACAAAAAAATAAATTGGACTGTTGTTCACCAGTCTCACACTATTACATACATGGTTGGCCTTCAGATTTTGGGGAGGGTCAGTGAGAAGTGGTGGGTGACTGGTCCGTCCTGCCACCCCATACTGGGTCACCAGCTAATGGGGAAGACACATGACCTCCACACATGTCTTCCCCTCCGCCATGTTACCTGTGGGGTGGGGAACTCTTTCCTCCCACTGCACTGGCTCCCCTCCCCTCCCCTGCCCCACGTTCAGCTGCCCTTCCTGGCAGCCAGACCCAGGCAGGGAGCGGGATGGAGCTGCTCTCAGATGCTGCTTGGTGCAGTGTGGCAGCTGCCCAGGAGGGTGCCTGGCTGCAGTGGCGGTGGCGGCAGGCTGCCTCCCGCCCAGACTTGGCTTCCAGGACAGCAGCTTAGAAAGTCAAAGCTCTCCTGTTCCCCCACCCCACCCTGGCATGCTCTGTGCACAGCAGCAGCTGGCTGCAAGAGAGCCTGGCCTCGGAGGGGCGGCAGCAGCAGCCCACTCCCTGCCAAGGCTCGGCTTATGGGGACAGGAGCTGACTCCGAGTGTGCTGGGGGGGGGCGAGGGGTCTCTGGCTCACTTGGCCTCTGTCCCCAAAAGCTGAGCCTGCAGGGGCAGCCTGCTGCTCCGGCAGCCAGGCAATCTCCGAGTCAGCCACTGTACTGCACCAGGCAGTGTCCCAGGCAGTGTGGCTGGAAGAGGATCTGGTCTCTCCCCTTCTTTTCTGGCTCTGGCCATGCCCCTTCTGCTCCCTGCCTTGGCTAACTGCTGGCGGGACTCAACCCTCCATGTCCCTCCAATGAGTTGCCTTTTGGAAGGCATCCTAACTTCAACTAGCACATTTGATATAAAGTTGGGGACCAATTCCTGCTGCAGAAGTGGAACCTAGCTCTTTGTGCTGGGACTATGAAGACTGGAAAAGATTTATAAAAATGTTTTGCAGGGAAGAATTGTCCTAACAACCAGGAAACCTGAGATCCCTGAACAGTATCAGTTGCAGTCTGGTGAAACTGTAGCTCTTAAATAGCTATTTATCAAGGTTAATTAATTGGGTAGTGTTTAAAAAATAACCACTATTTCTCCCCACCATCTGACTGTGGAGCCAAAAAGCCAGAGGGGAGGAATGGATGCATCCAAGTTCCACTGAACAGAAGCCAACCCCGCAGAACCCAGAAAGGCCTCTAAGTCCCTACACTACTCAGTTCTCCCCTTCCGTCCAAGAGTAGGTATTGGTCTGCTCTGGTGACAGATACAGGGCCAGACAGCTTCCTCCCTGGCTCTAGTGCTGCTGCTCCTTCCTCAGCTGGAGGCTGGCTACAGACATCATTGCAGCAGTAGCACACTGGCCAGGCTGTTGAGTTTTTCTTTGCATCCATACGCAATTGAAATATGATCCTTAAAAATAGATAAATAAATAAATAAATAAATAAAAATTACTTTCTGATGTCATCCCAGGACTCTGGGATTTGAGGCTCCTGGCACTTGCTTAATGTGCTGTTCATATACCTGAACCCCACTAATGGCGAGTGAAGTTTGAGGAGACCAGCAGAATTGTATTTTGAACAATCTGTGGGATTTCATTTGAGGTTTAAAAGAAATTTCTGTATGTGGATGTAGACACATTCAGGTTAGCAGGCCCAATTCTCATTTACCCTAAAGCCCCCTTAAGCCATTGTGGCAGTGCAAAGAGGCCTTCTGCGAGGCATAAATAGAGGGATACTGGGAGTTAAAACAGCTGTAGGTGTTCAAGGACAGAATATGGTCCTTAAAAAGTCACATGTGATTCTGGAAGATGGTCAGTAAATCTAACCTATTATTTAAATTCATAAATCAGTTGAATCTCCATTCGTGACTGCATCTGATCTAATAAAGATTTTTGTTTCAGAGAGCAAATAATTCCAAGAGGAGTGTTACTGGCTGTGCTCCATTGTTTTTACCATGCTCAGAGGCATGTATGAGATCAAGATCTAAACTGTTGGGTTTGTTTTGCAGCTGGAATGGTGAATACATCCGTGTGTGTCACTATTGTGGAACACATCATCTTATGATTCCCAGAGGTTATTTATACTTGAATTATAGGATGTTTCATGATTATTCAGAATGGTATTTAGAGGATGGCAACACTCAGTTAAGTAGCTCACTTGCTACTAACAATGTGAAGGAAACACCCTATAATTCACTTATAAGTACCCTCCAGAAATCATAATTATATTGTATAACAGTTTTCCCAAATAAAGAAATAGAGGTTTTTGAAGAAATTGTTTGCATTTTTGTTTATAATCAGTCAGTCCACCCCCCCGCTCTCTCTCTCTCTTTCTCTCTCTCTTTCTCTCTCTCAGACACACACACACACACACGCACACACACACGTTTAATGACTAGGGCCAAGTAGGTTAATTCAAAAAAAATAAATAAACTGCTCTCATTTTTAGAAGTGATCTTGAACACAGCTTCCTTGATATTGTTGCACCCATACCATTATACTCCCAATGCCTACTTTCAGTTCCCAGAGTCAGGATTGGGAATAAGAAGTGTTACAATATAGTGAGAGCCTATTCCTGCAGTATTTCCATCCGGAACTGGAAGTGCTGAGAAGCTTCTGGGTTCTCATGTAAGAACCTAATTGTGCAGCCTTTGAAAGACAAACCACGGCATTATGGCCTATCTAGCGGGAGACAACAGGCCCTGTTTTCTCCTCCAGTAATGTTTTCAACTCCCATTATAGAACGGTTTAGCAGGTACCTGCCCTCATAATGTATGTATGCCAGATATATAGATCCTCCGCTACTGTAAATTGACACAGCTCCATCAACTTTAATAATCCCTATGGTACTATAGCCAATAAATGCAGATTACAGAGACCAAGGGGCTGCTCTAAGAGAGGGAATCAGGGAGCAATGACAAGTCCCACCCCCATCAGATACCACAGAGAATTTGACACAACAAACCTAGATTTTAAACATTTCCAAAAACAAAAAAATAAAATAAACTGCTGCTTCTCTCTAGGAAGACTTCACTGCTACAGAAAAAAAATCAATTAAAATACAAATGGTCACATCACAGGCTGCTGCATGAAATAAATGTCTAACTGAAAGTTTTATTTCCCCTACTGTGGATAAACACTGAGACCTGGTCTATACTACAGCATTAAGTTGACGTAAGCTGCATTGCATCGACCTAGCTGTAGAAGTATCTCCACTTAAATTTGGCTCCCACCTATGTAAATGCCTCTCTGTGCCTGTTTAGTACATCACCTCCGCGAACAGTGTAGAGTCATAGTCAATGTAATTAGGTTGACGCAGTATCAGTGTAGACACTGTGTTCTTTACGTCTACTGTAACTGGGTTTCAGGAACCAACCCACAATGACAGTACAACGGACACAAGCACTCCCAGTGAGGAAAAGCACTCCTTACACAAGGAGCCAGGTGCATGCACAAACAAACGATTTAATAACTGGGGTGGCTGTATGCGGACATAAGTTAGGTTGACAATTTTGTGGTGTAGACAAGGCCTGTGAGAGAAGTGTGCATATATTGATCTCACAACAAACATGTAACCTTGTTCTACACATTAAAAAGGACCTAACCCTCAGCTGGTGTAAATTGGCATCATTTCTTGTATGTTATACTTTTTTATCCTATGCTTTGTCTGTCTTGTCTATTTAGACTGTAAGCTCTTTGTGGCAGGGACAACCTTTACTCTGAACGAACAGTGCCTAACGTGATGTGGCCCTGACCTTGGTTGATCCTTAGACATTACCATAATAAACATTAATGGGTCCATTCAAATCAATGAAGCTATACTGATTTACACCAGCTGAAGATCTAGTCACACATCTGAAGTCAATGGAATTACTGTGGTGTAAAACCGGTGTGATGCAATGGGAATCAGGCCACTGGATCCACGAATAAAGAATTAGAGAATGATTTTATCAATGCCATGTGATCTGTTCTACCTGGAAGGAGAAGTTGTAGAAGAGGTTCAAAGTCCTTTATTTTGGGGCATGAGGACAGATTATTTTAGTGTCCTATTTGTGTTTGCCTCTGTTAATTAAGACTGATTACTCGTTAGTGTGCTACAGATCTCACAGGCAAGTCTTTCCATCCCTTCACAGGGCCATGGATTAGATAAACTAACATTTGTAGAACAGAGCTATGAAGGCATCGGTATCAGTTAGATGTGATAGATGTACAGACCAGATTTGCTTAGGTTTTACTTACATCTGCTGTCATTCTCACAGACAGAAGGAATTTTGTCCTTATGAATACCATAATGGATATTAATGTTGCCAATACATTCTTCATCTTGTAGGTGTTCATGAAGAAGCCCTACAGTGCACGTGGCTTTAGTGTGACAACTGAACAGAATAAGAGTTTATTGGTTAGAAAGAATACCAATATCTGTCTGAAATAATGTGAGTGGGGGCAGAGGAAGGGAGTGAGCAGTTTTAGTCTTTAAAGGGTGCTCAAGAAATCACAGAAAGACAGCCTAACTCTGCATCGGGAATTTTGTTTTTAGATCAAATTCCTCCTTCGCTGCTTTGTTACCAATTTGTGTTGTGTGAATTTGTTTTGCCCCTAAATAATTCATAGCAGCAACAGCCACCATCACTGAGGTGTGCTGGTGCAACTCAGCTTGTTAAGGAAATCTAAAATGAGTTAACTTCCACCCAATGAGAGCAGAGGTCACTCAGTGGACAAGGGTCCATGAGAGCAGTGCTCTGGCTGTACATCTGTGTAACTCTGGAATCAGAATGGCCTTTCAGTGGAAACACCCATTGCAAGGAGCACAAGAAAATATTTTAGATGGTTCTCATCACCATAATATCTGGGCTTTTCACAGTCATTAATGGATTTATCAGTAACCCCTGGAAGGTTGGGAAGTATTCTTCCCACTTTACAGACAGGAAACAGAGGGTATATTCAGTAAGACCCAAAGTCACACAGGGCCCTGGTCTTCAATAGGAAAAAAGGTATGTTCATTCCTCATGTTAATGTGGTAACTATTATGAGGTAAATTTCTAGTGAAGATAAGGCAGTGAATAGTTTTAACATGAGTCAGCAGGACAAGGTAAGCCCTAGGCTCCCCCAGAGTCTTTACATTGACCTGCTAACATGTGATAGCTATACCCTGCCTTGTCTCCGCTAACATTTTACCACATGCAAGTTACCACCTGTAGGCTAATACAAGGCAAGAATACACTTGTATTCCTAGAGAAGATACAGCCAGCTCTGTAGCTGAGCCTGGCGTTGAATCCAAAGCTCTTGTGTCCCACTCGGATTTTGTAGCATTTTACTCCATTTGTGTTCACTTTGCACTGGTGTTGAAGAATACACAAGGTGAAGGCAGTGAAGAACCAAGCCCTTTATAGACGTGTCCTCAACTGGCAGGATGACCACATTGATACTGTCATGGCTTAAAGGCTAGCTGCACCTCTGTCTCCTTCTTGGTCTTTTGACAAAACTTGCTCACCCTTCCTCAACGAATTCTAAATAACATGGGGAAAAAACTTAGTTGTAGAAAATAATGACTTGATGAGCATTTTAAAGATGCTTATGTTTCTGGTGACATATTGTTGCCTCTGTTGTTGATTCAAAAGAGATCAATAGCTGCTTATTAGTGATACTTCAGTTACACACAGGTAGTTAGATGTGGCAGAGAACCTTTGTTAAAATGTTGAGGATTATTGTTTGCAGCTGGTTTTCTATTATATTGTGTCTTTAAGGCATAGAGCTGCATGAGGGTGATCTGGAACTGCACTACCTTAGGTAAACAGGGATGGTCTGCAGACTGTCCCCCTCCTCTTCTCCTCCAACCCCCTGCCCTTCTGGTCCACTCTTAGGTATCAGGCAGCACTAAGGACACAGATGGAGCAGTCCCTTTGCTGCCTCAACAGCAGGGTTTCTGAAATTGTCCCTGATCCTTGTGCAAGGGGAGGAAGCGCCTGACATCCTCTCCTGACCCCATGCATACCTCCAGGGCCAGTTACGCTCTAACCACAAATATATCAAAGAGAGCCAGAAGAGATCCCAAACCCTTGCTTGGATCTGTTATGTAACTAATAGAGCAGGCTAAATTACTTAGCAAAGGCTCAGCTTTACAGCAAGTTCTCCAGTGGCCCCAAGACAGTTGACTGTCTTCTGATGTGATAGATAATGTGCAGTGCTAATTACATACAATAAGACTGTACACACACAGCTATCTGAATTCGGACTATCTGGACTTGAAATCTGAGCTTGAGAGGAATGGATCTCAAGAGGTGGCAGTAATTAAATTTGAGCAGTCTCCCTAAATCACAAGCAGTGGGTAGGCAGGGAGCTTGCTTCTGACAGCCCTGTTGGATGCAGCATGCAGTGGACACTGGTTCTAGATGTCAATATTTAGTGCCTGTTTTATTTTGCATGAAGGACACCAGCTGAACATTTGCATTTAAATAGGTCTGCAGTCCCAGACAGACTTGGTAGGGGGAGAACTGCCAGTTGCTTGTTACCAGCTAGCATGAGTGCTCCTGCTCCCAGAGGCCAAGCACCATGTTCTGAGTACATCTGGCCTGAAAAAACAATAGTTAGATTTGGTGGGAAAATTGTGAGATTTCAAGATTTATTTCCATTCTGATGCAGGCAATAGACTATTCTGGGGTGGATGTTGGTCTCTTTTTGTCTCGCTTGTTGGAGCTGGTCCACTCTGTATAAATAAGTATTTAGTGAGCTAGAGAGAGACTGACCCTATAAGGTGCTGATTAGGTAACTTGTTTGGAATGTGGTATTCAGGTAGAGAAGGAACTTGAACCTAGGTTTTCTTCATCTCAAGTGAGTACCCAAGCTGCAGGGCTATTGGCTATTCAGGCTGGGTCATTTTTTCTCCTTCCAGATAAAACAGTTTAAATTGAAAAAAGTTTAACTGAAAAAATACATATTCGGCCACCTCTAGTTATCAGGTATATTCCCTTACCACTAGGGCATAGATCTCTGATAAGCAGCTGAATCTGGAGTATGAATTTCAGGGATTGGCCCAATATTGCTAAGACCTCATGGGTCAGGCACTCAACTTTGATTTCTATGAAGCTGTTAATTTTACACTCACTGAGAATCTGGCCCTATTCACTTTGGGAGAATTTGTTTTTAAGGGGGACATTTAAACCTGACGAAATAGAAATGAGAATATTTATACAAAAAAGTAACTTACTCAGCTCATTTTTTTGATGTAATCTAATATTAAATTGCTAATTACTGAATACTAGCAATATGTCTAATCTAATTAGCATTGAACATTAACATTGTCGATGTTCAATATCACATTACTGAATATTATGTTATCAATATTATTGGCTAAAGCTGGTTCATTGATTCTAGAATTGCTGTAATGATCCTGACTTGTGCAAAGCTGATCAAAGTATTTCATTTGGTCACACAAGAAATTGATACAAGTAGAGTTATGATTAAAATCCACAACAGAAAGTTAATTTGAAAGTCTGTTCTAGCCAACAGGGCCAGATGCGGATCTAACACATACTGGTATAAGTCTGTAAGGCGTCAACTGAAATCAGTGAACATGATGATCTTGCTTCTTAGGAAAACCTGTGGTCAGTGCTAAAGGATATCTCCCAGCAATCCCCTCAGAGCCCCAGTTCAAAGCCCACTCAAATCAGTAGGAATCTTTCCACTGACTAATAGGCTTTGGAACAGATCTATCAAGATTTCTCTCTATCACTCCATTAGAAGGGTTGGTTGTAATGCTGCTCTAGCTGTGTTCGTCCCAGGATATTAGCGAGACAAGGTAGGTGAGGTAACAGCTCTTATTGAACCAACCTCTGCTGGGGAAAGAAGTTTTCAAGCTAATGGAACTCTCCTTCATGTCTGGGCTCAAGAAAAACTCTGTGTATGCTCAAAAGCATGTTTCTCACCAGCAGAAGTTGGCCTAAGAAGAGAGATTATCTCACCCACCTTGTCTTTCCATTGGGGGGGGCTAAAAAAGAGATCCCTCTTTAACCCAACCCCCAACAAAACAGTCCACAGGGCTGACCACTAAACCCTGCAGATCCCCTTATGCCTCTGCTGTGGTTCTCAGTCTCCAGAAGACTCCTATATCCTCTGTAGCACATTTCCAGTGTGCCGTGCTGGTAGGGTTTCATGACTCTGGGTTGGACTTGCAACCCCCATTAAGAAGATTCCCCCACTACAGAGAGTAGACTAGAGAAGAACCCCTGAGTTCCACAGGTTCAGTGAAACAGAAGCTTTCCTCTTCTCTAGCTTTCATCCAGACAACATCACACAATCTATTATCTACAGCCAAGCCCTAAAATACAATCACATTTGCTCCAATCCCTTAGACAGAGACAAAAACCTACAGGATCTCTATCAAGTGTTCTTAAAACTACAATACCCACGTGGAGCAGTGAAAAAACAGATTGACAGAGCCAGAAGGGTACCCAGAAGTCATCTACTATAGGACAGGCCCAACAAAGAAAATAACAGAATGCCACTAGCCATCACCTACAGCCCCCAGCTAAAACCTCTCCAGCGCATTATCAAGGATCTACAACCAATCCTGAAGGACGATCCCTCACTCTCACAGACCTTGGGAGACAGGGCAGTCCTCACTCACAGACAGCCCCTCCAACCTGAAGCAAATGCTCACCAGAAACTACACACCACAAAACAGAAACAATCCCTGTAACAAACCCCATTGCCAACTCTGTCCGCATATCTATTCAAGGGACACCATCATAGGACCTAAACACATCTGCCACATCATCAGGGGCTCCTTCATCTGCACATCTACCAATGTGATATATGCCATTATGTGCCAGCAATGCCCCTCTGCCATGTACATTGGCCAAACCGGACAGTCTCTATGCAAAAGAATAAATGGACCCAAATCAGACATCAAGAATTGTAACGTTCAAAAACCAGTAGGAGAGCACCTCAATCTCCCTGGACTCTCAATAACAGACTTTAAAGTGGCCACTCTTCAACAAAAAACCTTCAGAAATAGACTTCATCGAGAAACTGCAGAACTGGAATTAATTTGCAAACTTGACACCATCAAATTAGGCCTGAATAAGGACTGTGAGTGTCTGGGTCACTACAAAAAATAATTTTCCCTCCGTTGATACTCACCCCTTCTTGTCAACTGCTGGGAATAGACTACATGCACCATAAATGAATTGGCCTCATTAGCACTGAGCCCCTACTTCATAAGGCAACACCCATCTTTTCATGTGCTGTGTATTTATACCTGCTTACTGTATTTTTCACTCCATGCATCTGATGAAGTAGGTTATAGCCCATGAAAGCTTATGCCCAAATAAATGTGTTAGTCTCTAAGATGCCACAAGGACTCCTCATTGTTTTTACTGATACAGACTAACACCTCTACCCTCTGAAACCTGTCTCCTCATTTGGCCTTCCCTCTCCTACACTGACCCACCACTTCCATCTAATTGGATTCCAGAACTTAAAGCACACTCTATAGAGCCTAGAGAAGGAGGAGAAAGAGAAGAAAGAGATGCCTTCCATACACAGATCTAAAGGGTGCAAATCAGGTCCAAGGGTATTAAACTAGGGATGAATACAGTCCTTTATTCTTAGCATTCTCTACTGTACTTAATTATGGCAAGCAGGTGTGTGAGAACACAGACAGTATGCTAGAATATTAAACAAGGCAAGTGCTACAGAAGATGAGAGGAAAAATACCTATTAAATAATCTAATCCATTCTCTGCCAGTGCAGAATTTCCTCCTACAGGAGTAAATAACGTCCTAAGATGGACAAAGCATAACAAAGTGACATGACAATGCTATTTTCCAAACAAAGACCAGGAACCTGCAAGGAATAATAATACCAATCCTGTCTATAGATCTCATATGCATTACAGTAACAGGTAAGTTAAAAATAGACAGCAATAGAGCTGAGCGGGTTCAAAAATTTCCATTCTGTAAGAAATTTGAATTTTTTCATGCTCTGTCAGAACAAAAAGCTGAAATTTTGAAGTTTCCCCAAAAAATAAAGTTTCTGAAAACATTTCAGTTTGGGACCATCAAAGTGATTCATTTTGATCGTGTCAAAACATGTCATTTTGAAGATGTTGTTTCAAGGTTTAAATGAAATTAATCAAAATGACACCACTGATCCTTTCCTATTGAAGAGTTTTGTCAAAACTGACATATTCCCACAAACCCTTTTTGATTTCAACACAACTGAATTATTCAATGGAAAAGCATGCCACTGAAATGTGTCCAACAAGCTCTACTGGACAGACACCTGGGTTGATTAATGATGAAGTTCTCAGTGCCTGGATTCTACACTTGGATTCTGATGGGCAGGCCCTTGCCTCCACATGTGGCCTTACTGAAGGCAGTCAGCAGGGCTGCATACAGATGCAAGGATCACAAGAACATCTATCTAAACATAATCAGTAAAGCATTGGGGCCTGTAATAGGACATCCTCTGCCCCTCATCCTTCGATGCCCCAGAAACTTCTCAGGCTACCCAGTAAATGATAACTTTGTATAATTTATTTATATCCCCACATGCAACACCAGTACAGTCTCATACAGCAAAATATTTACAGTGTTTGTCTACCTATAGCCTTTTCCCACACCACCAGAGATGAACAGAGGTCTCCCTTTCATTCACTCCCTAAACACACTAAGCTCTGCTAGCCCATATCCTCTCTCCTGTTTCCTTCCTTGTGCATTTCTTATACCCCTCAGCTGATGGGCTAATTAGTTCATCAATCTCCCAGCCTGATCAGCTAATTAGCTTGCCTATCTCCAACCAGCCTTCTTAAGGGGAGCTGATTGATGCCTAAGAGTAAGTCTACAGTGCACTAAAAAATCTGTGCTAAGCAAATGCTGATGCATTTGTCTGATGGACCCTTTCTGCCACATTACTGGGGTTGAATTTACTTCTATTGTACCTTCCCTTTATATTTAGAAATTAGTGAGTTATCTCTCTCTAATGTTTCCGTTGTCGCGGAATCTAGGAACCCATGCAAAAACTGTAAGATTTTTTTCTCAATGGGGATGTAGATATGTAGGCATTGTCCTATGTTCTTTTAAGTTGAGATCCCCTACTTTCTGATTAATTAGCTGGTTCATGTTACTGTTTCCCTTGATGTCTTTCAGTCTGGCACAAACATTTTAGCAAAGCTGGTCATTTTTTAATCCTTCTGCTTAAATTAACACTGCTAACTTTGGCCCCTGTGCCAAAGGATGGTGAGCTACTTAACCTTCTGCTTCATGATGTGACGCTAACACAGCATGCTCACATAGGTGGCGAGTTATATGGGCCCAAGGTGCCCGTGCTCCACTGATATTTAGGAATGTGGGCCTGGCTCCACCAACATTTGGGCTTACTGTGCTTTGGGGGGCCTCATACTTCAGGGGAATGGAGGTCCAAGGGAGACTGAGGGGTTAGTGGGGGGCCTGGCGCCAGCAGCAGCAAGTGACCTGGCCTCAGCCTGTCCTGCCCCACTCTGCCCCACTGGCTCCTGGTGTTGCTTGGGGGACAGGGTGGAAGCCGGAAAGAGGCAGGGCGGGGGCTTGGAGGAAGGGGTGGAATGGGGGCAGAGAGAGGGCGTAACAGGGGCGGGCTGGGGCCAGGTTGTTTACTGCTGCCTGCACCAGGCCCTCCGCTAACCCCCCAGGCTGCCCAGTTCCCTGTACTGGGGCAACCACCCCAGGGGCCCCTCAAAACACGGGGCATGGGGTGGTTGCCTCAGTTCATCCTATGCATGGAGTGGCTCTGCCTGGACCCCGTGTCCCCTTGAAGTGTGGGGCCCCCCAAAGCATGAGGCATGGGGTGGTTGCACCTGTTCATCCTATGGACGGGACGGCTCTGCTTGGGCCCATTCTGGGCACCACCAAAAATCATACAGACGTGACACCCGTGCATGCTCATGCTCCAGGCTCCAAACTCCTGTGTCCTTTCTTGTCTTTTGTAACCTCATAGGCTATTGTGTTAATATGCAAACCATTACTACTCTGCTGATGAGACAGACTGCTGAGGATCAATATGATTCTGTATATGTCATCCCTCTATACCCCAGAGTAAGTTGTCAGCTTCCCTGGCAGTGCTTATATCCTGCTGTGCAATCACAGGAAATAGTTGATTCCTTATATGGTGGCATGTCATGCTCCATGCTTGGTGTAGCGTTTTGCAGAGCTAGTGGGAAAGATCCAAATGCTGCATTTGTTTGGTTCATGCTGTTTGAGTAATAGTCAGTACAGCCAGAATAGCAGAGTACAGCTTTCTTGCACGGTCATTACAGCTCTTCAGCTAACCATTGATGGTGTTAGGCAGACTTGGGAAAGATTCCCAAATACTATCAAGTAAAGGGCATTTTTTTTTTATTTTTTTTTTGGCGGGGGAGAAGGAAAGAAAGAAAAGAAAAAAGAGAGAGAGGGAAAAAATCAAATTTTAAAAAACAGAAAAAGGTAAAACTTCTGCTGAGATAGCATAAATAAAATATTGCTTAACAGACACTATTTTTTTTACTATTAACTTTTCCCATGCTTTTTTCTTGACACAGTAGCTGTAGCTTTAGGAAAAACAGCATTGGGATTTATGGAATTGGAATTCAGTAGCATCAGCTGGTACTAAAACTCTTAATTATAGCTCAAGACTTAAGAGACAAAAGCCTGTTTCAGTAGAAGAACCAATGTGCTTGACATTTTAACACTGACAGCATACAAAAAAAAAGCAGGCTTCTTCTTCTGCTCTTTATTTATTTATTTGAAACATGCCTTTGTCCTAATTACAAATTCCTTGATTTTCTAGAAGTTGAAGCTTTTTCTGCATATGTTAAAAAATGCTAAGTGACTTGTGGTTCTTAACCTGGATTATCATAATGATTTAAGTTGTTCTTTTTTAAAGTTTGACAGCAATTATTAGCAGGAATTCACGATATATATTAACACTTTTACCTCTTTCCCTAGTGGCTAAATACTTGTGCACTATGATAATCTAAAATATTGTAAGATTAATTACATGAATATCTTGGTTGACTCGATGTGAAAGCTGCACATAGACTCCACATGTTTATAAAGATAGCCTGTCTAGAAGACACAATTTCATAGAATAAAAGGCATTATACGTAAATGTACCTATTTAAAAACATTTTTCACTCCTATCCCCATTTCTGATTACTGCATTGTGCAGAGATTGTATAAAAATAACATCACAAGACCTCCAGGGGCATTAATGCCAGAGTCTAATCAGACAGATTCAGGGATCCAGTTTAGGTTGTTTTTCAATCAGCTGATGGGTGGCAAACAAGTTGACGTGGCGTTGAGTCATGGCCATGGGAAAGTGACCATGGATGGGGACAATAATCCATGTTCCAGATCTAAGTGTATGTTCTCCACAAAACCTGAGGGCTGCAGGAGTGTCAAACACATTGGTGGATTAACCTGCTTTTCTCTATTCATAGATCTGCACTGCCTTACTTGCATTTGCCACCTTTCCAGCCAGAAGAGAGGTTCTGACTCACTGAAGAAAGAAAACAAACAAACAAAGCAACAAAACAAAACAAAAATTCACAGAAGAATAAAGGCAAGAAGCAGCTGTCTCTTTATATGTCATTCTTTGTCTTTCTTAGTTTACATCCTCTTCTCATTAACAACTGAGAGTGCTGAGCTCCCAGGTCATACAGTAAGATCAAAAGGGAATCGCCACTGAAAACATTTTTGCAACAGGTAGTGAATTTTAAGTGAATTCTTAACATATGACTACACACACTGGCTTCAAAGACCTTCTTTGTTTTCCTTTTGGATTGTATTAAAACTAGAGAATCCTGCCTACTCATATCTCACATCACCTGAGCTTGTACCATGAGGGATGCTCCAGAATTGGAAATGGCCCAGCTGCCAGGTGTCTACTGGAGAGAGAGACAGCTGTACTCCAAGATTGTTTATGGCAGGGAGACTGAAAGATTAGTTGGAATCACAGTGGGAGATAAGATGTAGATCTCCCTTATGCCCAAATTCCCCTCCAAATTGCCAGTTTGGGCCAGATTTTCAAATGTACTTAAAGCCACAGAGTTCAAGGCCTCAAGGAACCACCAGCTCATCTAGTCTGACTCCTGTATGTCACAGGCCACCAATATGACACAGCACACTCAACCCAACAACTGAAATTAGACCAAAGAATTACAGCCCACAGAAAGCTAGACTATTGCATGCCAAGGCTGAGAATAGGAGGGACCAAGGTGCAGCCATGCCCGAGGATCCTGGAATGACAGGGAAATGATTAAGTGAAATATCTCAAGATAATCCTGGCAAGTGACCTCCATTCACATGCTATAGAGCAGCGCTTCTCAAAGCCGGTCTGCTTCTTGTTCAGGGAAAGCCCCTCACAGTCCAGACCAGTTTGTTTACCTGCTGAGTCCACAGGTTCAGCCGATCGCGGCTCCCACTGGCCGGGATTCACCACTCCAGGCCAATGGGGGCTGCAGGAAGGGCAGCCAGCACTTCCCTCCGCCTACACCACTTCCCACAGTAGTGGGAGCCGCGATTGGCAGAACCTGCAGATGCGGCAGGTAAACAAACCGGCCCGGACAGCCAGGGGCTTTCCCTGAACAAACGGCAGCCTGATTTTGAGAAGCACTGTTCTAGAGGAAGGTGCAAAGCACTCACTGCCAATCTAACCTGAGGTAAAATTCCTTCCTGACCCCATGGTGACCAGTTAGACCCTGAGTATGTGAGCAAGAGCCAGCCAACCAATCACCTGACAGAGAGAATACTTGGTGCCATCTCAGAGCCCTGACCCTCCTCTTCCAATGTCCCATCTGCAGCAGTGGCCATCCCTGATGCTTCCAAGTAAGGAGATAATCAAACAGACAAACAAACATGTTGTGGGGTGGGAAATCCTATTTTGTCCCCTGCTAGTGGCCTGCTGAAATCCCAAGCCTGAGACATGAACCAGAAGAGAGCCCCAGGGCTGTTGACCCCAGCCCCATACCATCACGAGCAACCCCAGCATATTACTGCTCTCATAAATTTGTACAGCTTTCTCTTAAAACTAAGTTGCTCCTCGGCCCCCTGGAGGCTATTCCAGAGCATTATGCCTTTGATGGTTAGAAACCTTCTTCTAGTTTCCCAGCTGAATTTGTTCATGGTCAGTGTATACCCATTTGCACATTTGTTCTTGTACCAACACTGTCCTTTAGCTTAAATAGCGCTTCACACTCCCTGGTACTTACTTTTGGAAATCCCATTAAACATCTATCTGCATCTTTGAATGTTTAAATACTTTTGAAAATCTGACCCTGTGTCTCAAGAGCTGCTCCTGATCCTCTTGATTTTTGACTGCCTGTCTGCCTGCCTATAACAGGGGTTGATAAAACACATTGTGATAGCATTATGCCAGATTATGCACGGAGATGGCTGCATTTACAATGAGGTTTTTCTCAAATCTTCCCCTTTGTTCTAGCTCCAGTATTGCACCCACGATGGTGCTACTCATGAGAAGATGAATGTAAACCGGGAGCAGGCATTTTAACCACTGTGCCATCTCATCATATACAACTAGAATTTCCAAAGCAATTCTTTGACATTCCTGCTGCCACCCTTTCTATATCTACACTCAGTGAATGGGCTGTTGTCTCTCTCTAGGGGGGGTTGTCATTTTATATTCATACAGCATTGTACTCCCCCAAAGGAAGATGAGTTCATAAGGGAAATTAGTATTCCAAAAACTCTAGGCCCTTTTAAACTATTGGGAATCAGAGTATCAAAATATTTAAGGTAATTTCTATGTATAAATGTTTATCTGCACACCCTAATTTAACAACTGTTTTAGCCCATGTTAAAATAACAACCCCCTTTCCCCTCCCACCCATATGAGGCCAGATGAGCAGCTGGTGTAAATCACTGTTCTGACATTACCCTGATTTGTACCAGCTGAAGGTCTGAGCCGTAGACATTACCTTAAATGAACTTAGTCATTCTCATTTCCAATACTTTTTAGCAGGACCTGAATTTTAAAAGTCCCATTTTGTCTCAAGTGACTTTTAAAATGATGGCCTCCAGTTTGCTTGTTAATTATTCTTTTTTTAATTACCTTTAAGGCACTTTTAGGGCAGATTGTGAATCCCTTACTCAAAGAAATAAGCAGCCACTCACATGAGTAATGCCATTATAGTTAATGGTACTACCTGTCCAAGAAATTGAGAAAGGTGTTTGCAATCTAACCAGTAGTGATTTATTCCTTTTTGTAATGAGAGGCAGTGATTCAAAAATGCATTTTGCATTACACTGTTGTTTTCTCTTCCTTTAAGATTTTCTCTGAGGACAAACTTAGGCCTTGTCTACACTGGCAAGTTTCTGTGCAGTAAAGCAGCTTTCTGTGCTGTAACTCCTGAGGTGTACACACTTAGTGTGCAGAAACTGTGCAGTTGCAGCACTGTAGAAATACCACCCTGACAAGAAGCACACAACTTTCTGCACCGGGGCTATAGCGCTGCGGTGCCAGTGTAAACACCCAGGTCAATTACAGTTCTGTGATTGGTCTCTGGGAGGTGTCCCACAATGCCTATTCTCACCTCTCTGGTCATCATTTTGAACTCTACTGCCCTGCTCTTAGATGACCAATCGTGAACCCCACTCCTTAAATTCCTCGGGAATTTTGTAAGTCCTCTTCCTGTTTTCTCAGTGATGCATGCAGTAGTCTCAGCACATCTTTCCAGGTGACCATGCCTGCTCCAGGCACCAGGCAATCCCTGCTTGGAGCAATGCAGAGCAGCTGGACCTCATCAGCATTTGGGGAGAGGAGGCTGTGCAGTCCCAGCTGCGCTCCAGCCATAGGAATTATGATACCTACAGACAGATTTCGTGATGCATAACAGAAATGGGCTATGACGAGGACACATTGCAGTGCAGGGTCAAAGTGAATGAACTGCGGGATGCCTACCACAAGGCACGGGAGGCAAACCGCCTCTCCAGTGCTGCGCCCACAAGCTACTGGTTCTACAAAGAGCTGGATGTGAAAATCAGGGGGCCAGCCAAGAGTGGATCAAGCCAGGAAGAGGAAATCTTGGACAATGATGTAGAGAGGGAGGGAGACCCAGAGGCAGAGGACGACTTGGAGGTCAGTCATGCATGCAGCCAGGAGCTCTTTTCTACTTCAGAGGAGCCAACCAGTCACAGCCAGGGCCAGCTCCAGGCACCAGCTTAGCAAGCAGGTGCTTGGGGTGGCCACTCCAGAGAGGGGTGGAAGGTCCAGCTATTCGGTGGCAATTCAGTGGAGGGTCGCTCACTCCCAGTCAGAGCAAAGGACCTCCTGCTGAATTGCTGCAGATTGTAATCGCGATCGCGGCTTTTTTTTTTTTTTTTGGCTGCTTGGGGCAGCAAAACCCCTGGAGATGGCCCTGGTCACAGCGGTCAGTTTGGTGAAGCACAAACAGGAGAGGTGGCCCCTGGTAAGTGGCTTTAATTTTGGGAATAGCTGAAGCAACTTGTTGGGGGCAGGAGGGTTGCAGAAAGCAGGCTTGTGTCTATATGATGCATGTACCACCACATGCCTAGTCTGAGCAACGGAACAGGGTGTTAATTGACTCTCTCACTTCATGGGAATCTGCCTCAGAGATCTCCACAAAACTCTTAGGGAGATACCAGGCAATCTGCTGCCATGGGTTCTTTGGAGGAGCTGCTTTGTTTCTTTCCCCATTAAGGGTAACTTTCCTGCACCATTCTTCCATCACTGGGGGTGGAGGGACCATTGCTGCACACCGGCAGGGTACATAAGGGTCAGGGCAGAAGTTGCAGTCTTGGAGAAGACCCTCCCTTGATTCCCCGCTCACTCTCAGTAGCGAGATATCTTCCCTAATGAACACAGCCTGAGGAAAGTGTGGGGACAGGAATGATTATAAAGCCCCTCCTAGAGTGCAGGCTCTCCCCAAGAGCCACGTGCCCAGCGTACAGTATGGTCCTGGAACACAGATTTCCCCTGCCATTTTGGGGGTCTTGTGGCTCGTGTGTGCTTGCCTGGGGTCAGCCAGTTAGTGACAGGTATGTGAACAGTGGCTGTGTTTTAAATCACTGAATCAGTGGTCTCTGTGTTGCAAACAGTACTGCTTCTGTACAATGTGCATTTTGGCTTCACAGATATGACCTTGGGATCCCAGTTTCCCTCTTCGTTATCGCCAGCTGAACAGCTGGACAGAATTAGAAAGTGGCCACGAAGAACTAAAGAAGACTTTCTGTGTGATGTCATGATGCACTCCACGTCCGAAAAACAAGAATTGAAGGAGTGGCAGGATAGCAAGAGGAGAGACCGAAAGGAGAACGCAGCATGCCAGAATGAAGCCACAAAGTGGCTCTTAAATGTTATGGAGCACCAAGCAGACATGCTCCAGGTGCTACTAGGACTGCAAACTGAACAGCTCTGCACCCACTCTCCCCAGCAGCCGCTGTCACAAAACTCTTTCCCATGCGGCCCCCAAACACTGTCAACACACTCTTATCAACCTCCTGTCTCCAGTCTGTACCCTGCATTCCACTCCTGCCCCGTCACAGTCCAGCCCTGCAGACTCCCAGTACCAACTGCACTCAACACCCATCCCTCTGAAGTTTAGCCCTGCTGAAGTACGGTACCCTCTGCTCTGTACTCCAAAAGAGAAGGTTGGATATGATACCTGGACATACACAAATCTTTAACCATCCCAAGACCTCACCTCCTCCTGGGGCCCCGCCTCCCCTCATCCCCCACAGTGCTGAAATGGTTTTTTGTTTGTCTCTCTCCTCAGGTTGTTGTTTTTTAATAAAAGAAATGTTTTGGTTTGAAAGCAATCTTTATTCCATTAACTGAAAGCAAATAGACCTCTGCAAAGAAACAGACAATTTTCTTAAACCTTCACAATGCATCGTCTGCACCAATCAGAATCACCTCCTAGCATTACAAGCACTGCACTCCCAAGCATAGAAACAATTATTAGTGACTTTCAGCTTCAAATTGCTGCCTCAAGGCATCCCTGATCCTTATGGCTCAGCACCGCACCCCTTTAATTGCCCTAGTCTCTGGCTGTTCAAATTCAGCCTTCAGGCTCTGAGCCTCAATGGTCCAGCCCTGAGTGAAACTTTCCCTTCACAAATGTAATGGAGTGTACAGCACACGACTATAAGCATAGGAATATTGCCATTGGCCAGGTCCAGCCTCCCATATAAGCAACGCCAACGGGCCTTTAAATGGCCAAAAACACACTCAGCAGTCATTCTGCACTTGCTCAACCTATTGTTGAACCGCTCCCTGCTGCTATCAAGGTTCCCGTGTATGGCTTCATAAGCCACAGCATTAAGGGGTACGCAGGGTCTCCCAGGATCACAATGGGCATTTTGACCTCTCTTATGGTGATCTCCTAGTCCAGAAAGAAAGTCCCTGCTTGCAGCTTCCTGAACAGGCCAGTGTTCTGTTTCTGGACCAGCCTGTGTTAATGTCTGTGAAATGCCCACTGTGATCCACAAGTGCCTGGAGAACCATAGAGAAATACCCCTTCAGATTAATGTACTGGTGGCTAGGTGGTCTGGTGCCAGAATTGGAACATGCATGATCTATCGCCCCTCCACAGTTAAGAAAGCCCATTTGTGCAAAGCCATCCACAATGTCACTCATGTTGCCAAGAGTCAGTCTTTTGGAGCAGGATGCAATTAATGGCCCTGCACACTTCCGTCAACACAAGTCAACTTTCCCACACCAAACTGGTTAGCGACCAATCGGTAGCAGTCTTGAGTAGCCAGCTTCCACAGTGCAATCGCCATGCACTTCTCCAACAACAGGGCAGCTCTCATTCTCAATGCGCCGCAGGGCTGAGACGAGCTCATCACACAGTCCCATGAATGTGGCTTTCCTCTTCCAAAAGTTCTGCAGCCACCGCTCATCATCCTATATGTGCATCACGTTGTGATCCCACCACTCAGTGCTTGTTTCTCGAGCCTCAAAGCGGCATTCCCTGTGGTCAGCACCTCCGTGAATTCCACAAGCAACCTCATGTCGTAGCTGCTACGCATGGTGAGATCAATGTCAAACTCCTCTTGCCTTAGCAGTTTAAGGAATAACTCCACTGCCACTCATGACAGCGAGCAGCATATTGGTCAACAGCTTGGGATTCATTCCTGCAGACCAAGGAGTCAGAACGCTCAATACACAAACCATTGAAAGATGGCGCCAAATGCGGATGGGAGCACAGGGATTGCTGGGATGCGAAGCAATGCATCACAGGACATTGGGACAGGACTCAGGATGTCCCGGGATCCCCTCCACCTTCTGACTCATAGACTCATAGACTCATAGACTCATAGGTCAGAAGGGACCAATATGATCATCTAGTCTGACCTCCTGCACAAGGCAGGCCACAAAACCCTACCCATACACATTTATAACAACCCCGAACCCATGACTGAGTTATTGAAATCCTCAAAATTGAGATTTGAAGACCTCAAGCTGCAGGGAATCCACCAGCAAGCGACCCATGCCCCACGCTGCAGAGGAAGGCGAAAAACCTCCAGGGCCTCTGCCAATCCGCCCTGGAGGAAAATTCCTTCCCGACCCCAAATATGGCGATCAGCTAAACCCTGAGCATGTGGGCAAGACTCACCAGCCAGCACCCAAGAAAGAATTCTCTGCAGTAACTCAGTTCCCATCCCATCCAACATCCCCTCACAGACCATTGAGCAGACTTATCTGCCGATAATCCAAGATCAATTGCCCAAATTAAACTATCCCATCATAACATCCCCTCCATATACTTATCAAGCTTAGTCTTAAAGCCAGATAAGTCTTTTGCCCCCACTACTTCCCTCGGAAGGCTGTTCCAGAACTTCACTCCCCTAATGGTTAGAAACCTTCGTCTAATTTCAAGTCTAAACTTCCTAATATCCAGTTTGTACCCATTCGTCCTTGTGCCTACATTAGTACTAAACTTAAATAATTCCTCTCCCTCCCTAACGTTAATCCCCCTGATATATTTATATAGAGCAAGCATATCCCCCCGGAGCCTCCTTTTGGCCAGGCTAAACAAGCCAAGCTCTTTGAGTCTCCTTTCATAAGGCAGATTTTCCATTCCTCGGATCATCCTAGTAGCCTGACAACTCTTAGAGGTGGAAGAGGAAGAGATACTCTGTGGGATAGCTTCCCAGAGTGCAACGCTCCAAATACCAACGCAAATGCCGCAAGTGTGAACATGCTATTGTGCAGGCAGCTGACAGTGTGAACACACAACAGCGGTTTCCCTTCGGTGCTCTCTGAGTGATGATGTAACTGCCAGTATTGTAACTCTGCCAATGTAGACATACCCTTAGATAGTGAAGGTGAGTGATTGCCTTCCCATGCAAACTGATGTCCCTGGAGAGGAGCTGCAAGAATGAGAAAGAATAAAAAAACAAAAATGGTGCAAATACTTGGGAGAGAAGAAAAAAGTTGACAATGTGGGACTAGATTAAAGTGGCAGCTAGTACAGGCATTTAGCATATTAGTTTAATAAGAATGGAAACACTGTTCTAAACATTGATAGTGGCACATGGAAGTAATGAATCAATCTGTTGCATCTCTATCCAATTAAGAATGATTATAATATAGTCTTGTCTTTTTCTCTGGTGATTAGGATTAGTGGATGCTCCTCAGGAAGAAGGCTAATAACTAAGGCTAATAACAGGATACTGTACGTCTTTATCTGGGGCTGCAGTTCTCAAACATTTCCCTTCAATCTCACCCCAAGTCCAACCTCTCTCTCCAGTGAGTAATGCCAAGAACCTTTGGTACCCGTTTTCACGGTACCGCAGAAAGGGAACTGATTACCTTGGCACTGCAAACAATTTCTGGCTAATCTGTGCTACTAGGATTGGAGAAGTTCCTTTTTCTCTCTCCCTTCCCCCTTCCTCTCCCCTCTGTTTGACTGTTAAGTGCTTCATTTGCTCTCTCCCTCTCCCTCCTTTTTTCTTGATGGCCTGTTCTCATACTGCAGGATGTGAGTAACTGCAAACGAGTAGCTTACATCCTACAGTTAGAGAAGAGTGCTCCTGGGAATAGGAAGAGAAACTCTACCTTCTCTTTTCCTCTTGGCTGCTTGGAGCTTGATGCCTTCATTGTCTCCCCCCTGCTGGGCTCTGAGAGGAAGAAAGCAAGCTCCCCTCTCTTATTCTTTTTTCCAGACCCTTGGGATGGGGTGGGAGCAATGATCTCTTGAAAGACTCTGCCATTTCTTTCTTTTATCTGTCTGCCTGGGGAGGTGTGGGAAGACTGTTTCTTCTCTCTCCTGCTCTGCCCACAGCTTGACTAATGGAGGGGTTACTGGGCAGTTGCTAAGAGAAAGTAAGGAAGGAGTAGAGAATGGAGTTCTCAGTACTCTTGACTACCTTCCCTAATGGGGTTTGTGTGGAGATTCTCGCTGTTTCTTCTTTCAGGGAAAGAGACATTCTTAAGTGCTTCTCAGGCATTGGTGCCCCACTCCCTGGGATAGGCTTGCATAGTTGTATCAGGGCTTCAGGCTTGTCTGCATTGTGACCAGTTATGCACCTAGAAGGGAAATGCCGACTGTATGAAAATCAGAACAGTGCCAGGAATATTCTAAGCATTATTTGTTCTAAGCATTCATTGGATGCCTGTATTTCTGCCTTTCACCATCGTGTGTAGTAAAATACATTATTCCTTTAATGTTCATCTCACTTTGAATTCTAAGTGAATGTTCAACCCAATTAGTGCTGCGGCTTAAAACAATAAAACCTTCCAGAATCTCTAGTGAGGGAAAATGCTTTTATCTATTTGGTAAATAATTTATTAATCTCACTGATGTATCCTCCCTGACAGCAACAGAGCCAGATAAGTGATGGTTCAAAATCAATTTGTCATGGTCCAGTGTGTGTTCAGTGACCTACTTGGTCTGTTATATAGGTCAAACCTGAATAGGACGCTCCAATAACAGAAGTGCTTATTTAAAAACACACGATGGAGTTTGGTTCAGTCTGTTTTATGGCAACATGCACTGCATTTCCATGCAGGAGACCCAGGTACAGGACAGGACTAGGGACAGTCTTGGTGGAGGTCACACTCTCAATCCTCGGGGAAGGCAAAATCTGCATTGCTTAATGAGCTCCCCCACAGTGACTGATCATGCAGCAGCATTATCTAGGAGGAGACTCTGTGTTCTGTTTTCTCCGACCTTGTTATTACCACACTATCCTCTGCCAGTGATGGCAGCCTTTGCTCCCCATTTGTCTGCCTCTCCCACAACTGCTTCAATGTAATTTCTACCACAAAGTCTTCTACAGGTGGAGCTGTTTCCCTGAACTTATCCAGAAAGCTGCTACCTCTTTCCTTTTACATCCCTGCTGAGATGCCAACAAGAAACTTGCCAATTAAGCCTTTTACTTATTATTCTATCCATCTACCTGAAAGGAAAACAAAAGGTTTGCTCTATCATGCCATGCACTAGTCTGACTTAGTAGCCAATGAAACGAATCAATGTTGTCTCTGTCCTTCCACCCACGGTCTGGCCACTCAGCCCCATTGCAGCATGTCCTTTGCAACTGTCCTTTGCAACCTTTGCAACTGCCCACTGAAGTCAATGGGGCTCTGTGCAGAAGCAGGGATCCATTCACATAAGGTGCTGGAATGCTGAGCATTGCCATGCCTCAGTGTTAGGAACCTAGCAAATCACTGGGATTCACAAAACCCGAGTTAGGCTTCTAGGCTCCCTATACAATGAATGGGGAGAGAGAAGTGTGTCTCTACTGCATGGTCCTTTCAGTGGTGCACAGAGTTCACATACTGTACACCCTCACTCCTGCACGGCTATAAATAGCAATGTAGATGGTGATGCAACTGCTTAGGCAAGTAGAGTTAAGACATGCCTGAACCCTGTGGGCATGTAACTCTGTATAAACGAAAGAGCTCTCCTCTGTCTATACTGCTATTCTGAGCAGAGTGTCCTGTTGCCTCCCCTCACCAGAGCCTTTCATTGATGCATGTAGTTACACACCATAGCATGCATGCAGCTTTCTTTTCACTGCAGCATGTAGCTACACATACCCTACAGGCCACCGCCAGTGGTGTGCAGCATAGATGTACGTAGAATGGGAAAACAGAAGCCAGCATGCTAGCCAGCTCCTTGCCTAAGCTAGCCAATGGGAGATGCCAAGCCAAGGGGTGGGTCCTAAGCCTTGCTTCTCTCTGAGACAGGTGCCTAAGTCTGGGCTTTAGGGAGAGGCCTCTCTCTACTTCTTAGCTGAAACCCTCCCTTGGAGTTAGGTGCCTAGGCAGTTTTAGAAAGAAGCTGGGGGAAGGAAGAAGGTCCTCCTTCATAACTTTTAGCCCAGTACTCACCTGGGATGTGGGAGACCCCTCATTCAAATTCCCCTTCTACTTGAAGGAGAGAAGGGATTTGAACTAGGTTCTGCTACCTTTCAGTTGGGTGCACTAACCACTGGTCTATGGAACAGTTTCATGTGGGGGTCCCTCCGTCTCACCTGTGGAAGCTGTTCCAGCGTGGCTAAATAATGAAAGAATCACTGGGCCACTGAGAGAGACAGAACACGACTCTGTAGCCTGGTGGGAGAGCATTCACATAGGAGACCCAGGATCCAATCTCCCTGCTTCAATGAGTTTTTAAATTATTTACGCACAGTGGAATATCTCCAATAGGAAGACGAAGGGAACCCTCACGTGAGAATATCCCATAGACCAGTGGTTAGAGCATGCCCCTGAGGTGGTAGAGCCCTGTTCAAATTCCTTCTTTGCCTCAGGCAGAGAATGGACTTGAACTGGGATGGAGGTGTTCCACATCCCATGTGAATACACTACTGTGACACTCTTTACCTCACCTCAAGCAGCAGCCTGGAACCCCCATATTCACCACTGTCATATGATTATATGTTTTGTACAATGCATACTGGTGAGGTATCATTTTAAAAGTCTTGATCTATTGAACCTTAATATCCCATTGAATTGTATGTACTGTTACTAGTGACAAAGAGTCCTGTGGCACCTTATAGACTAACAGACGTATTGGAGCATGAGCTTTCGTGGGTGAATACCCACTTCGTTAGATGCTGTTTCGCATCCACTATCCTTTTGTTTGAGTGGTGAACTCATTAATGAGCTTGCACTGTCCATGGGAATCTTGAGCTGTGTAAGACAGTATATTTCTGGGGTGATTTGCCGGTGCCTGTCTGCGTATGATTAATGAGTAGCTCAGGGAGCATTCATGCAATTTAGCTGGGGTGTAGGGTTCCACATGCTGATGGCTGAGTGATCACAGCCCCTGGAGGGCTTGGCTGCTTGTCACTGTCATATCATTGTGTGAGACAGCCAAGGCTGGAGAGTTAAGGAGGCACCATGGTCCCACAGTTCCAGGTTGTACCCAGGATCTCATCACACTTATCCACTGGCTAAATGTTACGAGGGAGCTTCTCATCCCCTCTGGCCACTTTGTGAAGCTCATCTTTAGGCACCCAGTCAGGTAGGTAAGTGAGGTCTGAGCAGGCTTACCAGCTCAGGCCCCTCTGGCGAGTTAGGCAGAGCAACCCCTACCTTTCCCTGGTGCACGTATGGCTCTGGGGCTTAGGCCTCTGGACACCTGGCAAGGGGCTGCAATATGCATATGCATAGGCAGAAACATAGGTGCCTAGTGAACTTTTACTGCAAAAATGGAGATGCTGAGTGAGTTTAGATGCTTACAGAGTTCAGTGACAGTTTTGTGAATCCCACTGGGGCCTGATTCTGAATTTAGGTATCTGAAGTGTTAGTTAGATGCCTAAATCCTTTTGTGAGTCTAGCCCTTTGTTTGTAAGCTCCTTGGAATTGGAATCTCTTCTTTTATCTGTCCTAGGAGGCTTCTAGGATATTTTGGGGCTATTTAATGATAATTAATGGAAACTATTTTAATGACCATGCATGCTGCTTTCAAGGATTGGGGATCCTGGGAATGTAAAGTGAGGGGGAAAGGCACGTTAGGATGTACAGCAGGGGAATCCTAGTCATGCTAGCCCATGTCAACCTGACTTTTCTCTGTTTTTTCAGGGCATGTAAGAGCACAGTACATGCCTCAGGTTATTAAAGTGTTGGGGGCGGGAAGGAAATACTCACTCCAGGGCCTGGAATTCTCCTGGAAAACATAGCATATATTTTTTAAAAATTGGCAATGCTTTTATTTACTACAATTAAAAATAAACTGAGCTGGACTTTTCCCTTTTTTTAATATTTTATCTTGGCTCAAGTTCCCCTTGTGGAAACCCTGTTTGAATCTGAGCCAGAGCAATGATACCTTCCCTCTCTAAACAGAACCACTGACTGACCCCATGGATTGGAAATCCATAAAACAAATAATAAAATCTCATTTTGGTTGTTGTGCAGCCACAGCCAGAATATATCTATCTGCATGTACCTGTGATGGAGTTCTCATCAGCAGACTGCACATCCTAAGGTTTCTCAACAACTGGTTAGAATATATATCCATCAAATGCAGAGACTAGCCAGACTATCTGGAAGGCTTTCAAACAGCAGTGATTTGCCATGTCTGCTGTTTTATAAGCACCAGGGGTGCCACTGAATATGCAGCCCTGCTCTTTAGTACAACTGAAGAATTGTTTTGAACATGGTTATTTAGAAAACAGAGAAACAAGGAGGTGTGAGAACTAAGTGGCACCATAGCTACAAAGCCAGGAATTAAACATTAGTGTTATACCGATTACTCTAATTTCTAAATAAACAGATGTCCAGTCACCTTTATGCATGTTTAAAGCACTGATAAATGTGCTGTTATGAGAACACACACAGCCCTGGTAGATTCCTCCAGTTTTCCTAGGTATCTGTACACAATACAGTGCATGGGCTGCACGTAATGGAGGAGAGGGAAGGCTAGGCCTCCCCAAACCTCGTAATGCCTAGTGGGGGCGGTGGTGGATTTGGGGTCCTGAAAAATCTCCCCCCACTATGGTCTGCAGCCACAGTGAGGACACAGATCTTTTCTGATCTTGGGGTTGTAGTGGTGGGAAAGGAGTGAGCAGGGGGCAGGGCCTCAGGGGGAAGAAGCAGAAGAACAGGGGTGGGGATGCAGCATAAGGAACAGAATGGGGTGGGGCCAAGGGCAAGGCTGTGGGTGGAATGTGGGAGGGGCCTCAGGCTCGGAGCTCCACACAGGGCAGAGAGCTCCACCATGGCATGGTCCCAGGTGAGGCTGAGAGCCCGACCCTGGCTGGGGCTGAGGCCATGAGGGCGGAGGCCTGAGAGCAGCAAGTGGGGGCGAGGCCTCAGCCAGAAGAGGTGGAGCAGGTGGCTAGCCTCCCCAAGGGGAAGCTTCACCCGCCACCCATGATACAGTGGTCACTTCAGGACTTTGCAGTAAAGAACTCTTCATTTCTATTCCCCTGTCTCTAATAGCTTATTGCATAGGTTTGGCACGTCAGCTGTGTCCAAATTTTCAGAAGTGGCTAGTAATTTGAAGTAACTTAGTTACCCCAGTCTAAATGAGAAGTAACTTTCATGAGCCAATGCAGTTACTTCACAGTGGGTATGTCTACCCAGCAACTAGACACACCCATGGCTGGCCTGTGCCAGTCAACTTGGGCTCATGGAGCTATTTCATTGCTGTGTACAGGGGCGGCTCCAGGCACCAGCACGCCAAGCGTGTGCTTGGGACAGCACGCCATGGGGGGGCGCTCTGCCGGTCGCCGCGAGGGCGGCAAGCAGGCTGCCTTTGGTGGTGTGCCTGCGGAGGGTCCACGGGTCCTGTGGAGGTCCACCAAAGCCTCAGGACTAGCGGACCTTCCTCAGGCAAGCCGCCGAAGGCAGCCTGCCTGCCGTGCTTGGGGCAGCAAAATGCCTAGAGCTTCCCCTGGCTGTGTGTAGACTTCTGAGCTCAGGCGGGAGCCTGGATCTAGGACCCTGAAAGGTGGGAGCGTCCCAGAGCTCAGATTCCAGCTCGAGCCCAGAAATCTACACTGCAATGAAACCAGCCTGCAGCCTGAGCTCCATGAGCCCAAGTTGACTGGCACAGGCCAGCCATCAATGTTGAGTAGCTGTGTAGACATACCCAGTGAGATCAGAATCTGGCTCATTGCCATGAGAAATCACTAGCCCTGTGTGACAGAGGCAGGAGATAGATATTTTAATAGGATGTTTTTTAAAGTTTTCCAGGAGGTGTCAGCAGTTCCTTAAGCCAAGGTGACAAGGCAATAGATGGCTTTTCTTGCAGAGCATTCAAAAAGTTTGTTTTAAAGCCTGCAAACTGTCAGCTGATTTCAATGGAGGAAGTGTTCTCAAGGTGTATTTATGCTGCTGTCTCTGTATCATTCCAAAGGATTCTGCCACTTTCAAGCATATGAGGCTGGATTTTCCATGGTGTTGTGCCTCTGCAACTCTCCGTGGCAATGCTCTGCATTTCTGAAAACCACACATTAGGTCAGAAGCTGAGCAGCCAACAAATGAGGCACCCATTATTACAGGCCATTTTTTAAAATTTTCTCTGCTCACCTATATGTAAACAGTAATAATTCTGATTTCGTAGCATTTGATGCCTACGTTGGAAAATGAGTAACACAGGGTGTAATGCAATGGAGAATAGGATCTTTAAAAGCCAAAGGAGCAGATCAAACAAAAATTCTGTTTCCATGCGTAATGAGGCAGGGAAGAAAAAAAGTACCATGACTATCTGGATTTTTGTCATAATTGTTACAGAAGTCATTGATTTTGTGACTTTCATGTATGGATAGCTGAATAAAACACTAACAGTTGAATCCCTTTCACTGGGAACTTTGAGAACTGCAGATTTGCACTCTAGGCTTCATGGTAGGCTAAGGGAAAGCAGGAACTCCCAGACCTTGAAATAGTGGTTTATTACAAGTGCATGATGCTGCTAATTCCGGGAGCTGGGGAATGCTGGCCAATCAGCACTCCCCATCCTAGTTGGCCAGTGGGTGCTAGAGACTCCCAGGGGGAGGAGCTACCTATTGTTCCTTGGCGAGTATCTCCTTCCCTTGCTACTGGGACTGTCCCCATTTCACCACTGCCCCCATCATGTTCCCTCACTTGGTGATGCAGGGGGGGTGGCATTCATCAGATAGGCATCGTTGCTGCTCCTGCTTAAGGCTAAGGCAGGACTGCATCGCTGAATTACAGGGCCAGATGGGAATCTGGCACAGGCACTGGGAGAAAGTGCAAGAAGCCTCCATCTTTTTGCACAGGAGACAATCATAATAGCAGTCCCTTTTCATGGAGACTGCTTCCCCCACCATCCCTGTGGTGAGTGGAACCAGCAGGCATGTAGCTGGCAATTTTCAGTGCTTTTAATCTTTTTGTTATATTTTATTAAATGGGTTTAAAATAGACATTTGGATAAAAATAAAGCGGCCTCAGACTTTTGATGTTGTTCTATTATAAATTCAGGATTTTTCTCCGGCCACGAACTCTGTTACCCCAATCTAAATCAGGAATCACATTCATAAATTCAAAGGAGTTACAGCAGAGTGCGATCAGAATCTAGCTCATCATCATGAGAAACCACTAACCCTAAGTGACAGAGAGTCAGGAGACAGATATTTTAATAGGATGTTTTTTAAAGTTTTCCAGGAGGTGTCAGCAGTTCTTTGAGCCAAGACAACAGTAGCAATAGCTGGCTTTCCTTGCAGAGGATTCAAAAGGTTTGCTTTAAAGCCTGCAAACTGTCAGCTAGTTTCAACAGAACAAGTGTTTTCAAGGTGTATTTATGTTGTCTTGTATCATTCCAAAAGGTTCTGCCAGCACATCCCATTACAATGAGTAATGTCTACTTTAATTGCAATTGAAGAAGACTTAGATCCTTCTTGATTAAATATTCTTTTAAAATTTACACAGGGAGACAACACCAACCTTCCAGTTTCCCATCCCCTGGGACATTATCATATTTACCTTGATAAAGGCATAAGGGCAAAATGTTGGTGTTATCTATCTCCCTGTAAATGAAAGAGTAAAGAATGTCTAATTAAGCACAGATTAAGACTTCCATAAAATTAATTAAAAAATCCCCAACCTGTTTACTCTGTGACTGGGATGTGCTGGCAGACATCTCCCGGAATAGTACTGCCAATTGACTATGGAGGAGAGATACCAGATGAGCTGTTCTTTCCGTTTTTATTAATCTCCTACAGAGGCTGGCAATTCCCCATGTGGAAATCTGTTTATGGGAAATTTATTTGTGGTGTATCAGAAGCACATTGACATCATGAATGTCCATCTATCAAAAATACTGAAGCATCTCCCATGACAGAATGAGGATGTTTTTGCAGAATGCAAAATAGAAAAGGAGAATGTAAACTCTCTCTGCAACAAGCAGCTAGGAAGTAGCCTCAAAATCAATTTACACTAGTCAAGGATCTGTGACCGGGGTACCTGAAGTGTGATCAAGAACCAAGTTTTAATAATCTATCTAAACTGCCAGTCTCCATGGTGTTTAGACATCAAATGGAAGAATGAAAGTCTCTGTGTTATCCCAACAGGACTATTTTCTCTTTTCCATCCTGAGCTGGGTTTTACTCCATCCATGGGTTGTCTTTCTTGATATAAGATGCATAAAGGATTATTATCTTGTGCTCCCCCATCTGTTTCTTTATCTCTTGTCTTTTATATTGTAAACTCTTCTGGGCAGGGACTGTCTCTCTATTATATGTTTGTACATTATTTAGCATGATGAAGCTGGAACCTAGGTTTTAAAGCAATATAAATAGTAAATAAATAATAACTGGGAAGACTTGCCAGCAAATGAGGTCACCGCACCTTGCAAGGAAAAGGTTTTGCAAGCAGAGGTGACTTTTATCCTGTGCTCAAATAAGACAAGACCTCCTTATCTCCTGCAATTAAGAATTTCATGTCTGGGCAACTTTCATCAAAAATGCCTTGTCTCCATCTCCTACAAGCTTTGTCTTGGTGGCTGTCAACTGTAGCATCTAAGATGACCATTGTATTCCTGCCAAGGTGCAGAGGAAGAAGCAGTCTTGTGAGCAGATGGGCCCTTTGGGATCATTGCTGATTAGAATGTTGCAGTTGACTGTGATGTGGCTTCTCTGTGACCTTCGGCAAATCATTAAGGCCCACTTTTCAGATGTGGCTACTGGATTTGAGTGCCTCTATTTGTAGATGCCCAATATCTAGTACCTTGACACTGATTTTCAGAAATGCTGGACTTCTGCCTATCCTATTAACTTCAGCTAGAGTGCTGAGAATCAGGCTTGAGGTATCACAAATTGGACACCCAAAAACTAACACACACTCCTCAGTCAATAACACCTTCTGAAAATGAAGGCCTTACCTTATCTATGCAACCATTTACCTCTCTGTAAAGCAGAAAGAATGATAGTCACCTACTACACAGCTGTGTTGTGAGGGCTAACTAGTTAATATGTGTACATTTCTTTTGAGATGAGTAATGCTAAGCGTAATTACTACTATATTTAAAATAGAGCAGATAGCCAACCTCTCCCTGTAGCAGCAGGATAATGACAAAGCTGATCAAATGATGGATTTCACTGCTGGTGATCTCAGACAACACATATTTTCTATGCCTGTATCAAGGAACGAGAAAATAATATGGCTGAGTGCTTTTAAGTTTTCATTTGAAATGTCTGTAAGTATGGAGAGAAATTAGGCAAGCCCTGTGGGCTCCTTTCAGCGCAGCCCTGCCTCAGACAGTCTTAATGAAATCTGTTTGCTTAAAAGAGTCTCAGCTCTCAGACAGCTAGCAAGAACTCCCTTTCTCTTTACAGTAATTTATTACTTTTTTCACCTCTCACTAACTAGGGAAAGTGAGATCCCAAAGCAGCATTAATCCCATAGGGCAAAATGATTCTTCCCAACAGTGGTTAAAGTAGATTGAAATAGAAGGGGCAGCTCTCAAAGCACCAGCTTTGAGGAGAAGTGTAAGGGAGAACTGCTTCCCCAGCTCAGGAAGGAGTGCTCACCCTATTACTTAAAGCAGAGAAAGAAATGTGTTTTCCTTACCCTGTCATCCTCTTTACTTTAACTCCAGATTGCTGCACATACATATGCAGAAGTCCTACTGAAATCAACAGGAGCTGCATGCACATACCTAAATACAGAGGTTCACACTGTAGGGAACTTACATTCTTGCAGGAGTAGTCGCATCTGCATACATGCTCACCAACACGGACAGGAGCTCCATGACCTTGCCCAGAATTTAGCCACCACTTAGCAACCTGAACACTAACCATAATTTTACCTTAGCTGACACTTGGAATTATGACTTCACTTTATTAAACTGGACTCTGCCATTCAGACACAGGATGATATTTCACTTAGTTTTCACAGCGCACACAAGAAATTAAATCCAGTGTATTAATGAATAGCACTGGGTGAAACTTAGTTTCTGGAGAAAATGGAAATGTTTATGAACAATGTCTGCATTGTGAAAAGCTACTTTAATCAGTTTTCTCAGTTACGGCATAATTTTGTCAACATTGTCCCAATGAGGACCATGTTTTGTTTTGGAAAAGGGGAGTAGTAAATGTGTGGAGGAATGCGGGACTCCCCGTGTGTGATTGTTCACTATGTCTGGTAGTCCATGAGGTTCAAACCTAACCGGGGGGGACAGTGGAATTGAATTATTCACTTGCAAATGGGAGAAAGAGAAGTAAGAAAAGCACTTTGGAATCCTCCACGTACTAAGCAATAAGTGCGAACAGCATTATTTTGTTTGACTAGGAAATTGCCCATTTCCAGACTTATTAATTAGTCCCGTCTACAGACTATATTGTATGGGTTAAACTCTGTTCACTGCACTACATTTGTGTTTCCTACTGAAATCAATAGGAGATATGTTCTGACATCTCACAACAGAATTTGATCCTATGTATTTCCTCCTTCTCTCTTTCTCTCTCCCCTTTTTTCCCCAAGAGACAAGGTGGATGAGGTAATATCTTTTTATTGGACCGACTTCCCTTGCTGAGAGGGACAAGCTTTCAAACTACCCAGAGCTCCTGTTCAGGTCTGGGAAATGTATTCATAGTATCATAGCCAAATATAAGGTGGAACAGATTGCTTAGCACAAATAGTTAACACATATTTCAAAGGACCATTCAAGGTTTGTTTCCTCCCTTCTTTAACACTTTCTGTTTTCTAGATAACAAATATAGCAATATCTCAGGTACATCTAAAGGTGTCTACTGTTCAGTATATTATGAATATGATATTGTACTTGAATTTTATATACCTTTTGGGCATTATTTTTTGCTTGGTCAAAAACAAACAAATCCTAGCTCCTTCTGTCCATAGAATACTACATGACATCTAGAAAAATAAATTTGTTAATACTAGTCAGATTGTTATTACTTTCTTTTTATATACATTTTTATTCAAAATATGATGATAAAGCTCAGTCTTCAAATCTCTCTGCGGTCACAAAACTCTCTTTAGTGCAATTAGGGACAAATGGACCATCAATGCTGCAAGAGAAAATCAGTTCACTTAACGTCTTTTAATAAACAAGCAGGTTTCACCAACTGGCTCTACTAATCTCATCACATCCACAGCAGGTAGGAGTACATGACATGAACACCCACTTTATCTAAGCATCCGCATTGCTTTTTTTTTTTTTTCTTTCTTCCAATTTGGGCTGAAAAGGAGATATTTAATATACAGACAACAATTAAGCACATTAAAGGAGACTTCAATAAGAATAGTCTTGGCTCTTTTTTTTAATCATTTCTGTAAGCAGGAAAAGTCACACATGAATCTTGATATGTGCAAAACATCATATTACCTGTGTGATACTTAACACTAGCCTAATACTTTGGAATTGTGATCATGTACTACTTTTATTTAATAAAACTCTAATAGTTAGATGAAACTATTGGGTTATGCTTGGCTATAGTTCCTCTGTCCTTGAACTTAAAAGAGACATTTAAATTTTGCTCAATATTTAGGATTATGGGAATAGGCTAGAAAGGAGTTCACCGGAAATCATAAATTATAGAATTGTAGAACTGGAAGGGACCCCAATAGGTCATCTAGTCCAGCTCTCTGCACCCAAGGCAGGACTACATAATAATTAAACCATTCCTGCCAAGTGTTTGTCTAACCCATTATTAAAAACCTCCAGTGACGGAGATTCCACAACCTCCCTATGCCATTTATTCCAGTGCTTAACTCCCCTGACTGTTAAGAAGTTTTTCTTAATTGCCAATCTAAACTTCTCTTGCTTAGATTAAGCCCAATGCGACTTCTTCTATCCTCAGAGGTTAAGGGGAAAAATTTTCACCCTCCTCTTTGTAACAACCTTTATGTACTTGAAAACTGTTATTGTGTACCCTCTCCATCTTCTCTTCTTCAGACTAAACAAACCCATTTTTTCCAATCTTTCCTTGTAGATCATGTTTTCTAGATCTTTAATCATTGTTGTTACTCACCTGGACTTTCTCCAATTTGTCCACATCTTTCCTGAAATATAGTGCTCAGAACTGGACACAATACTCCAGTTGAGGCCTAACCAGTGCAAAGTAGAGTGGAAGAATTATTTCTCATGTCTTGCTTACAACACTCCTACTAATACATCCCAGAATGATGTTTGCGTTTTTTGCAAAAGTGTTATGCTGTTGACTCAAATTTAGCTTGTGATCCACTATGACCCGAAGTCCCCTTTCTGCAGTTCTCCTTCCTAGACAGTCATTTCCCAATTTGAATGTGTGCAACTGATTGTTCCTTCATAAGTGGAGTACTTTGCATTTGTCCTTATTGAATTTCATCCTGTTTACTTCAGGCCATTTCTCCAGTTTTCCAGATCAGTTTGAATTTTAATCCTATCCTTCAAAACACTTGCAACTCCTCTCAGCTTGGTATTGTCTGCAAACTTCATAATGCCATCATCTAAATCATAAGATAATGAACAGAACTGGACCAGGAACTGATTCCTGCAGGACCCCCACTTGATATGCCCCTCCAGTTTGACTGTAAACCAGTGATAACTACTCTCTGCAAATGGTTTTCCAACCAGTTATGCACCAGCCTTATAATAGCTCCATCTAGGGGGTCCCCATGTTTCCTTGATATTTAAAATTATATACTCCAATGGAAACATTGGGCCAGATTGACTGACTGGCCTGCTGCAGCTGCTTTGCTTTGCCTAACTGGTGGATTAAACTGGCTTTATGGTTGCTTTGCCTATAGGAGCTGAGTTTCTAATCTGTAGGATGTGCTCCTTCCGGCTCCGCCCAGGTCCTGCCCCCACTCCACGCCTTCCCCCAAGGCCCCACCCCATCTTGCTTCTTCCCACCCCCGCTCCACTCCTTCCCATTCCGTCCCCTCCCTCAAGCACGTTGAACCCTCGCTCCTCCCCCTGCCCCTTCCTAGCACCTCCTGACGCTGCGAAACAGGTGATTCGTGGCAGGTGGTAGGTGGTGAGGATGGGGAGGCACTGATCAGTGGGGCCACCAGCAGGCAGGAGGCATTGAGGGGAGATGGAGGTTCTGGTAGAAGGGCTGCCAGTGAGTGCTCAGCACACACCATTTTTCCCCATGGATGCTCCAGCCCCAGAGGCTTTGCCTCACTGAAGTGAAACTAAGGAACTAGCTAAAATTGGTAATAAATGTTCTGCAGTGCCTGCAAGCTGGACATTGAAGCATTGTGCTGGTACATGAGATCCTGAAGGTGAAATTGACTATGAAAACAGTGCAATTTACTAGTCTGTTTTCATTGTCTAAACTGAGAGGAGGGCAAAAGGTTACCAAAATATAACAGTGATAAATACATCAGATTTTTAAAAAATTCTTTCAATTTTAATAAAGGAGTTAACACTTAAAAGACATGATTATGATGAATCATTACAATAAATGAAGCTAACAGTAAGCTATGAAAGCTAAATTTCTCTGCAAGGTTCCTGAGCAAATCTCAAGGGCTGTGGGACATCAGGTGCCTTGCAATGTGCAGACAGTGATTCACAAATTGTGGGAGACCACTGTCTCAGCAGGATCTTTTTGTCCTACTTAATCAACTTCTTAAGGATGTGACACAAATCCTGAGCTTAGTTGATATTGCTGTTACAAAGAGTGAAATGTTCGTGAAAGCACCAGGGAGATCCTCTTCTAACCACACTGATGCAATCATCTGCTTGAATGCAATTAGCCACATGGTGCCAGTTTCCATTATAATCCAAAGAAGCTGACCTTTGAAATTAAGAACATACCTGTGGTGCAAAACAGAATTTACTACCTAGAAGGAAAATATGTGTACAAGCAAAATGGGAAATATGAGTTGTCTGTATTTTAGGTATCCAAATAAGTTCCTATAATAAACTGTAGATTTTGAAAACATTTCACTTTTCTTTTTGTCTCCACGATCAGAGAGGAGTTATATTGATATCTCTGATTTTGCCTTGATTTACTCTAGTTTAAACACTATAATATGATGTATGAAGTTTGAGAGTAGTACTAATGAAACAGTAGTAGGGCGTGGTACTTTGTTAAAATAAATCATTGCAACAGAAAAAGTAAATCTACAGCACAAGAAGGGGAGAAAGTAAGGCCTTCATACAGGAAGTCATTTAGAAGTCAGATTGTTTGATTGTCTTAATCATTATGGAAAGATAAAATACTTCATGATAAACACAGGTTACTATGGCCAATTTAGTATGCTATTGGTAAAATTCTGGCGGCATTAGAGCCAATAGCAAAACTCCCATTGACTTGAATAGAGTCAGGATTTCACCCTATATTTTGTTTTGCAGAAGTCTGGCTTTACTATGCATCTTAAGCTTGGGCAGTTACTCAATGTCCTTTTAAATTAAGACTATTAGACTATCCAGAAAATTGTCAGGAGTAGAGATGGAGGTGTACCTATAAGATCCATCCCAGAAATCTCTCCTGTTCCTATGACATAAACTAAAACTCATTTTGTTTCAGATGAAGTACTTCTATTACACATTCTGTTGAAGAGGCTGATTTCTGTACATCAATAGAACAATACTATTCTTCACTATTTCTTCGTGAATGCCAATGAATTGTGTATATCTTTCTTATGAGTATACTTCATAATTTTTGGAGGTGGTCACATAACATGGATGAATATAATATCAGATAGATTGGCGCTCAGTAACCCTTAACTCAGGTTGAGTACTAATTAACTTCACAGGGATTGTTTGTGTAAGCAAGTGATAGTCAAGTTTGCTTTAAATGTTGTGGAATCTGGTTTTTCCTAAGGAGAAAACCAAGCACTAAAGTAATTTGTTCACTTTTATGACATTGTATTTTGTCGAGACTCTTTACCAGCAAAAAATAAAGTACAGCAATAAATAAAACTAAAGCAAAAGGGTAAAAGTACAGCATTCCTAAGAGGCATAAAACTGTATCGAATAAGGGGTCAGCAATAATACTGGCCATAATCTATGCTGCTGAAGAATTTAGCAAAATCTATATTGCTGTAAAAATATCACATAGCAACAGTGTCAAAATTCCCATGCAGATTTATTTGGGTAGATTTCCAACTCCGAGTTTTCTGTTCCAGCTGGAGACAGAAGAAAAAGTTGCTAAATCTTATAAACCTGGTTTTCTTTCTTTAAATATGTTACTCCCAAAATATGTCTGCTTATAGAGAGGTATCACTATATAGAAAGATGAAAACATGTGTAGACCGATGATAATGATGATACCAGGCTCTTAGATACTGTTTTTCATTGGTATACCAGTAGGTAGGGATAATATTTTTTCCTAATTAGGGTGACTACTTTCTAAGTATTATAAGGATCTGTCTATCTATTGGATTGAGTTCAATAACATTACCAAATAGATTCTTTCACTTTTTTTCCATCTGTTTTAAATCAAATTTATGAATACATCATGTCTACTATTTGACCATATGGATCTGGTCAATCAATATTCATCAAATAATTCATTCAAGTTATTTTCCCATCAATCAGCAAATAATTTATTCACATCTTTATTTCTCTCTGTAGAACAGGTCTCTTCTCCGTGCTGAGAAATTGCATGCTCTGGACAAATGTCTGTCTATACAAAGATTTATATTATTTATATTTTTCTTACATTGAAGATTGATCCTCTTGGGGGTCTAATAATTTTGTGTGGGGTCCTTCATTTATTTCTGCAAAGGTACCCAGCCTAGCCCCTGTTTTAAGTGAAGAATTGAAGAAGAGAATGTTTGCTGGGCTTAGAACAATCCATCCTGATAACTGCTGGATTTGCTGGCTTAGCCTCCCTTCTGACACAATTATGTCACTGGGGGCAGGTCTACACTACAGTCAGGATTGATGCTCTGAAATGGATCCACCAGCGGCTGATTGAGTGGGTCTAGTGAAGACCCACCAAATCAACAGCAAATCGCTCTCCAGTTGACCCCTGTACTCTACCCCCAATGAGAAGAGTAAGTTACGTCGACAGGAGAGTTATTCATGTAGCTGGAGTTGTGTAGCATAGGTCAACTTACTGCAGTGGTGTAGACATAGCCTAACACACAGCCCCAGATCTGGGGAGTGGTGTGGAGTCATATCACCTAGGAGGAGGAGAAGCAAGAATTCTGTCTCCCAGAGTCAGAGCTCCCACTGTACAGGGAGAGCACAATTGCTGTTACACTTCTTCAAGGGGTGCAGCATACTCTTCTCTGCATGTCCACCATCTCCTTACCCTCTGTGAGGTGTATTGCACTCATTGGGAGTAGTGCCTAAACTATGGGAAGCACAGAGACTGCAACTATAACTATCTGTTGCACAGGAATGCAAGAATGGAATGTCATTGTGCCTTACCCCCTCACCCTTTCTGGGCAGCCATAGAGCAGCAAAGTGCCAGATGGCTTTTGGTGAACTTCATATCCTTTTGCTTTTTAAAACGATGTCATTTGACTTGATTCAGTCCATCTCTGTAGTTGGCTCCAGGTTCCCATTGCATCTCCAGGATTATTTATCTCGACGTATTTACAGTATTTAAAAAGAGAGACGAGCTGCATGGTGGCTTAGTTCAGTTATGATATTTATTTTCCCGTGCACGGACAGTGATAATTCATGAGTGGCACAGCCCGGAGTGACTTATTAGGTCTTTCTTCACTCTAGAAGAAAAAGGCCATAAAATAATTCAGTCCATCATGTGCTTTATGATTATAGCTATATTGTCCAATGCACATTTTTTTATCCAGTTTACTAAGAATATATTGGCAATACAGTCGGACCTTTCAAATTGTACCCATTGCCATAAATTGGGTTCAGCCATGGATTCCAACACTGTTCGGAATTTAAAAGCCACATGATTTTAATAGTTCTTAGTATTGTGACTAGACTGGAAGTTGTTTATTGCCCCGATGTGACCCTTGCACGTACAGATGATTTAGATGGTGTAAGGCTTCTCCTTGCTCCCAGGTGCCCACATTGCTGGTACCAGTGCTTGGGAAATGTACAAAATGTACATGTTCATGGAAGCTACTACTCCCTCTCCCACAGGAGTGATAGGGAATTGTTGTCAGAGCTGGTGACAAAACAGAGCCTTGACTTTGTCCCCTCTTTGATGGGATGTATAAACCTTGTACTAGAATTGAAGTGGTTAAAGAGCAACTCTGGGCTCAAGCTACCCCACCCAGCTGCATCTGCAGATCATGCTTCAGCTGGGGCTAGAGCTTAAAAGGGAGCCAGACAAGCCAGGTAGAAGTACCTACTCTCAGATCTTCTGAAGAATGACACAGCAGAAACCTTCTCCGGCATAGGAAGAGGCCTGCCTGCTGAGCCCAGCGGGGCTGAAGGTGCAGTTGATACCTTTTCTCTTACAACTTTGCAACAGACTTCCAGACACGGTCAAAAGAGTGGGTAGTAGGAAGTGACCCAGGAAGGCAGCCTAAAGCACTTCTGGATGCTGGATATTTGGTAACCCTTACAGGGCCTGGGCTAGATCTTGCTGGAGTGGGAGGGCCCAGGCTCCCCAACCTACCCCCTATCTCATCAAGAATGACATGAAAACCCTCTTCTAGACTTGCCACAGAAAAATAAGAAGGAAGGAGGTACATGGCCCCATCATCCTCTGCCCAGTCAGTCAAGGTAACTAACTAGCTGTGGAAGACAGAAGGCAAAGGATGTAGCCACGTGATACAATTTGACTTTGGATGCTGCATTAGAGCTGGGGAGAAATTGGTTTTTCATCCCAGAAATATTTTTGAGAGCTTGAATTTTTTTTTCGATCTGGAATAGGGACAAAAAGTAAAACAAAAAAACAAAAAACCCTTTTAAATAGGGCTGTCAAGCGATTAAAAATTAATTGTGGTTAATCGCATGATTAAAAATATTAATCACGATTACTCACATTGTTAAACGATAATAGAACACCATTTATTTATGTATTTTTGGATGTTTTCTACGTTTTCAAATATATTGATTTCAATTACAACACACAATACAAAGTGTACACTGCTCATTTTATATTTATTTTTATTACAAATATTTGCACTGTAAAAAACAAAAGAAATAGTATTTTTTAAATTAACCTAATACAAATACTATAGTGCAATCTCTTTATAATGAAAGTTGAACTTACAAATGTAGAATTATGTACAAAAAATAACTGCATTCAAAAATAAAACAATGTAAAACTTTAGAACCTACAAGTCCATTCAGTCCTACTTCAGCCAATCGCTCAGACGAACAAGTTTGATTACAATTTGCAGGAGGTAATGCTGCCCACGTCTTGTTTACAATGTCACCTGAAAGTGAGAACAGGTGTTCTCATGGCACTGTTGTAGCTGGCATTGCAAGATATTTATGTGCCAGATGCGCTAAAGATTCATATGTCCCTTCATGCTTCAACCACCATTCCAGAAGACATGCATCCATGCTGACGATGGGTTCTGCTCGATAACGATTCAAAGCAGAGCAGACCAATGCATGCTCATTTTTCATCAGCTGAGTCAGATGTCACCAGCAGAAGGTTGATTTTCTTTTTTGGTAGTTCAGGGTCTGAAGTTTCTGCATCGGAGTGTTGCTCTTTTAAGACATCTGAAAGCATGCGCCACACCTCATCCCTCTCAGATTTTGGAAGGCACTTCAGATTCTTAAACCTTGGGTCAAGTGCTATAGCTATCTTTAGAAATCTCACATTTAGAAATCTCACACAATCTTTGTGTTTTGTCTAATTTGTTGTGAAAGTGTTCTTAAAATGAACATGTGCTGGGTCATTATCCAAGACTGCTATAACATGAAATATATGGCAGAATGCAGGTAAAAGAGAACAGAATACATACAATTCTCCCCCAAGGAGTTCAATCACAAATTAAATTAACACATTTTTTTTTAAATGGGCATCATCAGCATGGCAGCATGTCCTCTGGAATGGTGGCTGCAGCATGAAGGGGCATATGAATGTTTAGCATATGTGGCATGTAAATACCTTTCAACGCTGGCTACAAAAGTGCCATGTGAACGCCTGTTCTCACTTTCAGGTGACTTTGTAAATAAGAAGCAGTCAGCAGTATCGCCTGTAAATGTAAACAAACATGTTTGTCTTAGCAATTGGCTGAACAAGAAGTGGGTGGGACTGAGTGGATTTGTAGGCTCTAAAGTTTTACATTGTTTGTTTTTGAGTGCAGTTATGTAATAAAAAAATCTACAATTGTAAGTTACACTTTCACAGTAAAGAGATTACACTAAAGTACATCTATGAGGTGAAGGAGAGGGATAGCTCCGTGGTTTGAGCATTAGTTTCCTAAACCCAGTGTTGTGAGCTCAGTCCTTGAGGGGGCTATTTATAGAACTGGGATAATCTTTCTGGGGGTTGGTCCTGCTCTGATCAGGGGGTTAGACTAAATGACCTTATGAGATCCCTTCCAATTCTATAAGGTGAATCTGAAAGACATTTTCTCATTTATCATTTTTACAGTGCAAATATTTAGAATAAAAATATTAAAAAGTGAGCACTGTACACTGTGTATTCTGTGTTGTAATAGAAATCAATATATCTGAAAATGTAGAAAAACATCCAAAAATATTTAATAAATTCCAAATGCTTAACAGTGCGATTAATTGTGATTTTTTTTAATCACAGTTAATTTTTTTGAATTAATCACAAGTCAACTGCAATTAATCAACAGCCCTACTTCTAAACCTTTTTTTTTTCCATTTTAGGTCAGTCAAAATATTTCATTTTGATCATTTTGAAATGTTTTGTTTAATTTTGACCTTTTTTCTTTCAATTTTTTTTTCAGTCTAATAAGCTTCAATTAAACAAAAAGTCATTTGTGCACTGGAAAACTTTCAATTTTCATTTCACAAACATTGAAACAAAATATTTTGACAACTTCAAAAAATTTCTTGACTCTTTTTGAGTTGGGAAATCTGTCAAACCTGACACTGTTTCTCAAACAGTTTTAGTTTCAACAAATCAGCATTTTTCAACAAAAATATTATTTGTCAAAAAATTCCTAACCAACTCTTCTTTGTATTGCCCAAAGTGGACCAGGAGCTCCATGGCAAGCTGAGTCATGCATAAACACAACCTTGTAAGCAGACATTTTAAAATTATATACGTAACTCTGAGCGACTCATATTTGTTAACTCTTCTAGGAGACTATGTTTGTCGCTTTGATTTTCTTAGAGGGTGTCCTGTAAATTTCTGATCCTAAAAATTTTTAGGAGTTCTTGAGTGAACAATTTTCTGGTACAGTCTCTGACTCACTTCCTGGAGCTCAGGAACTTGTGGTGTTTCCAAAATCTGGCATCCTCTTGAATTTCTTGTCAGTGTTCACTAAGATAAACATTTATACTCAGACTTGTCCTTTGTGTTACCCATGATGATCACATGACAGTCCTTTGCGCATTCTGTGGTACATTTTGTGGGATTCTTATTGACGGCAACTGTGATGGGGTCTATACCCCACAGTGGCACTAACAGGGTTAACTGGAGCTACAGAGCTCAATCAAGGCACGTGGAGGGTGGTCCAAGACCAAGTGAGGACATGTTCCAGGTGGGATAGGAGCTGGGTGGTGATCATAAAGGAAAGAAGCTCAGGAGAAGGAGGCTGCAGGTGGAGGGGGAAAGAACTCTGTGGTCCCTCTCTGGTTGCTAGAATCTGGAGGAAAGGCTTAGAGAAAGGCAGATGTACAGTAAGCCCAAGGAGGAACTGTGGGAAAGGGCCTGAACGAAGACCAAGTTGGGAAGGAGTCCAGTAAGGAGTCTGAGGGAGCAGACCACAGCTGCTTGCCACAAAGTCCCTGGGCAGGAACCTACAGGACAGGGGAGGCCTAGGTTCCCCTGTGAGTCCACCAGAAAATGTGTTGTGGAGACTCCCTGGCAAAGGGGGAGAAAAACTTGTGACAATGGCAGGTCAAAAAGACCTCAAGGGGAGAACAGAAGATTTAACCTCCCCAAATAAGCAGTTACATTAACCGATTGTATACAATGTTAGTGCCAGGGTGAGACCTTATGTTTATGGACTGACTACTGTTGTCAGGGATCTGAACCACAGCCACACACCACGAAGGCATCTCAAAGTTACAGGGCAGGTGGTGACAGGACCACTCACTGGTCTGAGTGGTCCCCAAAACATCACAGTGGTGTAATGGTACAGCATAATCTTGAAAAACACCATGCTTTTTGTACAACTTGGTATTAAGAAAAGGCATGTGATAGAGCTTTTGGTGATTTGGTTCTAGTATTAGTCTGGAGAAGAGAAGACTGGGAGGGGACATGATAACAGTTTCCAAGTACATAAAAGGTTGTTACAAGGAGGAAGGAGGAAAATTGTTCTCCTTAACCTCAAGGATAGGACAAGAATCAGTGAGTTTAAATTGCAGCTTTCTAACTGTCAGGGTGGTTAAGCACTGGAATAAATTGCCTAGGGAGGTTCTGGAATCTCCATCATCGGAGATTTCTAAGAGCAGATTAGACAAACATCTGTCAGGGAGGGTCTAGAGATAATCCTCAGTCCTGCCATGAGTGCAGGGGACTGGACTAGATGACCTCTCGAGGTCCCTTCCAGGCCTATGATTCTATGATTAGCCTGTGTAGAAAAGCACAAAATACAGAACTCATGGGAGAGTCCATTTCAGTGACTGAACAAAGTCATCTACCATATACAGAAAGACTAACTTTACATGTTACCAGACTGAAAGTTTACAGTTATAGGACAGGTGGTGACAGGACTCTTTACTGGTCTAAGTGATTCCCTAAATGGCACATGACTATTGAGCTTGAGGCGAGGCCTTCAGGGAGACAGATCTGGGAGGTGTCACTCTGCACAAGAGAAGGAAGACAACCCTGCAGTGCCTAGGAAGGGTTGAAGTATCTGCAGAGAAGTGAGCTCGGGTAGGGATATAGAATTCTGTTTATTGAGTTTAGTGTATTGGATTGTCTGTTTACCCTGGAAGTGGTGTCATTAAACATGACCTGACTGGAGGGCCAAATCACGAGAAGAGGCAGACCAGTGCAATTGCAGGAGCAACTGTTGGTACGAGGCACTAGAGGAAAGAGCTTCTATGTCACACACAGCCACGAGGGGATGCACTAGCTGTGAGCTGACTTTTCAACAGCACCTATAATCCAGGTTTCACTGCCTCAGTTACAGTATATGTTATCTATTGTGCTTTAGTTACCTTTTTGAGGGGTTGATCCCAAGTCCACTGAAGTCAATGGAAAGACTTCCAATGACTTCAAAGGGCTTTGGACAAGACCCTTAAATAATCCTCTGTTTCAGTATTACAGGAACAGAATAGAACATATTTCTTTGCTATAGAATGTTCACTTGTTGCTCTCTGCAGCACGTCTAGACAAATAATATGCAAGGTTATTGTCTTTGCCAGGCTTGTTAGTCTCATCTTTGTATTCTTGTCGGCTACTTTATCTTTGGGTTTCCAAACAGTGTAATCAAAGCTTTGTGACCTGTAACTGTTTGGAAATGAGCTTCATAAAGGTAAACATAAAAATGTTGGCTGCATCCACAGCTAGTGCTGCTTCATCTATGTGAAAGCATTTCTGCTCCATCTCGGTTAAACTGACTAGCATATTAAATAACGTTCTGCTCACCATTGCTCCTAGTATCACTGGGCTGGCATCTACAACAATTACTGGTCGTGTTTGGATAAAGTAGGATATTTTCTTGTATTAACTGCACTAAAATAATTCCACCAAAAAGTGTCTTATTCAGTCTAACTTCTCAAAATTGCATAGAGGTAGTTCTTAAAGGCACAGGGCAAAATTCTCAGCTGATACAAATTGGCATAGCTATGTTGAAGTCAATGAGGCTTTACATCAACAGAGGATCTGGCACATGATTCACCAGTGGTGAAGCACTGCTGAAGCAATTTCTGCCAGAAAAGAAGTATATTCAGGTGTGAGTTGGTGACAGAAGAACCATACTTTCTAAAGGAACAATTGCATGATTCTTATTTCTTTGATTAGATGGCAACCTTTCTGAGACTGACATTCTGCCAGACTAAAAATAATCAAATACACCTCTACCCCAATTTAACGCTGTCCTCGGGAGCCAAAAAATCTTACTGCATTATAGGTGAAACCGCATTATATTGAACTTGCTTTGATCTGCCAGAGTGTGCAGCCCTGTCCCCCTGCAGCGCTGCTTTACCTGCATTATATCCAAATTTGTGTTATATTGGGTTACGTTATATTGGGGTAGAGGTGTACAAAAACTGAAATAGTTCATTTTTTTGGCTTCTTAGGCTAATTACATTTGTCAGCTTGCAGCAGCAGAAATATCTATTAACTAAACAATATATGAGAGAGGAGGATGTGAAAATTCAGAATGAAAATAAAACTTGACATTTTTCTTCAAATAGGGTTGTTGAAAGTCTCTAGTGCAGGGGTGGCCAACCTGAGCCTGAGAAGGAGCCAGAATTTACCAATGTATATTGCCAAAGAGCCACAGTAATACATCACCAGCCCCCCATCCACTCCTCCCCCTCCTCCCAGCGCCTCCTGCCCACCGGCAGCCCCACCAGTCAGCACCTCTCTCTCCCTCCCCACATCTCCCAATCAGCTGTTTCGTGGCGTGCAGGAGGCTCAGAGGGGGAGGAGCAAGGGCATAACAGGCTCAGGGGACGGGGCGGGAAGGGGTGGAGGGAGGGCCTGTGGCAGAGCCAGGGATTGAGCAGTAAGCGACCCCCGGCACGTTGGAAAGTTGGCGCCTGTAGCTCCAGCCCCAAAGTCAGTGCCTATACAAGGAGCCACATACTAACTTCTGAAGAGCCTCATGTAGCTCTGGAGCCACAGATTGGCCACCCCTGCTCCAGTGTAATGTTTTTGTATACTGACTCATACTCGTCCTGCCCAATACCTCTACAGAATCTATGAAATTAATTCCTGTACAGAGAGCAGACACAAAATGGGACATGGCACATAATGGTCCTTGTTCTGGAGTGCTGCATAGTGGTGAACTTCACCCAATGTACATATGAAACCAAACATACTGCAAGTGCTGTATGCATCAGACTGAGTCCTGTTACTCTTGACAAGAAGAGTGAAGGAAACAAGTCAAAGCATGAAGCAACTGAAACTCACCTTCCACCTGCAAAAGCATTTCAGAAGCAATGACTAGAAAGACATGGGCCTCAAGATAAAGCAAGAATCCAAATAGCTCTTCAAATTTCCAGGTGATTCTTTTGCTGAAGTTCCCTGAAGACAATTATTTGAAAGTTGAATGTGAAAAGTCAAGGCTTGTGAACTCAGAATGAACATCCAAATAACCCAAATTATGCCTAATGCAAATACATAAGGGGGGTGGTGGTAGTGAAGAGCCAGAAGCTGTTAATTTAAACTGTGTCTGTTTGTAAGACTGATGTATGCAATTCCAAGTAACAGAGCAGTAGGCCAGATCCTCAGCTACTGAAAACTGGCTTGTCTGCACATAAATCAGTGGAACCATAGCAACTGATTCCAACTGAGGCATTGGCCCCATATAGCCATTTTTCTATGGAAAGTTTACATTCCTTTATGTTAGTAACCTCTAATGTATAAATAAAAACACTGTACATCTACATACCAAAAAAACAAAACCCAAACAACCCTGAGGCAATGAGTCTCAGACTCCAGGTCAACTGACTTGGGCTTGTGGGGCTCATGCTCTGGGGCAAAAAATAGCAGTGTAGACACTCCTGCTGAGGCTGGAGCCTGTGTTCTGAAACTTGGTGAGGGGGTGGAGTCTCAGAGCCTGGTTCCAGCCCCTGGGAACATCTACACTGCTATTTTTAGCTCTGTAGCATGAGCCCAAGGCAGCTGAAGGGTAGGCTCTGAGACTTGCTGCTGTGGGTATTTCTGGAGTGTAGTTGAACCCTTCAGCAGCTTTTCTCCTGAGGGATCCTAAAGCACATTACAAGCTTTCTAGAGATAAAGTGCATATTTGACTTCCCTCAGTGAGGGGTGACATTCATCCTGCATAGAGATGCATAACAAGGGGTAGGCATCACCTATTCTGAGGGCTTCAGAGGGTCTTCAGAAGCACCTGGGCCTTGTGCTGGGCCGCTACACTGAGAGGAAACTTGTCCCAAATATTTAACTTTTATTTTCACATGAGGTGGGGGGAAGACTCCAAGGAGTTTAGGGATTAAAAACCAGAACCTCACTAGCATCTCTTTCTAGCAAGTCTCTCCTCAAATCAATTCATTAAATACAGATTGCCTCTGATTTTAATAACAGGCAATTCCCTTTATTTGAATGGGCTAATGAGACATTATTTTCATCCCTGGGCATCCACTTATCCCTTTTAAATAACATGTCCCTCTGTTGGTGCTAAGATTCTTATACTCACTACTCTGGTCTCCTGAGGGTTTACCTCAGTGTATCACTGATTATGAACAGGATATAAAGACAAAATGTAACTTAAGCTTCTGTAAAGCTTTAATATCTCCTACACTGGAACGTTTGTTTTCTTTTTAGAAACATATTAAAAGGCAATAAACAGACTTTAATAATAAAACTGGAAACTGTGAAAAAGGAAAGATAATTCTCTTACATACCATAAAACGTACAATCTAATAAAGCTACACATTTCCCAGGAACCTGGGGATTGAGGAAATATAGAAGTAAACAGAACATTTCCAAATAAATATTAATCATATCTAGTCCAGGGAGAAGACATATAGTTAGCTTTAGTAAAATCATGATTGGTTAGTTTAGTCTTCAAACTGATTATGCTGTTTTGGCTACTGAGTCAAGGTTGAGGTCTCTTACGTCATCCTCTACCATTGAAGAAGGATTTAAATTTACCTTCCCCTAAACAAAGCATGAGGACCACATACCTGTGGTTTAAAGATGGGAAGATACAAGTATATGATATGTTGTCCTACTATATATAAGCTAGCCATCAACTAGACCAAAGTGATAAAGAAATACTGTCGTTATTAATAGGGCTGGCTAAAACACTTCAAATGAAACCTTTTTTCATTAGAAAATGGAGTTTTGTCAAAAACAAAATTTTCCATGGGAAAAGGTTAATTTGAATGGAGGTTTTTATCAGGAAATTTGAAATATGTTTAGTTTGGACTGATCTAGAACAAACAATTTCATTTTGGTTTTCCAACCAGCATTAAATATTTAATCTCAGCCTCTTCCTGAGCTGCTGCAGTGTCACAAGAGAGTTATAGTTCTGGGCCCCTCATGGCCCTCTTGCCCTTGGTGAGACCTGCTCACCCCGTTGGACTATATTTCCTATGATGTACTGTGGTTTCACCTTGTGGCCAACCTGCTCCAGTCCCAGGGCTCTTGACAATGGCTAGCTTGCTGGTGTGCTGAGACCACAGCCTATTATGCTGACCAGTATTGTCTCACTGTTTCCTTGTACTCATTTCCCTGTTGGTCTGTCTCCCAGCTTCATAATGTGTAAGTAACACCAACATGGACTCACTTGCATCTTTGGCAGAGTGCTGTATTCAGGTCTGGGGCCTGGTTTCACTACAAAGTTAGATCGATGTAAGCTGTCTTGTGTCAACCTAATTGTGCATGTGTCTATGCTTAAATCTGTCTCCCACTGACGTAAGCACCCCAGCACCATCTCCTTGAGTAACGTTGATCCAAGGTTGATGCACTGTGGTAGAGATAGCCCAAGTGTAGACAATGCGTTAACTATTTTGACCCTAGTGGTTCTCTAGCAGCTGTTCCACAATGTCTGAAACTGACCACTCTGGTCACAATTGTTAACTCCACTGCCCAGGGGTCACAGAGACTGAAATGCCTCCCTCCACTTTAAGGTGCTGCAACTTTTTCAAATACCTGGTCCTGATTATCCAGCTTGGCAGGTACACCTAGCACCTCTCCATTGTTGTGTGCAACTGCCCAGCTGACTATGCTGTCTCCATGCTCAAGATGCACTCTGGTTTGGTGTAAACAGGAGATATTAGATCTCCTTGGCCCATGAGGAGAAGAGGTGTGCAAACACAGCTACAGACCAGCCTTAGAAAGGTCAATATCTATGAGTAGATTGCATAGGGGATTCATGGACCAGTAGCAGTGCCACGGGAAAACAAAGGAACTGCGGCAGGCAAACCAGAAGGTCAGTAAGGCCAACAGTTGATCCTGTGCTGAGCTCCAGATACATATGCAGCTTTACAAAGAGCTGCATATCTTACTTGGCAGAGACCCTACCGGCATCATTGATACTTCTGAGAAGCCTGAGTTAGAGGCCCCTAGCTCAAACACTGAGGAGGAGGACAGGGCACATGCAGCCAGAAGGTTCAGCTATCTTGCAAGTCAGGACCTGTTTGACACTCCACTGCAGTCCAGTCTGTCCTGGCAATCAAGCATGGATGAACCCAACACAGGAGAAGGATCCTGGGTAAATGTGTACATTTATTTCCCATTACAGTGATCGGGCCCCACTGATTGACTTTTCATTAATTTACTTATGCTAGACAAGGTAGTGTTTAAAGAAAGAAAGGTAGAAGTGTTATCTGCTTTTCATTGCCCTGTACAGTTAGGCAAGATGGGGCGTAATCCACAGCAGTTTTTTTATGTGTACAGGATTTCCCTTGAATCCTTCTGAGAGATCTTGATGAAATGTTCATGGAGGTACTCTGCAATCCTCTCCCAAAGGTTTCTAGGGATGGCTGCCTTCTTTCTCCCTCTGCGGTAGCACACTTTCCTATGCCAGTCAGCAACAACTGTGGCAGGCACCATTGCAGTACACAGGCTAGCAGCATACAGGCCTGGGCAGCTTTGGGATGCCAGTAGCAGCTCTGCTCTCTCAGCCTTTGTTACCCTCAGGAATGAGATATCAGCTAAAATCACAACCACTAGTGGAAAATGGTGCCGAGAGTGGCACCATGCACAAACACTCTGCAGCCACTGCTTGTGATCCCAAGCCCGCCGTACAATGCAAGCCCACCAGTCAGTGCTCGTTTCTTGGGTCCAGAAGCAGTGCTCACCATCTCTAGCTGCTCCAGGAACACCACCAACAACCTTGAATTGGTTCTCACTATGTCCCACCATAATCTGTCCTCCAAGAAATCATCATATTCCCCAATGATTCTGTTCTTCTTGTGGCTCAATACCGGAGGACTCTGCTTCCTGTGTTTGCAATGCTTATTACAATAGTTCAGAGCTGTGCATGCTCCATTCTTCTATCAGAGATTGTGGACAGTGAGGAGGGCTGCATAGCAGGGATGGCGGAAGCTTCCTAACAGTGGGGGGGCCTAATCATCGGCATCTGAACTGTGGCCCAATCCCCCCCATGCCACCCCTTCCCCTGAGGCTCCACCCTCACACCACCCCTTCCCCTGAGGTCACGCCCTCATGCTGCCTCTCCCCCCCAAGCCCCTCCCCCCTTGCTCATTCTTATGGCTGGTAAAAAGTGGAGGGGCCAGGGCCCGCTGGCCCACCCTGCTGTTCCGGTGCTCGAGCTGCATGGTTTTGTGGGATTTTTAAAAAAAAAACCAAAATTATGGGATAAAGTCAGAGATGACATAGTGGGATGGAGACAGTTGCACACTAAGAAGTTGACTCCTTGCTCCCAGTGACCTCTGCTTGACTTGTTTCAGCCCCACCATGCGTTGCCAAAACTTCTGATAAGACAGAGTGCTGGACGGTGGTGAGCTGCCCAATGCATTGATACAAGCACTCCTGGTGAGTATGCGCACTGCCGACACAAGGAGCCAAGTTTGCATGTACACAACTGATATACTAACTGACGTGGCTTTATGCCAATGTAACTTGCATCTACCAAAGTTTGTAGCGAAGACATGGCCTGAGGGAGGCTAAATAAGGCCTTGTCTAGACCAAGAAAAAAGGTGTTGGCTTTTCAGTTTTAATTAGCTCCTGTTTAAAAATGTGTTAGCACCTTGGTGCAAACAGGTTTTGGCACTTTTAAAAAAATGTGTTAGTTGGTCATGGTAAACCATAGCAGGAGGAGCCTAACATTAATGTTGACTGGCTAACACACAATCACATACAACTTGTCAGATCTACAATACAGTTTTAAAACATGACAGCTTTGTATTTGGAAGGCATTAGCAAACAGACGCTACCAGCCTGATGTAGACAAGGCAGTGTGCCTTTCACATGTGATCAATTTAACACATGTTAAAGACACACTGGCCTTGGCTATACTTGCAGGTGTGCAGCACTGGGAGTTACAGCTATCTTCGTAGAGCTGTGTAGGAAAACTGCTGCAGTGTGGCCACATTTGCAGCATTTGCAGTGCTGTTGAGAGTGGTGCATTATGGGCAGCCATCCCACAGAGCATCTCATCCCATTTTGTGGGTTGTGGGAAGGGAGCGGAGGGTGCGGGTCATTCTGCTTCCTGTCCCAACACCCCATGATGTATCGCTTCACATCCCAGTAATCCCTGTTTTTCCGTCCACATTTGGCACCATCTTGACTCTCTCAACGGTTTCTGTGCAGCACGATTTCCGTGGGAAATGGAGCCCGAACTGCTGAGGGGTATGCTGATGAGTCTCACCAGCACATCACGTTTGGCAGTTGAGCTATGCCTTAAGATCCAAAGTGATGAGGAGTTTGACGATGATAGCGAGTCACCTGATGCATATGACACAAAATTGCTGCTGGCATTCACGGAAATGCTCAACACTGTGGAATGCGCTTTTGGGCTCAGGAAAGAAGCACTGAGTGGTGGGATCACATCGTCCTGCAAGTCTGGGATAACGAGCAGGGGCTGCAGAACTTTCGGATGAGAAAAGCCACTTTCAAGGGACTGTGTGCTGAGCTTGCCCTCACCCTGCGGCACAAGGACACGAGATTGAGAGCTGCCCTACCAGTGGAGAAGTGGGTGGCTATTGCAACCTGGAAGCTCTCAACTCCAGACAGCTACCGATTGGTCAGAAACCAGTTTGGAGTGGGAAAGTTGACCATTGGGATCGTGTTGATGCAAGTTTGCAGGGCCATTAATTGCATCCTGCTAAGAAGAACTGTGACTCTGGGGAACGTGCAGGACATTGTGGATGGCTTTGCACAAATGGGTTTCCCTAACTGTGGAGGGTTGATATATGGGACACATATTCCTATTCTGGCATCACCCCACCTAGCATCCATGTACGTTAATCAGAAGGGGTATTTCTCTATGGTTCTCCAGGCGCTTGTGGATCACCGTGGGTGTTTCATTGACATTAACACAGGCTGGCCTGGAAGGGTGCATGATGCACGCAATCTTTCGGGAACACTGGCCTGTTCAGGAAGCTGCAGGCAGGGACTTTTTCCCAGACCGGAAGATCACAGTAGGGGACGTTGAAATGCCATTGTGATCCTTGGAGACCCCGCTTACCCGTTAATGCCTTGGCTCATGAAACCATATACAGGGAAGCTTGACAGGAGCAAGGAACGGTTCAACTACAGGCTGAGCTGGTGCAGAATCTGACTGTGGAGTGTGCTTTTGGCCGTTTTTAAAAGGGCGCTGGAGATCTCTGTATGGAAGCTAGACTTGGGGGAAAGCAGCATCCCTGCGGTTATATCCGCATGCTGTACCTCCATAATATTTGTGAAGGGAAGGGTGAAACATTCAGTCAGGAATGGACCTCCGAGGTTTCAACGCCTGGAGGCTGATTTGCACAGCCAGAGAGCAGGGCTACTAGAGAGGCCCAGCACAGGGCTTCAAGGATTAGGGATGCCTTGAGGGAGGAATTTGAGGCTGAAAACCAACAGTAATGTTTGGTGCCTTGCACGGGAGTGAAGTGCAGTGGTTACAATGTTAGTAGGAATCTGTTTTTTCCTAAAATGATTTGCAGTGCTGTTTCTTTCCTGGGCTACCGTATCTTTCACTTTCTGCAATAATAAAGACTGTTTTCAAAGCCAAGAATTCATTTATTGAAAAGAAAATAACTTTTCTTGACAGACCACACAACATTTTGGGAACCTAAAAGGGCAGGGGGTGTGGGTGGGGAACTGTACAGTCACAGGTTTGACTATGTCCTGTCTGGAGTGCTGTGCAATCACTGCTGCACTTCAGGATGAAAATACTGCATGGTGATGGGGGTTGAGTGCAGAGGGTAAGGGTCATAGTTCTCAGGGCTGACTGGTGAACGTACAGGTATTGGAGGCAGCTGGTGGTAGTGGTAAGAACCTGGATGCTGGGGAAGGGGGTTTGGAGCTGACATTGGGGCACAAGTGAAAGAGCTTTGACAAGGGGGGGCGGGGGCACGATAGTGCTCTGCCTGAATGTCTACGAGTGACTGGATACAGTCCGTTTGGCGCGCCAGGATGCTTATCAGCTGCTTTGTGCTTTTCTTCTTGGCCGCTGCATTTCTCTGGATGATCCTGCTTTCCTTTTCTCTCCAGTCCTGCAGTTTTTGATTCTTTCTGGCAGAGTGATCCATAACTGCTTGCAGCAGGTCATCTTTGCTTTTTCGCAGCTTCTTCTGGAGGTTTTGAAGTCTTTCAGCTGTTGATAATACGGGCATCCGAGAAGTCAAGGTTGCTTGTAGAAAGGCAAAAATGGCAACAGTTAACAGAGGCAGCATTGTTTATATCTCAGACAGCTATTCCCACACAGTGAAGGAGATTACAGTCTTCACAATAGCATAATTTTCCCATGCCAAAGAGAGCGCACATAACCCACAGGATTCCCGAAATGGTGAGTAAGGGGGACTGACTGATTGCTTCTGGGCTGTACTGGGTTTTTTGTGCGTTGGGGAAAGCAAACAGCTACAGGGGACACCTACACCGAACAGTCTCCCAACATTTTCAACAGGAGTTGATGCTGCAAGATATCTCACTGCTGCAGGTCACCTGGGAAGGGGGAATGATTGCTCCTGGGCTGTACTGGGGTTTCTGTGTGTTGGGGAATGCAAACAGCTGCAGGGGACACCTATACCGAACAGTCTCCCAACATTTTCCACAGGAGTTGATGCTGCAAGATATCTCGCTGCTGAGGGTCAGCTGGGAAGAGCGGGAGGGTCTTCTACAGCAATGTGGATTCAGCCCTGGCCCCTGTGCAGCTTGCCTGTGTCCAGCAATGGTCCCCCCACCCCTCGCGGCACAGTGGCATGAACACATTAGCGTGACTGGGACAAGGACCACAGCAGCTCTCCCAATAAACTTGCGCAAGCACATTGCCCACGCTGTGGCTGAAACTTTTGAAGAGATTACCAAGGCCGATTACCGTGACATGATAGACCACATCAATGGGCTATTCCACATCTAGGCATGCATGCATGCAGCTCTAACCTTCCCTCCTCTCCCGAAACATTTCCATCCTGAAAATACAAGCCGCTTACCGGAACCCACTCCTCTGCTTGTCCTTCACCAAGTACCAGCTGCTGCGACTGGGTACCTTTCTCCTGGCTTGAGAAGAGGTCCTGGCTGCATGCCTCCTGGGACTTCAGGGTGTCTTCCCCCATCCCAGTACCCTCATTCTTGGTTTCCTCCTCCCTCCCCCCGCCTCCCCACCCCGCTCTGAAGTATCCATCGTGGTCCTCAGATTGGCGGTGGGGTCACACTCAAGTATCGCGTCCAGCTCTTTATAAAAACGGCAGGTTGTGGGGGCAGCACCAGAGTGGCGATTTCCCTCGTGGTCTTTGCAATAGGCCCTCCACAGCTTCTTCACTTTAACCCTGCACTGCAGTGCATCCCGGTCATGGCCCGTTTGCATCATATCCCTTGATATCTGCCCATAGGTATCGTAATTCCTACGGCTGGAGCACAGCTGTGACCGCACAGCTTCCTCATCCCAAACACTGATGAGGTCCAGCAACTCGCCATTGCTCCAAGCTGGGGCTCGTTTGGCGCATGGAGGCATGGTCACCTGGAAAGATTCTGATTGCACTCCACACCTGGCTGAGCAAACAGGAAGGGGATTTTTAAAATTCCCGGGGCATTGAAAGGGTGAGTCACCTGAGGCCAGGGCAGTAGAGTTTGAAGTGAAGAGCAGAGTGGCTGAACAGGCATTCTGGGATACTTCCGAATACCTCTAGAGGCCAATAACAGCGCTTTTGGTGGCCACACTGGCAGACCGGTGCTGCATCACCAGCACTGCAGTCGTTATTCCCCACACAGAGGTAGAGTACAGCCAGCACTGTATCCAGGGAGATGCAGCACTGGATGTGCCTTGCAAGTGTGGACAGTATGTTAGTTGCAGTGCTGTAAAGCCACCACCAGCGCTGCAACTCTCCAGTGTAGCCAAGCCCACTGTCTTGTCTATATAGGCTATTAACACATATTAGCTAACAGCTTCCAAACTCTGGTTGAGACAAGGTGTTAAGGTAAAGGAGTCTAACTCAAAACAACTAACTATGGGCTTGGCTACACTGGAGAGTTGCAGCGCTGATGATGGGGTTACAGCGCTGCAACTTACTCTGTGTCCACATTTGCAAGGCACACCCAGTGCTGCAACTCCCTGGCTGAAGCACTGGCTGTACACCTGGTCTGCTTGGGGTGTAACGATTGCAGCGCTGGTGATGCAGCACTGCTCATCAAGTGTGGCCACCAAAAGCGCTTTTATTGGCCTCCAGGGTATTAAGAGGTATCCCAGAATTCCTGTCCACAACAAACCGGAAGAATGGCTGAAATCCGAGCTCCCCGGAGCTACTTATCTAAAAAACAAACACAGCTGCTCTTTGCTCCAGCAAGCGAGCGAGCGGAGGCAGGGGAATTGCTTTGGAATGTTCACAGCTGTTTGCTTGAGGAGAGAGGGGAGGGGGGAGTCCGTGTTGTTGAGCAGCTGCTTATGTGGTCTGAAGGCTATTTAGGAGTGCATAATTTGCATTTAGTGAATAAGAGAGGGGTGGGGGAAGGGTCAAAACTTTTAAAATGATTGAAGGTAGGTGCTGTGTATCTTCCAGTCCTTAGAACTTGCAAGGCAGGAAGCTGAGAACAGTGTCAGCTCCAAAAATCCACTTTCTCCCCTTCAAGCTCCCTGTCACACTCCACCCCCCCCCTTTTGAAAAGCACGTTGCAGCCACTTGAACACTGGGATAGCTGCCCATAATGCACCACTCCCAACACCCCTGCAAATGTGGCCACACTGCAGCGCTTTCCCTACACAGCTGTACGAAGACAGCTGTAACTCCCAGGGCTGTACAGCTGTAAGTGTAGCCATACCCTCAGAAACTCTGTATTTGATCCTATGTATTTAGGAGAAAAACAGATATTGATCTATGCCCAAAAGGTGGTAAATATGGTTAAAGAAACTGAAGTTCCTGGGACTTTTCCTCACCAGTCTGGATTTATGGAATTGGGGAAACAATTTTTGTAAGTGACAGACACTTATAAAGTATTTTAACTGTATTGCCATACAGAAGTAATGGATTGCTGCCATACAGATTTAATTGTCACAAAAATGAGAAAATCAGTATATGATTAAGTTTTTTTAGGTATAAAGAGGTGAATGAACTAACAACAAAAAAATACATTTTTTCCCCACAAAAGGCCTTTAAAAAAATCAGTTTTCTTACAAGTTGCTACTAAGCTTATTCACACTAATGCGGGCCTGTTGTTCTTTTATGGCAGCAATTCTGCTGCAAAGTGCAAAATGAAAACTCACCATCCCGGGCTAGGTTGTCTCATTTTACATAGGGATTTTAACTTGACAGTTTTGATCCTGTATTGAAACAAGTTTGTGGTAACTCTAAACTCACATTAATAACACATATTTGAAAGCATTTTTGAGATTGTTACAGAATGGTCTGCTCTCTGAACTTTTCTTTTTTCAAATGGGAAACTAGGGTAAAAAGTATATGTACAGGAATCCCCTGATGGTTTGTTTTGAGTTACTGCCACTTCACAATGGAGAGATCTGTTTCCTCTGTAGCTTTTAGATGATGTTCAGGCTAATTAAGCTACTGATCATTGCATCCATTTACCAGTGAAGTATAGACCACCGTCAGACTATTACTTTTTTGAAACAATCCAATATTCTTGAAAGTCATGTTCAAGTAGGTTGCATGCATAACCCATGAGCAGATTATTATTAACATGGGCACATAATTCTGATTTTATTAGCCACTTAATACTAATAGCATTTGTTGCTCAGTTTATTGAATAGTATCTATGGAAAAAAGGCCAGACACAGATGTGTTTATATGGTAAAGCATCAGTGCATTTTGGGGGGGAAAACATTTTCCTTTTCATCTGATGTCAGTAGTTAAATGCCTAACTGAACAAAAGAAATGAGAAATTAATGCCCCTGGAAATCATTTTATTTAAGCTGCACTATTTCTTGAGTTACTGAAAATGTTTATCAGTACACATATAAAAGGCACACATATTCACCATGGGAAGTGTTAGGCTACACGGTGAACCTTACAACAGACGAAGTGCTATTTACATTGGCGCTTTTCGTTACTAAAATGTTTGTTATTCAGGAGGGAGCTGGGTCACCTTGAGTGACAAAAGTTTTAGTGATGAAAGTGCCAGTGTGGACATAGCCTTAGACAGTGTGCTAACATGGCCTCCAGCTCCACCTTCCCCCATGACAGCTTAGGCAGTAATCCTTTAACTCCATTCCCCAACTGCCAGTGCAAAAGTCCAGTAAACAGATGCCCCTCCGGTATACCCCACTCACAGTTTGGTGTCAGTGGGTAGCATTCACCCAAACTGGGCAGTACGCTTGGCCAGGACTGTCTCCAGTCCCTTGGAAAGGGCTGCCTGCTGTTGTCCTGAGGCTCCACCAGCTAATCCAACTATGGTGATTTCAGCTTTATTGGTGCTGGGTTTAGAGGAGGGAGGAGCTGATCTCACCAGGGTTCACTCAGCTATGCTAATGCCCTCTGTGCCTTAAGCAGAGGGCTGCCTCAATATGGCCTTTCACCATGAAGCCACCTCTGCACCATTGCTCATTGCAAAGTTTCCTCTGCATCAACTCTTCACAAAGGCCAGGTCTACAGTATACACTGACATTGGCATAACTACATTGCCCTGAGGTGTGACACATCCACACCCCTGAGCGATACAGTTATACCGACCTAACCCACTGACAGAGCTATCACCTCTTGTGGAGGTGGATTAACTACATCAATGGGAGATGCTCTCCCATAGTTGTAGTAGCATCTTCACTAAAGCTCTACAAGTGTAGATCTGCCCAAAGTCTTTACTGCAGGGGGATCAATGTCACAAAGGAGGAGGAGGGGTCTCCTACCCTCCTTTCTTTCTTAGTATAGTCGCACTGCTCAACCCATTTGGAGTTTGTGTACAGTTCTGGTGACTTCCCAGTTCCGATGACTTCATGCAGGATATCTGTGTAGGAAGTTCACTGAAATGAAGCACTCTTGCCAGTTGTTCTTCCACCTGTAGGACAGAGGGCTCCCTTTTCTACGGAACTTCTGTCTGCCCTTTCCTTTTTTTCACCAACAGATGGTGGAAGCGAACTCCCTACTCTCTATAGCTTCAGGCCATAGGGTTTATATTTTTTTCTTGAGGCACTTGCCTACAAGGGAACAATTTATTCTGGGGGATTATCTTTTTTTCTTTTGGTTTTGTAGGTTTGCATGTGTACATGTGACTCGTCTACATGTGTACATGTGTGCTGAGATATGTGGGTAGCATGTATTTTATACATCTAAAACACCTATCAATCTATGCTTTATTCATGAGTCCACAGTAAGCATGTTACTGTTCCTTTTGTCTTTCTGTAAAACATCATCATTTAGAGCATGATCTGGCAAGGTCCTGTATGCCCTCCATTCCCACTAAGGTCACTTAGCAAGTTCGGGCCCTTAGGGGACTACCCCAAGACTTAAAGTTAGACCTATGCTTAAGTGCTCTGCTGGATCAGGGCCAGACTGTTCAGAGCCTTCTGTGATCAAGCCCTTAATCTTTAAAGGGTGAAAATATTCTTTAAACAAATCTATACACAATCTTTCATCTAAGTACAGACAAGACTGCTTAGTTTATAAGATCTGAGGAGTCCAAGCCCCAAGGTGTTATGGCTGCAGGATCAGATTGCTTGACTGTCTGAACATTCTGACACTTCTTTCGGATAAGAGATGTCAGCTTGTGCAACACAACAGCTAATGGGTTATTCCACTGTGACTTTGAGGAGGTTGGATAGAGTTGTTAAAAAGACACACATGTAATATGAATATTTTTACTGACTAGACTAAATGTAAAAAGACTATTAAAAAAACCCTAAAAGTGTTTTGCAATATACTAATGTTCACAACAGTGTCAGTTGCCATTAGAGAGTAATATTCTCCTTTCCAGCCTGCTGAGAGAGAGAAGGAGTGTGCATGGAGAGCTCTAAAATGTACAGCCTTGAGGGACAGTTAATTCAGTCTGTCTATCAGGTCAGTACCCGTGTAAAGCTTTCAAATCATATCAGACAAAGCTGAATCCCTATAAACATTAACGCTGATTCTGTTTCATAACTGCCCTGGCCTAGTGAAATGGAATCCTAGCCCTTCTCTTTTGAAAATTCACTAAGACGCTCATTAGCATTAGCTTGCTGTAAATAGCTGCAGTTGCTTCCCTCTTTAGGTTTTAGTGCAACAGCTGCGGGAAATATTCAAATCATGCATATGACCTTGTTAAAAGGAACAATTATCCCTACTAGATTTGTCATCTGTAAAAGAAAGAAGAAGAAGAATAGTTTGCCCATAGAGAGATTTAAAATGTTAACTTTTTTGTTTGTTTTGTCCAGGGTATTTTATACCTAACAGGACAGTAGTGAATGTGTTTTTCACCTTACAATGAGGAAAAAACATTGCCTGTTACAAATCCCATTATGCATAAAGGATGAAATTCACTCCTCCAAAGAGCACCAGCACTGGACTTATACCTCTGTTAGTTAGGTCCCAAGTAAGCTCTGGTGGGACTCAAATAGTGCATAGTCTTGAGCTGGCCCTCTGCAGAGGGGTGAATTTCACTCAGAGCAAGTAAGATAGGGCCCAGACAGAATTCCAGGTCTGAATTCCATGCTCTAGTTCAGTGGTTCTCTATCAGGGGTATGTGTACCCCTGGGGGTACGCAAAGGTCTTCCAGGCGGTTTACGACACCAACTCATCTATTTATTTGCCTAGTTTTACAACAGGCTACATAAAAAGCACTAGTGCGGTCAGTACAAACTAAAATTTCATGCAATGACTTTATACTGCTCCTATATACTATACATGAAAATGTAAGTACAATATTTATATTTCAATTGATATATTTTATCCTTACATGATAAACATGGGAAAGGCAGCAATTTTTCAGTAAAAGTGCGCTGTGACACTTTTGTATTTTTATGTCTAATTTGGTAAGCAAATAGTTTTTACGTGAGGTGAAATTTGGGGTACTCAAGAAAAATCAGACTCCTGAAAGTGGTACTGAGTAGTCTTGAAAGGTTGACACCACTAAACTAATTCATCCACAGGCTGTAGAGCTAGTTGCATTAATTGCTGGGTGAAATTCTATGCCTTGTGTTATGCAGGAGGTCAGAGTAGGTGACTATAATAGTCCATTCTGGAGTTTGCAAAATAAGAAATATACTTGAACTTCTGGAGTATTTGGATTCTGAATATTGGAACCAAGTCCAAGTCTTATAGGTTTGTGATCTGAACAGAAACTAGAATCCTGGATTTTCATTCCGGTTGTAAAGAAACTGTGGAAGTAGGTCTAATTTCAGCTTCATTACAATAGGAGTTAATTTACTTATGTTGGAAACAGGGAAGATGGAGAGAACTATATTTCCATATTGCAATAGAGCAGTGGTTCTCAAACTTTTGTACTGGTGACCCCTTTCACATAGAAAGCCTCTGAGTGCGATCCCCCCATATAAATTTAAAACATGTTTTTATATATTTAACATCATTATAAATGCTGGAGGCAAAGCGGAGTTTGAGTCTGACAACTTGCGACCCCCCATTTAATAACCTCACCCGACCCCCAGTTTGAGAACCCCTGAAATAGAACCTAAAGGAAGGTGACATGTCATGGAGGAAACCCAAGAGATAAAAGCACAGAGTATTGCAAAGTAATCCTGTGTAGATAGTAGGTTAGAGAATACAATGGAACTGCAAACTCAACCAAACAGACCTCAGTATTAAACCTCCATTGTAACATAGCATTATAGGTCTCCTTTTCTCTGCTCCTCAAAATAGCATTCAATGGGTGCTTGGGTTTACTATTTGGCTTAAGTTTTTGAGCTATTTCTTGGAAATATTCTGTTTTCTTCCATGACTATATGATGCCCAGATTCCAAGAACCAAATATTTTGTATTTCTTCTCTTAATGGATCCAATTGAGTATTGTCTTTTGCTTTTTAGATTTTCTGTTTTCTGTTTTGTTTTAAGGTCTGCAAGCTTTAATTCTTCTTTTGAGTAAAGGCTGAATGACTTAATTTTGTCACAGATTTTTCCCTACCCAACCAAAGTGTAATAAAACTTAATAAACTACTTAAATATATATTTATACTAGTGTCATAAGATATGTGATTAAAATGATTTGCCAAACCCATTAATGAATGTGCTAAATCTGCCATATAAATTCCATGTATCCCTTCATTTCTTTTAATATTTTGTTTATTATAGCACCTCTTTTGTCTTAAACCATGCAAGCCTGATTTAATTTTATTCTCAAGTACTGAAATAATTTTTTCCCCAACCATTTGAAGTTCTCATCTCTGAACAAAGATAACTGAAAAATTAGCCAAAAAAAAAAACCAAAAACATTTTATAATGTGCTATGTTGAAATTATTTCAGGGCTTTTATTAAAGGAGGGATAGATTTTTCAAGGTCCTTTATCAGAGAAGCACTTCATCTGCATATAACAGAGATTTTCTCTGTAAAGCTTTTGTCTCATTTCCTTTTTTGACTTCATTATTCTGAATGAATGCTTCTAAGGGTTCTAGTTCAGTGGTGAACAATCATGTCTAATGCTGCTGCTTTGGGCGATAGATATAGCTGGACAAAATTTTTCATATGAATTTTTTTTTTTTATGAAAAATTCTGATGCAGTCACACAGAACCTTTTCCCAAATTCATGTCAGTTTTATTAAATTGCTTTGGTTGGGAGGAGGGGGAAGAGAAACTAAAAAAAATCAGAAAAATCAAAACAACACATTTTGACATTTTAAAAATGAAACTTTTTGATTATTTAGCTTGAATCAACATTTTGTTTCAAAATTTCCTTTATTTAAAATACATCAAGCCAAAATGTTTTGTTTGGGGCAAGGCAAATTGTGTCATTTGACCCTAAATACATTTTTTGGCTTTTCTATTCTAAAAATTTAAAAATAAAAAATCATTTTTAGTTTGACTGAAAACAGTTTTCAGAATTGCCAACCAACTGAAAAATCTGTGATTCGCCTAGCTTTAGTGGTAAAGAAAGAATAAAGGTTGTTTTTGAAAATATACATTTTTACATTTAAGCTATTTATTATTGTTAATGTTGAGCAAAGTTTCCCACAGTATGCTGGCTTCTATAAAAAACTTATAATACGACGTAGTCATTGTTCCAAAGATCTTATAATCTAAATAGACAACAAGTAACTAAAAGTTTGAGGATCGGGGTGGGATACTTCCCAGGAGTATGGAGGGTTATGAGGCATCTCACTTGTACCTGTCCTTAGTGTAAGAAAGCCTTATCTGTAAATGCCATGAGTCAGCTCCCCAAATCCACTGCCCATGGGCAACACAAGCCCTCCTCTCTAGGCCTTGCAAGTCCCGCTGCCACTCTGCAGGTTAGTGATAGACACACTCCAGCCCTCAAGCCCTCCTAGCATCTCCCTGGAGTGTCCAATGACTGGTTCAATGGACATTCACAATATTTACATAGTCGCTGCTTTCATAGAAACATTACAGCCTTGCTCACCAATTTCATGTTAGATCATGGCTCTGCTTAACACATAGCACTTACATATGTTTATAGTGAAATGACATAAGATTATTTAACAGAGATTTAGGTAATAGCAAGTAGAAGTACTGGAAACCAATGGTTCCATATGGAATAAAATCATAACTCATTCTGGAGCCTAGACTTAATTATCAAGATATTCTCATGTCTAGTAGGGTTTGGTTCACTAAAATCCATGCATCATTTTTCAGCCAGGCCTGGCTGTGATCTTCCTTTCATAAGACAAGTATGTCAGCTTGCCTCTCTGGTGAGGAAGCCTGTGTGTTTCCTTGTACCCACACACATATATCCTTTGTCTTTAGTCAGAAACAGGACATCTTTATCTTATGAATTTCCTCTCTTGTAGATTTCACAATTTATTTTGTCTGTGGCTCAAAATGCAAACAGGCCTACATCAGGAGGTGTGCAATACACAAATGACCAGACAGGGAGATAGGTGTCTGCTACCTCCTGCCTCAAAGGAACACTGTGACTCTGACAGAGGAGGTGCCAGCTCTTGCTAAGGCTTTAGTCCTCAGCTGAGCACTGACGAATTCATTGCTGGAACGCAATCTGTTTCACCTGTGTGTTAGTATGGTTTAGATGGGTATTGAACTTATATAACAATGTGTTTGGTCTTTAGACTTTATAAAATTCTTTATGCATTAATCTTACTTATAATATCTTTATCACATACTAGGAGGTAATATTTATTTTTTTGCTTTATAACTTTAAAAATTTTTTACTCTGAAACTGTGAACCCAGTCATGAGGGATCATCTTCTAACCATCAAGAAGGCCTATCAGAACTAAATGACTACACTAAAGACTTTGTTAATTGCCCCGTCACAGCCATTAAGAGAATGCATGCAAAAGGGCTTGTCTCATTATCTTAAATTCTGGAAGAAGAAAATAAAAGCAGCTGAGGAGGAAATTTTTTATCTCTCTTTTGTTGTTTGGACTCTTACGGGGCTGGAGCTATGAAATGGAAGCAGAGATCTCCAGGGTCAATATGGGTTAGCCCTAAAAGACATTCAGAGCTGACAGATTATTACAACTGTCACCTTTTAACACCACTGACTGTAAACTCATTTGCTTTAACCTTGTAATAACTCTTCAGTTAGTTTATTAGAGGATTGGCTACAAGCAATGTCTGTGGTTTGAGATCTAAGTTACAAAGTGACCTGAGTAAGCAACTGATCCCTTGGGACTTCGAACAACCTGACTATGTTGTGATATTTGATGTATAGCAACCAACTATCACTAAGTTCAGCTTGCTTGGGTGGCAGGAAAGACTGGAATACCCAAAGGGACTGTCTGTTACTCTATGGTCAGACTGTTATAATGCTTTAGGAGTTCTGATTTGTTACAGGCTTGGTGAAATTTAATGATAGAACATAACCGGTTTGGGGTGTCTGTCCTGCTTCTTGACAGTCTGCCCTGAGGTTAGCACTCATGGTCATGAACCACTCCAGAAAGCCTGACAAACACTTCTGAAGTATGTCACCTCCGGGTGACCTGCTTTAACTCCGAGACCTTAGGAACATAACTCCTCAAATATTATCTGTGCTTACATACACAGGCATAAAGTCCTATTTATGACTAAAGATAACAGATTGTTAGGCTATACCTGGGGATACAAGGAAACACACAATATCCTTCACCAGGGAGGCATGTCTATGACCAGTGAGGTGCTGGCTTTTAGTAGACACCTCATATGCCATTGTAGTGAACTATTATGCATATATCCAACACAGAGGATCCTTGTAAAACCTGATGCATCTCCTGTGCCATCTGCCAGTTGGCAACAAGAGGTCCCTGGGTCACAAAAGGTTATCTCCTTCAAGCAAAGTGATCAGTGTGATTGACACACATCAATGTATATGTACATGTATGCATAGAGAGATAGATTACACAACACACACGAGTTCACATACTATTTATATATGTTCTATGTACATTATAAAACATTAATTTCAGGATGTTGTGAGGGACTCGTACAGTGGGATTGGAAGATCTTGATTTAACCCCCTGCACCTATCCTTCCCACTGGTGCTGGTTGTGCTGGCAAGTGATCTACAAGGGACTGAGGATTTTCACTTAAATTTCATTTTATACATTCACTCAAGGTTGTGGGGGGATTTTTGTTTTGTTTTGGTTTTTTGCTTGGACATAGTGCTATTGTAACTTCCCAGGTTATTCCATGCAAATAAGAAAGAACATTGTGTTAGAAAAAGTAAGGTACTCCAAAGTCAGGAAATGACAAAGCTAAAGTTGTCTGTGCAACATTAAGTTTACCCCTCTGTGCCTATGCATTACACTATAATCCTCAATAAGATGACCCCAGGCTATTTTTACTAAAGCATCTCTACCTCATTCAGGATTCTTTTGTGCAATATTAAAAATAAATACTTTAATTTATCTTTCTACATAACCTCCTCAAAGTGCATTTAATTACTTCCAATATTACTACATTAAAATGAAATGGCAATAATTATGTAATTGCCCAGTCAAGTGACTGCTACCACAATTCACAAATTCTTCTGCCATAAAGTAAAAAAAATGTATTAATCTGGCCACCTAAAAACCCAACAAGTTAAGCATCCTGAATTATTAAAACACCTGCCTTTACATTTTCTAACACTTTTTTTTCAGGGTTAATATCATACACATTCTATAGCTAATAAATAATTCATAAATCCAGTTAAAGTTTGATTGGTCTAGGCACAGATTTTACAAGTCAGGGATCTTTGAAACAACAAGAACAACAACTTTCAAAATTAATTTAATTGATAGCAAACCAGAAGATTCCACTTCCCAATTTTCTAATTAATTAAAGTCTGCTCTTATGAGAACATCCAGAATGAAAAATTCTGGTGGTGTGAAAGTGGCCATCAATTAACACATAGATCCCACAGCTGTGGCCATTAATTACTCTGTTGTTCCCTCTTCCATCTAAAGGGCCAGCTCCTCCGCTGGTTTAAATCAGTCTTGATAGATTTACCCCAGATTTGGATCTGGTCCAAAGTTCCCTAGCTTGTGGGCGGGAAATGTCCTTTACTAACAAGTATACACTATGTGCCATTTACCTTAGAAGGCATATAATAGCAAAAGCAAAAACACATCCAACAGTTCAATAAAAGGATATCATTCCTGTCAGAAGTTTGGTCCAGAAATGTTACTGGTAAATAAATGAAAGAGAGAAAAATAGCTCTTCAGATAGCCCCAGTATTGTCTTCTAAAGTCATTTTATCTCTGTCAATAATCCTCCAGATCATCACATTTTCTTGTGGTCTTTCTTGTCATAACAATTAATGTAGCACGTTTTATATTCTTTTCCCTACAGAATTGCCGCATGCATGCAAATTCCTCCCTCCTAAGTTCTATTTCCCTGCCTACATCTGTGTGTGCTTAGGATTGGTGACCCTTCCGTGCCACTGGTGTCTTGCTTACTGTTTGTTTAATGACTTTGTTCAAAATTTGCTTTTTATCCACCTTATGAATTTTGTTATCATTGCCCTTGGGGAAGGGCAGAGGAATGAGAGGGAGGCTTCTGTGATAACATAGATTGCATCCCAAGAGGGGGTGTTTATCGTATGAGGATTTGCTTTTGTATAGCGTAATGCCTAGGAATGTAGGGAAAACTTCTTTCAAGACAGTTGTTGAGAAAGGGCTGTATATGTGAGGGAAGGAATAAAGGCTGAATGTTGCATTTTCATGACATTCTCTCTTTTGTCTGAACACTAAACAGCCCACTTACTACAGGCATTGAACTAAGTTCTGTGTGCCATTCAATTATAAGACTTTGTTGCAGGATTATTTTGATAGTGAACATCTTAAGCTTTTTTCCATGCCTTCCCCTTCAAGGACACCTAGTACATGAATCCTTGTTCCTCTTGTCATGTTCTCAGGTTCCCCATGTCAGGCCCAAAGTTCCCTCGGTTTACAGGACTAACACTAAACTTTTAAACCTTTTTCACAGGAAAGCAGTTTAGGTAACTTTTTCAAAAGCATATAAGCGACTTAGGTTGCTAAATCCTATTGAATTCCTATTGAGGCTTAGGTTATTAAAGGCCAGATTTTTAATGGTATTTAGGTGTGTAAAGATCTAGATAGGCACCTTATGATATTTTCTAAAGTGCCCAGGTGCCTCTCTCCCATAAGCCCATGGAGCTAAGCAGTTTTGAAAACACCTTTAGGCAACTTTTTTGCATCATTAGGTATCTAAATACCTTCAAAAATCTGCCCTCCTTAGGCACTATTGAAAATTGTACCCTTCATCCACAGGGGGAAATCATGTTTTCTGCAAAGTTTAGCTAGGTATTGTAGGTTTGTGTTTGACTAAAGTATTGTTATTTATGATCCATCTGCTACAGGCTGAATTCTAAAGACACTTGCACCATCCTTAGCTTTGCTTTCTTTTGTTCAGTAATTGTGTTGTCAGCAGCAGTACTCTCCATTTCATTCTGGTTAACACCCAGATTCTGTTCCCTGGTTATCTTCTCAGGTTGGTACAGTTATAATTGAGGATTTAGGCTTTGGAGACATCATCTTATTATCTCCCCCTTCTCTCCCACTCCCCCACCCCCAAAAAACCATGATATCCAGTGATTTCTATTCAATTTTTCTAGTATAGTAGGTTATTTTTCCTCTGAAGTGCATTTGAACAAAGCTCGCCAGAATGCCTGCTGCTACCATTGGATTCTCTAATTGGCATTTACTACCCAGTTCCTGCACAACTGCACAACTGTAACCTGTTTTTCCATACTCTCCTTCCTGATATTATGAGGATATTAAAGGCCAAATTCTGCTCTCATTTATAACTGTGTAAGTCCACTTATTTGGAATATTTCTGCCAATTTTAATGGGAGTTGTATCAGACCTTGAGTTAAGTTGTCCCAGTTTTCTGTTGAAATAATCTGTTTACTTTATGTCAGGCTTTCTTCTCGAGTTCACAGACTTTGTTATAGAACACTCATTGAATGAAATTAAATTAATTACCAAGTTGATCGTTTTTGCAGATTCTTTCTTTACTCCTTCATGAAGTTAGTGGTTTCTTCATGTCAAAATATTACTTTTCAGTTGGTTTTAGATTCAGTTCAGTTGAGTTCAACCCCTCCAAAATCTAGTCATTTGAATTAAGGACCTAAACTATGAGGTGCTGATATAAACCACGATGAATCATCAAACTGTAAGGCCCTGCCTATAATGGCCAGGGGAACTGTTAGCACCTTATTTGCAAACACCATGCGGAAACATTTCTAATGAGGAAGTACCAACACAGTGTAGACGTTGTAGATGTTTGCCCGTCACTAGTTAAATCTCAAAAGAGGACAAAGTTACATTTAGTACATCAAAGAATGTTGGCTGGAACTCATAGGACTGAAAGATATCGTGCTATCTGTCTTGTTAATTACAAATATGCCAAAGCCTCTATTTGCTGATTTGCTCTATTTCCTATCTAGGCACTTAGGCTTCCTATACAATCAATGGGGAGAAATAGGCACCTTAGGATGTGATCCGAAAGCCAACATGCTAGGCAGGGAACTGCATAAACTAGCCAATGGCAAATGCTGATGTGTGTTGCTAAGTCCCACCCCTCTGTGACCTAGAGGGCTCCTCAATGCCAAGATACCATAATTCTTATCAGGCCTGATATACTCATTACCCCAACTTACTGTTATCATAATCTGCATATAAAAGTTGTTGTGTACGGTGTGATTTGCAAACTGGTAACACATTGGCCATTAATATTATTGTGCGATACACAGACAACATGTGGAGGTTGGGGGCATGCAGGGTCAAGAGCTTTCCCCCAGATTTCTGCTTGGCCTGTTGGGGGTTGAGGGAGAGGGGCTTTTCTTCTCCTGCTGCTCCTGCCCCCTGGCATGCTCGGCACCTGTCCCTGGCAGCAGGCCCAGGATGGGTAGCGGAGGGGTCAGGACCAGCCACGTCTCATGCCAGCTGCTCTGGATCGCTGTTCTGTGCTGATGTCTGAGAGAGACAGTATTGGTGGCAGGCCACCCTTCTGCCTGGGTGCAGCTCACCACTGCCTCCTCAACCAGGATCTCTCAGGCAGCTGCACAGAACAGCGACCCAGAGCAGCTGGCATGAGAAGTGGCTGTGACGACGTGTGAATAGATTCCAACTCACTCTCCCATAGCTGTGCTGGATCTCTAGTCCTAACTGAAGTAAAATGTAGTAAATCTTATTTTACTAAGGGCTTGTCTACACTTACAGCACTACAGTCCCACAGCTGCACTGCTGTAGCGGTTACTGAAGACTGTACCCATGCCGATGGAAGAGTTTCTCCCATCAGCACAGGTACTCCACCGCCCTGAGAAGCAGTAGCTATGTCAAAGCCCTCACATCGTCTTAGCTCTGTCTACCCCGGGGTTAGGTTAGTATAACAACATTGCTCAGGGGTGTGGATTTTCCACATCCTTAAGCAATGTAGTTATACTGACATAAGATCCTAGTGTAGCCTAAGTAACATATTCAGACCCAATTCTGCCACCCTTGTTCGACTTACTTAGTGTTCTTTGTGATTCCAGAGTGACTACTTCCTGAGTGCAACACTACTCAACATAAATAAAGGGTGCAGAGTGCTGCCCTTGGTGAGTGAAGGCAGCAGATATGACTGGAGCAGCTTTGTTCAGTATGAAGGTGGCGATTTTACAAACATAATTCCACTTCCGAGTGGAATTGTACTTTAATGACTGGAGGCCTGTGTTTTTTCTTTTTGTTTTTCCTCACACAGGGTTTATGCTGACATCAGTGGAGTTACTCTAGATTTACCCCAATGTGAGAAGAGAATCTGGTCCACGGTTACTAAGCATGTTAGGAACTAATAAGGGATTAGGCAAAGAATCTCCCTTACTAAAAGATGCGACTGATGGCTTGAAAGTCTAATATAAGAATTTATAATAAAACTGAAACAATGTATTGCCCATTGCTTACAAGGACTGTTGACATTCTGATAAAAAAGCAGCATTTTAAGCAAAAGCCTAGCACAGCACTGAGAGAGATGGAGTATCCTCTCTGAACAATACGGAGCTATTATTATTCAAGGCCATCCTTACCTGCTCTTAATAACACCTTGTAGCAAAATTAATTTACTTTTAAAAATCCAGTTGCCATAACAACTTGGTGCAGCTGTTCTTGTGACTTAATGAGATTCCAAAGAACTGTTTCATGAAGAAAAAGGCAGAATGAATGAAGATCAACTGAATCTTTTCAATTATTTTATTTAAACATTAGTAGCTGGCTGAAGGAAATGCTTATTAGAAAAGCAAAAGCACTATTATGCACAGAGCTATTGTTCTCTACCTTTCTATTATTTAACACTTAGAGTCCTGACACTTTCCAGGTTGCCAGACAAAAGCATATTTATATTAGATACCTGAACAATATGAGATAGATTGCCAAACTTTGGTTTCCAGTTTTGCACTCACAGTTCCTCTCCAAGAAGGGGAAGCACACACCGAGGGAAGCCATTTCTTGGAAAATAGGTAAACAGTGAGATGACAAAGTTTGCAGACAAAATTACTCAAGATAGTTAAGTCCAAAGCAGCCTGTGATGAGTTGAAAAGGGATCTCACAAAGCTGGACAACAAAATGGCTGATGAAATCCAGTGTTGATAAGTGCAAAGTAATGCACATTGGAAAACATAAATCCAGTTATACATACAAAATAATGGGGCCTAAATTAGCTGATATCACTCAAGAAAGAGACCTAGGAGTTATTATGGACAGTTCTATGCAAATATCCACTCCATGTACAGTGGCAGTCAAAAAAGCTAACAGAATGTTGGGGATCATTAGGAAAGAGTTAGATAATATGACAGAAAATATCATATTGCCTCGCTATAAATCCATGGTATGCCCACATGGTGAATACTGAATGCAGATTTGGTCATCCCATCTCAAAAAATATATATTAGAATTGGACAGAGAACAGAGAAGGGCAACAAAAAATGCTTAAGGTATGGAACAGTTTCCATATGAGGAGAGATTAGAAAGACTGGGACTGCTCATCTTAGAAAAGAGATGACTAAGCCGTGAAATGATAGGGACTATATAAAATCATACAGATGTGGAGAAAGTAAATAAGAAAGTGTTAGTTACCCCTTCATATAACACAAGAACCAGGGGGTCACTCAACGAAATTAATAGGCAGCAGGTTTAAAACAAACAAGAGGAAGTACTGCTTCACACAACAAGCTCAACTTGTGGAATTCTTTGCCAGAGGATGTTGTGAAGACCAAAATTATAAACTAAATTAAAAAAAGAATTCAATAAATTAATGGAATTAGAATTAGAAGAAATTAATTTGATAAATCCATCAATGGCTATTAGCCAAGATGGTCAGGGATGCAACCCCATGATACAGGTGTCCCTAAGCCTCTGATTGTAAGATACAGGAACTGGTTGATGTGGGATATATCTCTCAATAATCGCTCTATTCTGTTCATTCCTTCTGAAGCACCTGGCATTGGCCACTGTCAGAAGACAGGATACTGGGCTAGATGGACCATTGGTCTTACCCAGTATGGCTGTTCTTATGTTCTTAAGACCCATGCAGTGCACTTGGCCTGTGTTCACAGTTGATGCAAACAGTGGCAGAGGAAGCCATTTGCAGTGCAAGTTTTATTGGGTCTACAACACACAGAGGAACTATGCTACACACTCTTGAACACCATCTACTGGCAATTTAGCTAACTATATATACACAGATGTGGAGCTGTCCTGTAACAGCCCCACCGAGGACCAGTGCATAAAAGGGTAGGGTAGGGCCTTGTCTTCGACTCTCCCATCTCTGCCCCTTTTGAGGAGATGTACATCTCCGGGCAAGTGCATGGCAGTGGCAGATCTTGTACTTCCAGAAGCACAGGGAATTGACACTGAGATTTTTCCTGTCCAAGAGGAGGAAAACTTCTTGTGCTTACCCACTCTGTGCATCCATACTGGAGCCAGGGATAATCTGGCCTGTGCACAGCAAATTCTGTGGGGTAGGTTACCATGTCTCTTTCTGTCTTTGTAAAGCATCTAGAATACTTTGGGTGCAATATAAACGAGTCATTGATATAATCACAACAATAAAGGGTCCACTTCCTCTCCTGTGCAGATTTTAAAACATTCATGGTAATAAAGATCTTGCATGATACGTTGCTAAAGAGTATAGACTAGATAAAATAGAATAATGTTTCCTATGTGAGATAAACACTTGGGTAAATGCATGGATCTGTCCTTGGGGTACCCTCCATCAAGAAGCCTCAGGTCTATAATGGGATATGATGGCTGAGTGGGTTATCCTTCTTTTTAAGAGCCCAACCAGACAGCCAATTAGTGATGGTTGATTCTGTAATGTAAACACCTAGCCGATAGAAATTGGACTCAGCGATCCCCAATTTATATCACATAGGCCATTTAACCGACAATATTGCAACAACTTTCAGTCACTAGCTCAATGAGCTGGATTGAAAGTGAAAGGAAAACTGCTGTGTTTTGCCTGCAGTCTGAACCACACAGAAAGCCATTACTACTATCCTCATTATCATTATTATTGCTTCATTATAACTAGAGCTGAGACAACAGCTTGAGGAAATAATTGATTTGACAAACTTACCCTGTATTTCTGTTTGTGAATGATCTGTGAGCACCCTGTAATTAGTTCAAATTTATTCTTTGAAATTAATTTGCAAATAATTCATGGACTGTTGATGTTTCAAGAATATTTTTTTGGGGGGGGGAAGTTGTGTTGGTAGGTTTGATTAAATTCCTTGGTCACAGGATATTGTTTTAATAAAGAAAAGTGAAAAATCAAGTATCTGTTGTAAATACTTGCATTTCTGAATTCCAAATTTGCTTACTGTAGGTATTTTCTATTATTTAATCAAAATCCACTCTTTCTGCAAATACTCCTGCCGGAAACATACTTAGGAGCATACTTGAGGAAAACAAAAGAGGAGTGAATTAATTTAACATTCAACCAAATCTTCACAGGTCAATAACATTTGCGTAGGTACAGTTACAACCCTCAAAAAGGGCGGAGACCTTGACCATTTAGAGAAAACAAGTTTGTATTAACACAATAATGAAGGGCTCAAAATCAAACAAAAGAAAGGTAAAATACTGAGTTAATCAGTAGTTTTGTTGTGGCTGAGAGAATATTCATATTAAAGTTAAAGTTTCCTTTTTATTACTATGCCCTTCTAAAACTAAAACTTAATTTAATCAGTCAAATGATACTATCCAAATACCATTTATCCTACAACTGTGATTTATGTAGCTTTTTAATTTCTAATAGCTCCCTCTGTAATCTAGTTTTCTGGAAATTTATACTGCTTTTATCTTAGGCCTATAACCTACCCAAATTTTTACTCTGATTCCATTCAGACTGGCAAGCAGCACACTTTGCCTTTGCATTTTCTCTTTTTATGTTCTTTTAATCCAACTTTTATTAACCGCCTGTCTAGTGTGCTTTTCTTCCACAACAGTCTGGAATTTAAACATCTCCTGGTGCTTTGTAATTTGGCACTGAAGGTGTGCCAAGCTAGACAAAGAGCTTTGCAATGTCTTTGTTGTTGTTTTTCAGTTAAAAGTACTTTTCCTTTCACTCATTTATGTGCTAGTTATCTTAACGCATATGTTACAACTGTCTGAACATTTATAATATGTACTAGAGATGGTCTGAATAGGAATTAGAAGCATTGGTACCCACCAAAAGAGGTAAGATACCTCAAAAGAGACATTTTCTTGGGAGTAGATTACTTGTGGTGAATGAATGGCCCCATTATCAGGAGTTGCAAACATTCTGCATATCTGAATTCCCCCTGCAGTTTCAATTGGACAAGGTAAACTTCTTGCCCTATTGTGCTATGTGATGTCACTGTGCTTTGTTAAGCAGCTGTTGTGTTCTATCGAGAGCTGGCATCAGTAGTGGGAGAAAGAGTTCCCATATGTAGTTTGTGTTTGTTAATTGGTAATCAACAGTGAGGATATTTGGGGATGAAATTTTTCATTGTTATGAAAGGCCAGATTCTGATCCCCATGCTCATGATAGCCTTGTTAGTCCCAGTGGTCCCATTGGTTTAAGCTGAAAAAAGCACCTTCATTAGCAGTCTGCTGGGGCATTGATTTAATACTGAAACACCAAAACCACCTCAGCTTTGGTCAAACTGATTGGTTGATATTGGAGCATCAGTCATGGAAATGAAATAGAGAAAACTCCCAGAAATGACATGGAAACCTCATGTTCCCTTGACAGACTCACTGGGCAAGTTAGCTAAGAGTTAGCTAATGAGCAGTGAAGTGAAACAGGCCCTTTCATTATCCTTATATTGATTCTTGTCCTTTCCTTTTGCCAATTCAGGAATTGAACAATGCCCAAGGACTGTCCATTCCCTTTCCTACAGCTCTAAAAATGCTAGGAGGCCAAGAACTGTTTTACAGATAAAAGGTCAAGAATGAGTAAATCTTGACAGGAAGTTCAGACAAATACTCTGGGACAGACCCTTGGTCCCGTTCAGTCTGCTTTGCACTGTTCCAGCAGCATTAAGCAGACTTTAAACTGGTTTAGGTGGCCCATGAAGATTCCCCTGGCATAGGCGTATCCTTCAGTGATGTAGAGCCAGCCTAAACTACTCTTAGTATAGAGCAATGGTTCTCAAACTTTTGTACTGGTGATCCCTTTCACATAGTAAGCCTGTGTGTGCCATCCTCCCTTATAAATTAAAGACACTTTTTTACATATTAAACACCATTATAAATGCTGGAGGCAAAGCATGGTGTGGGGTGGAGGCTCACAGCTTGTGACCCCCATGTAATAACCTCGTGACCTCCTGAGGGGTCATAGCCCCCACTTTGAGAACCCCTGGTATAGAGGGTATGTCATGTGAAAAAGGTATGGGTGAATCATTAGCGCGTTCCAGCTGCCAGAATGACACTTTGGGTGCTATGGGCAGCCACATGGAAATTAGAGCAGTCCTGAAGCTACACTAAATTGTGCTTGGGCCAAACTGCTCCTTTGCCAGCCCAAGAACTGAGGGTGTATAAATTGCAACATTTTTGCTGCCTCCCCAATCCCTTTATGAGCTGGGTGAATGGAGCATGGCCAGAACTAAGGATCTAGCCATATATTTACTGATAAACTAAATATAGAAATAAAGGTAATTGTATCTGATTAGTTTGCTAGAAGCCCAGGCATTGCTTGGTGGAAGAGGCCACTGTCTAAGGCTATTACTGTAGAGAGAGAAAGGGACAGCAAAAGATAGTGAAATGCAGCTTCCACAGTGTTTTGGCTGAAAGCTCATGGCATATGCCCCAGTTTTATTTCCCAGGAGTCTAGCTGCTCTTGTTTCCCTCTGGTCAGCCTATGGAAATCAACTTTTGTTTTGTTTTGTTTTATTTATCATGACCAGGCTACTTGGGAATTGATTTTAGCTTGACGAACTAATGACGGCAAGTGTTTCAAGGTCAGAAGTGTCTAATCTGAACTCTTATGAGATGTAAAACACAAAGAGATGGAGAAGAATTAGGAGGAAGAAGGTGGGTGGGGATGAAATTCAATACAATAGGTGAGGTAGCAGGAACCACAGGTTCACATCTTGGTTTTTGCTCAGGACACTGCTGTAGAGATGGTAATGTCATCTCATTCCCTCTTCTGGTTCGTTCTGACCATCTTTACCAATGGGGTTCCCTGAATGTGGGGGTGATGCTGATTAATACATTCAGAATGCCGCTGCCCAAAACTTTGCTGAGTAAGTTGCCAAATGCTCCTGGGGGATGGGGGAAAGTCCAAAAGAATCAACAACCTTCTCTCTCAGGTACTTATCTGATCCTCATCTCTGTAATGTGTGTGTGATGGGTTCTCTCAGGGTGCAACTGGGAACTGGGGTACCTCTGACCCCTCTGTCCCACCAACCTAAGCTCCCTCACACACTGTGATATTGCGACAAGCTGCAAACTGTGCATTGGCCAGCTAAACCCAGGGTTGTGAGTTTAATCCTTGAGGGGGCCATTTAGGGATCTGGGGCAAAAATCTCTCTGGGGATTGATCCCTCTTTGAGCAGCAGGTTGGACTAGATGACTTCCTGAGGTCTCTTCTACCCCTGATATTCTATGATAGAAGCCACTATACATTTATAACCCAGTCTGCCCCTCCCTGAATGTGCAGAACACATGCACCAGCTTTTGTTCCTTGTCTGAGGTTTCCCAAGCACTTCAAGCAAAATACACTATTTTAGGTAAAATATAAAACAGGTTTATTAACTACAGAAAGATAGATTTTAAGTGATTATAAGTGGTAGGCATAAAAGATAAAGATGGTTACCAAAGAAAATAAAAATAAGTGCACAACCTAACTTTCTATAAACTAAACAGGATTTGAATCAAGCAATGTTCTCACCCCCAATGAATGTTACAATGCTTAATGCACAGATTTCCCCCCAAAGCCTGGACTAGTCTCCTCAGATGATCTTCATCTTCTTGGCATCCTGATAGTTTCCAGTGTAGGTGGGAGAGGAGAAATGCTCCCTCATACTGCAACTGTTCCCTATTTTATGCCCTTGGCCCATGTGCATGGCAGACACTAGCCCAGACATGTCCTGGTGGGCTTTGCTGAGTCACAGTGAACAAGCAGCTCTCAAGTCACAGTGATTGAGCAGTTCCCTTGTGTGGTGCCTGCATAGTTGAGTCACACAGCTGATTAATGGGTGGTCAACAGCCACCTGGGCAAGGATCCTTTGCATGCCACTAGCAAACTTACAGCATATTTCAGTGACAACCAATCAGCACAATCTCATAACTTCATACACACTAATGATATGCATATTTGAACAGAACAACAGGTTTCAGCAGATCATGACCTTTCATATGATAGCTCACATGGCATGCTTTGCATGAAATATCACAACCATATGTGAATGATGACTATGGGTGTTATAGGGATATCATTCTGAGGTACAGTGTGTCACACTGAGCACCTCACAACCTATAGCATATTCAGTCTTACAACACTCCTTTGAGGTAAAGAAGTGTCATTATTAAAGTTAAGATTTTGTCATGGTTATTTTTAGTAAAAGTCACGGACAGGTCATGCACAATAAACAAAAATTCACAGAAGCCATGATCTGTCTGTGACTTTTACTGCTCTGGGAGCTGCAGGGCTCTCAATCCCCCACCCACCCACTCACCCACCCACACCCCTGCAAGACTGCCCCCAGTTGCTTGAACCCTGAGGAGTTTGTCCCCTGTCTCATAGACATTAAGGTCAGACGGGACCATTATGATCATCTAGTCTGACCTCCTGCACAATGCAGGCCACAGAATCTCACCCACCACCCCTAACCTATGTCTGAGTTATTGAAGTCCTCAAATTGTGGTCACTGGAACCCTGCAGGGAGACCCGGAGGAGGCTGTGACCTCTTGCTGGAAACCTTCAGGGGCTCCACTGACTGCCAGCTCCAGTCCCGCAGACCCAAGGGCTGAAGCAGAAAGTGTCATGGAGGTCTCTGGAAGTCGCAGCTTCCATGACATAAATGTAGCCTTAGTCATTATCTCCATTTTACCTACAGGGAACAGGAGGCCAAGTGACTTGTCCAAGGTAATACAGGAATTCTGTGATAGATCAGGGATTTGAACCTGTGTTTTTCAAGTGAGTTGCCTAACTATAGAACCATCCTCCTGTCTCCATCAAATTGCACAGTTAAAATAAATTTCTAGTCACTTATATACTGACACTTCCTCTCAACCTAAGATAGTTCCTGTCTGTTGCTATAACAATTTTGTACCTTGGGGCTCTAGCCCTGTGTATCTAGAAGATGGATGTGATTTTGGAAAAGCTACTGCAAAAAAAAAAAAAAAAGGTCTTACATGTAGTCCTGAAGGCAGAGAGCTTTATGCTGGTTCTAATAGTTTGAGCAGTTCTGTAGAAGAGATGTGAATAATGTTGCTAATGTAAGCAAATATTTGATGTTTGTATATTGTAATAATATTTAGCGCTTACCATTTAAACCTCATTTAAATACAATTAGATATATGTTTTGCCATTGTATTTAGTGCACAGAAAAATCAATACTGTATTTAGTGCCTACTTCTTTATTGCCGTCTCAGCTGGCTGAGTAGTTCAAATGCTTTTGTTTATTGTATTTATATTATCTGCATGTCCCTGTTCTCCCGACTTAACAGCAACTTGTGTTTCAGAGTATGACCATTTAATCATGCTGTGCCTTGAGGCAAAGTTTCTGTCTCAGTATGTGTTTCATGCCCCAGTTCTGAGCTGTGGCTGAGCTCAGTGTTATGCAGCTTAGAGGGATGGGGATGGGCAGGTTGGTTTATATCACCTTTTCAGCCCCTCAGATTTTGAAGTTGAGCAGAGACTGGTCCAGTTCCCATTGTAAGTAACTGCTCTAATTTAAGGCTGCTGGCTAGGGCTCCCTACACACCATTGCAACAGCCCAGGCTAGCTGGAGCACAGCATGCTCTGACCACACACTCTCCCTTCGGGTGTGCTCCTACCCTGGGGTTGGGTGGTGGGGCAGTGTAGGGCCATTCAGCCACCTAGGGAAGCTCTCTCTGTTAGGGGAGATGCCCAGGTGGATATTTCCGGAGAGTAGATGATACCTATATGAGGGGGCGAGGGGCAGGTTTAAATGCCACCCAAGCAATTAGTCCATTGGGTCAGTGATGGGGGGTCCGTGCATCTACCCCCGTTGTGCCCTCCCAGTAGACATTCCATGGGGGGTGCCCACCGGTGGCAGAGGTGGGATGGGCAGCCCCCCTGCCCCCCATCTTTTATATTATAGTGTATTTCGCAGTGGCCCCCCGTGCCCCCCCCCCGTAGCCCCACCCGTGCTCATCTGTCTGTTTGCGGATTTTCAACAATTAAAGACATTTTTGAAGTAAAAAAACAAACAAACACACAAAAAACTAGCATCATCTAACCCAAAATCAGGTGCTTTGAAAGTTGTTTTGCTTGCTGTTGTTTAATAACAGAGAAATACTTAAATTCTTTCATACTGTCAGAGGGAAAAAAGTAAAAATAAAAATCCCAGCTTACCAAATATGAGCAATGGAAAATATACGTAACTGTTTAACATTTTGGTTTTAGGAGCACAGATATGAAAACAAGAGCTTGCTTTTCATGAAAGCTACACTCTTGCATTTGATAGCCAAACCTATTTATAATGCCCATCTATTTAGGCTACCTCGGTGTAATTGTGACTGTAGATATCTTGCTTCTGCTGTAAATATTTCAAACCAGTTACAAGAAATGTCACTGAGTTGACTCAACAGAGATGTTTTAATAACAAAGAGCTTCTATAATTCCCCCCCCCTCCACAAAAAAGGCAAATGAGGCAATTAGCTCAGCTGGCAAGGTGCCTCAGCTCCCACGATCAGTTATGGCATGATTGGTGTCTCTAAAGCAAAGGGTATGCAGTAGGATTATAAATAATCAAGAAAGCTTTAACAAAAGCCTTCCTTTCTCAGGTTGGCATCAACAGATGTATTCTAACGAGGAACGCACCAATACATTTCTTTCCTTTCCTAGAGCTCATGCTGGCGTTGCGTTTTTTACCCTTTCTTTAAAGAAAAAGGTCTGTAACACACGAAGTGAACAACTTGGCAGGCATGAAATTGATCACACTGATTTGAAAACTTGGCCACACATCTGAGTGATGTCACTTTAGACTGGTGGAAACCGAACAGATTATTTTTTTCATTTTAAACAGTCCACTGTATGGAATGTTTAAACAAGCGTCCGTGAAATGTAGTTGTAATACGGGCATTTTAAAATAGTAGGGCTGGATCCTCAGCTGATGTAAACCGGTGTAGCTTCTCTTATTTGACCCAAAGGGCAGAGCTGATCCCTCATGGTCTGTAGACCCATGAAAGGAAGAACCTTTGTGTAGTGCCACCAGGGGCAACAGCCCCAGACAGGATCTGAGTTGTCAGGTCAGTAGGGCAATAGACTTAAAGGGTTTGATTCTGCTTACATTGGTGTAACTCCATTGATTTCACTAGTGGTTCCCCAGTTTTCCTGGTATAAACAACAGGAGAGTCAGGCCTAGCATCTAGCAGTGCCATTCCCTGGCCAAGCCTGGAGCACTGGCAGTTCCTGTCAAGGTTGGCAGCTGCTGCACTGCTAGAGAAGCTTTGGCTTGGCAGTGAACCAGAAAGAGCTGGAATGTACCAATTATGTAACAATTGTAGACTCCATTTTATTTTAATCCTAATCAGTTTAACCATGTTAAACCATCTTTAACATTTGACTAACTATTGTTCAACAACTTTGCTCCAGTTTGAGCCTTCCCCATTTCATCAACTGTTTTCCCTGTGGTTACACTCCCACACTATGGGGCTTCTTCTAACATGGTCAGTTCTGAAGGGGAACAAGAGATCTTGAGGGCATGATAAAAGGGATTAGAGCCTTTAGGCCAGTTCAATAGAGCTACACCAACTGAGGATCTGGTCCTTTAAAATCCATATCGTTATACATCACTTAAATATTTATTTCCTTGCATTGTTGTCCTACCACTACAGATTCCAGCACTTCTGCTTGATGGGGTGCCCTCATTCTACCACCACTCATCTCCAATGCCTTCAAACGCCTAGTCACTGCAACCTACTCCTGCTCCTTGAAGGATTCTCCCATATCCTCAAACAGCTAGCAGGCTGCTGATGCAATGACATAACCCCACCCTGTTCAGAGGGTTCTGAGCTTTAGTGTGGCTCCAGCTTCCTGATAGACAGGTAAAGCTGGTGGAAATTTCCCAAAATTAGATTTTATGGGGGGAAAAACATCATTTTGAAATTTTGATGAGTTTTAAAAGACATCGGTTTTTTGCCCAATATTTTCATAATTTTTTTTCATATTTTTCAACTTGCTTTAAGGCCTGGGGAAAAATATAACTTGCGTTTCCCTCCCTCTTGGCAATAGTGCATAGTGTGGCTGGGGCAGCAGCCCAGTGACCCTTCTAAAGTTATTTCAACAGGTGAGAGATATAAAAACGGCCACATTAGAGGGGTTAATTATTTATACAGGTGAATTAGGAACTGTTTACAAGACTCTGGGTCCGTCTCTCGGGATTCCTAGAACCACATATGGGGGTTCGGAATTCAAGACAAACAACCAAGTTAGTCTTGTTGTTATTTATGCATTGGAGGGAGTGAAAGAAGGAACACATGGTTAGAACCATCTCAATGTAAAATCCTAGTGGAAACAAGGCATTGTGTGGGTTGTACCTCGATGTAGCTACTCAAGGTCTACCCTATACACCCTATACACCTGGGATTTACCCCAACTAGCTACATTGAGGTAAAAACTACTGTGCCTTCTTTCCACTGGGATTTTACGAGAGCTAATTCAGTGTAAGAATACATCTTTTTTGCAGTGAAGATATCTGGTCTCTGAGTCGCTGCATTCTTGTTTCCTGTTTAGATTAGCGGTTCTCAAACTGTGGGTCATGATCCTAAAGTGGGTCATGACCCCATTTTAATGGGGTCACCAGGCCTGGTATTAGACTTGCTTGGGCCCAAGGGTTTCAGCCCTGCAGGGGGGACTCAGGTGGGCTCAGGCTTCAGTCCCCCCTCTAGGGATGTGTAGTAATTTTTATTCTCAGAAGGGGGTCGCGGTGCAATGAAGTTTGAAAACCCCTGGTTTTGACTATAAACTTTGTGGTGTATGCAAAACTATGTTAAAATTACATGTTGTCACTTCAAGTTTTCAAGGATTTACCTGGGTCCTGGAATCAAATCCGAAAATTCAAAAAAAAAAAAAAAATTCAGCGAATTGAAAAACTTGACAAAATGTTCATTTTGGGTTGAACAAAATGGTTGACCCAACATGAAATATTTTGTTTAATTTCAAGGCAAATGTGTACATGGCTGCACTAGGGCTAGTCACTGCCTAGCTCTTCTTCAGTTTTATTTCTAAAGCAGCTTCCACCTAGAGGTCTCAATCACTAATGAATTCAGTTGCACAATACCTCTGTGATACATAAGTATTATTCCTCTCCATTTTATAGATGGGGAAACTGAGCCATAAAGAGGTTATTATGTCTTGTCCAACCAAGCCAGTTAGCAGCAGAAAAGAGAATAGAAGAAATTTATTGGGAAACAACTTATGCATTATTTAAGTACAGGATGAGGAATCATGAGCTCTCTGTTCTATTTCCTCCTCTGTCACTGACTTGTTTAATGATTCCAATTGAGGGTGAGCCTTTCCCACTCCTTCAGCTTTCAGCTGGTTTCCCTCTTGGTTACATCCCCATATGTCTGCAACATTTTATCACTGGAGCACGTTGAGTATTACCACAATAAATAAATAAATACATAAATCACTTATAGATTTCACACATTTAAAGAAAAAACTCACTTGACTATAACAGCAACCTTCTGAAATTCAACCAGCTGCAGATAATCAGTCTTTGAAACACCTTTTGTAAGACTCATTTCCAGGACTGATTTCTTAGTTTAAATCTGCTTCCTGAAGAAGCGGCTTGATTAAATTATCACATTTCTGATTTCCTAATTCTACAATAGACTTCCGTTGGCCTTTGTGCTGGTCAGGCAAGGTGCTACTTGTCCAAAGAGGGAAGAATGTGGCATGCAAATTACCCAGTACTACAACCAAGGGTGGAGAAAATGTTTGTATGATTCCTTGCATAATCACCACAGAAGGTTCTTGGTATGGTAAAAAATGAATGAAAAACGTACAACTCAGTCAGAGGGGAGACAATGGTGCATCATAGAATCATAGAATCATAGATCATTAGGGTTGGAAGGGACCAGTCATGAAAGAAGTAGTTTTGCCAAGAAGCCCATAGGAGAGAATGTGGGCTTGAAGCACCTGAACTGAAGATCCCATGAGATACTTTGGCACCTTTTGCAGAGACAGTTTGCTGTAATGTGTTAATTTGGGTTAAGCTGACCCAAAGTTTAGTATTATCTTTTGATTTTCCAGATAGAAAATAAAATATTGGCAACATTTTGGGGGAAACTGCAATTTCTGCCAATCATTTACAGGAAAATTCTTGACCAGTGCTAGTGATTTGTTTTTTGGCTTCCTTTCCTCTCTGTGTCTCAGTCTCTTCAGTATATTCCACTTACTTTGCCTTCTTTAGTTTTCATTTCATAGAAATTCATAAGATATAAATTAACATTTTATATTCTATATATAGATTTTTATACTGTGCTAATCACTGTAGTATATGAGCACTTGCCATCAGTGCATTAAGTGACATGACTACACATCTGTTTTCTCATCCTCTCCCCAGAGGGAGAAGCATGTGCAGTGGAGTGTCTTGTTTTGACAGTGTGTCTTTTAAAAATATATATAAATATACTTGTGATGATGTTTTCGTGTTATAGAAGGCAAGGTCAAAGAAATGCGTCTTGCACTTGAAGCAGAAAGTGGTCCTTCATTCCTGGGGAAATTCATTCCACGATCTCAGAGCACCCTTGGAGAAAGTTCTGCCTCTCACACAGATAAGCTTTGTTCTTATTATTGAGAGCTTCATTGTGCCAGAGGAACGGTTATTGACCACGGTCTTTTGTTCCAGAGCTTTAGATGATATTCTAGGTACGCTGGGCCCAGATCATGGAGCACTTTGAAGAATAGGACTGAGACCCAGAACTTGATTTGAAATTCTATGGGAAGTTAATGTAGAGAGTGGAGGGCAGTTTTGATATGTTCACAGTTCCCTGTGTTGCTGAGGAGATGCAGAGAAGTATTCTTATTAATTGGAGTTTCCTAAGCATGGAAGCCTTAATGCATTGCTGTAATCCAGCCAAGAGGGGATGAAATCATGACTAACTGAGGCCATGTCTGTGTCCGCCAGAATGGGATACAGTTTCCTAGCCAAGTGGAAGTGGTAGTAAGCATAACTTGTGGATACTGCAATGTGAGAGCTCAGGACCAGGGAGGAATCCAAGAGTACTCCTAGACTACAGACTGATTAGATCATTTGCAGTTGTGTATTTTCAACCACTAGAAACTGCACTGTAGCTGCAAGCTCTTCAGAATACTTCCCTCTGCTCACCAGTGGCAACTCTGTCATGCTCGGGTTTGGCTTCAGCCTACAATTCTTCATCCAAGAGCTGATCATATCCAAGCACTGGCCCATCTTGGTGGTAATAGTGTGGTCATGTGTGGTGAAGGATAGGTAAAGGGGCATAGCATCTGCATATTGCTGGCACTTTCATCCATGTTGACTGACCAGTTCATCTAGAGGTTGCACATAGAAATTGAAAAAGACTGGAGAGAGAATTGATCCTTGTGGAACTCCACATTAAAACATTAACCTACTTTACAAAGTGGCAACACTCTTAGGCTCTTGATTTTGTTCTTTTTCTCCTTTAAAAATAACCAACATTTTGGACCAAATTGTATCTTTAAATGTTTCCACATAAAGATTTTTCTTTTCATTGTTAAGTATGACATTTAAAGCCTGATCCGGAGCCCTCTGACTTTTCCACTCACTTCAATGGGACAGACTTTGGATCAGAGACACGATATTGTGAAATTTCTCTGGTTATGGAGTTTGTATAGATGTTTGTGGTAGCATTTTTAATAAAATAAAACAGATGACTACTAACTAAATTTCTCACTTTTCATAAATTAGTCATGTGACCGGTTTGTAACAGAATTATTAGTATTTCCATATTAGTACTGCACAGAGTAACATCTCTTTGTAAAGCTTGTCCAGCAAACAGAAATGAAATATGCACTGTTGTGAAATTGTTTTTTAATATATTTACCATGTTTGAGTGAGGTTGCAGAAACAGAGGAAGAAATAATTGAAACATACAGAACAGTTTGTTCCAGATACGTTTCTCTCAACCTTTCATGATTGTGCAAGTAACCACAAAATATTTGCTGCAATTGCTGCTTCTTATGGACAATGTTGTTTTATTCAACTGTCATTTGCTTGCACAGGTCAGATTCAGTAATGCAGTAGCAATGTATTAAAACAGTTATGTCCCCATGCCATAATAAGTGCATACCCCTGTCAGGTGGGATTTTTTAAAAGCACTCAGCATTGGCCTAATTCTGCTGTCATTCATGTCAGTGGGTAAAGCTCCCATTGACTCTGCTCTCATGTTTATAAACACAGGTTAGGACCCTACTGAGTTAAAGATAGTCATATTAAACCTGGGGGAAACCATGATCAGCAAATACATCTGTAAGCAGGACTGTTAGAGCTGATTGAAAAATGCCAATTATTTTTGTGGCAAATTTAGGGGGAAAAAAGGGTGTTTTAATTTCTTAAAGAAATGTTGGTTTTAGGGGAAAAGTGTTTTTCTAACTGATTTTTTATCAAAACTCAAGACATTTTACTAAAAAAAATATGTTGGTTAAAAAGCAAAAATATTTTGCCTAAATAATTTCATCCAGCTCTGAGCTGCTAAATGGTGATTAGAAGCATGCTAATTAAACCAGTTTATAATTGAAGGCAGGGGGCTGGACTTGATGACCTTTCAAGGTCCCTTCCAGCTCTATGAGATAGGTATAGGTATAATATATTTTCAAACATCACTCATTTTCCCAGTGTTGAAAAACCCTATACTTGGTTCCCACATTGCCTGGTTCTCCCCTCACATGGCAATTACTTATAACTTGTTGGGAGGGAATTGGGTCACCAGTACCGCCAATGATACTACTATGGATTTGTCTTGATGCCCCTAGGCTACAACACAGCTTCAAACATGTTAGTTTGCATCTTAAAGAGCATCAAGAGGGCTTTTCTGTCTTGTTATACTAACTTTATTGCGCTAATATGACTGAAACCTTTTGCCCATCCAAACAGAGCTTTAGAGACATCAGAAGGGAGAAGAGTAAAAGGGGACAAAATAAAGACATACAAAACAATGAACCGTCTACAGTAGATCAGGAACTTCTGCTCACCGTTTTTTCAGACTTCAGGAAGGAGACTTTCAATGACATTGAAAGATGGCAAATTTAAAACAGGTTAAAGGGAATGCTTTTTCATGCAACTCACAACTTGCCTGTGGAACTCATTGCCACAAGTTATCATAGCTACCAAGAAATTAGCAGATTCTTAAAAGGACTGGACACTTCTGAGGATAACAAAAATATCCAAACTCATACTAAGAATGATTTTGAAAGGTCCAAATTTTGGAAAGGAGATAAATCCTTATAATTCAAGCAATAAACCAACCTTCAGCTAATGAGGGTTAGGATGAAACTTGCCTGTGGACAGTTTATTCCGTACCTGCATCTTGCAGGATTTCTTGTACCATCTTCTTGAACATCTTCTACTGGCCATTGTCAGATAAACTTTATTGGACTGGATAGAAAACTGGTTAGATCCAGTATGGAGTTTCCTGTGTTCCTTCCTTTTCTCAGGAAGATGGCTGCTAAACGTAGTCTAGAAATACCAAGTGGACTAGAAATGCCAAGTGTCATTAAAGACTAAAGTTTTATTTTGAGATACATCATAAAATGGATTCATAGGAAGTTGCTACTTTTGTGATTCTGGCCTGTCTTGCTGACATCGGGAGAGGTTTTTTACTAAATAACTTTGTCATGAACATCACTCAATTAAATGTTAGCTGGCTACCATTTTGGGTAAGATGCCAAGTGTATCCCAGCTAGAGTACTTATAAGATCCAATACCATTATGTTCTCTTTGCTTTTCAACAGGTATGTTAAGTTATATATGATGTCTCACACACACTGAATACCAAACCGGCACTAGTGCGTGAAACTACATGTGAAAAGGAATACATTTTTATAACCTCATAAAACCCTGGGGAATATGTCAAGCATTAAGTTGATGCTGCTCTGCTGAACAAGGTGACCAACTGCAAAGAAGCTCCACTAAAAACAAAAAAATGACAACTCATACCATATAGGATTTCTTGACAAAAAAATTCAGTTTATTTTATTTAGTTTTCATCAATGTGTGTCAGTCAGTTAAGATTATCCCAGCTGGCTCCCAGCTCTTGGAAGACTTTCAAGTGCATCTGAACATAGGGCTTGCTGGTGGAAGCTGGCATTATTCAAAGCACAGGGAAAACCCACCACAGGTTTTAGGGAAACAATGGTTCCATATTTAGGATGTTACCCTGGGACTCAAGAGATGTGGTTTCAATTCCCTGCTCTGCTGCAGGTTTCCTGTGTGACCTTGGGCAAGTTACCTAATCTTTCTGTGCCTCCATTTCCCATCTGTAAAGCTGGGGTAATAGTACTTCCCTACTTCGTAGAAGTCTTACGATAAATACAATAGATTATATGGTGCTCAGATGCTATGGTAACAGGGACCATCTGAGTACCTAAGATAGATAGGGGTAGTTTAACAGAGGGAAGAAGGCACAGGCAACCCTTGTTTAGTTGGAGGCCTGCAGCCAGGGCAGCCCCAGATGTGCATGGAACCAGTCTATCAGGTTGTATAGCCAGAGTGATTCAGCAAATCCCCCAAGGCAGCTGCCACTGACCAGGCTCCTATGACACGCCTGCCACAATTTAAAATGACTCCTCTTTCCATAGAGCCCAAGAGAGAGTCAGAGTTGAAACACACATCCAGGGCTGCCCAGAGGGGGGGTGCAAGTGGAGCAATTGCCCCAGGCCCTGGGCCTCACAAGGGCCCTCACAAGAGTTTTTCAGGGGCCCTGGAATAGGGTCCTTCACTCACTACGGGGGCCCTGGAAAACTCTTGCGGGGCCCAGGTCCCCGGAGCTTCTTCTGCTCCGGGTCTTCGGCGGCAATTCGGCAGTGGAAGACCCCAGGCCTTCTGAATCCTCTGGGCGACCCTGCACATATCACCTACCTTCCCCAAGGAGTGACTTCTCTTCAACTGGAGTACATTGCCTCCGGAGGGTCAAGGTGATGTGAACTGACGCAGCTGAGGCAAGGTGAGCAAATAGTGTGTTTTGTTGAGCTTTTGGTCAAAGAGGTTATGAACACTTGGAAATACAAAAAACTAAAAAAATACAGGGCTAGCTCTAAACTGGCCTCATTTAAAATCTATGGAGGGTGTAAATTGGCCTCCTCTGAAATCTATGGAATTACGCTGAGTTCATCCAGATGAGATTCTAGCCCAGAAGCTTGATTCAAAATCTGAAAAACTTGGCTTCAAAGAGAATATGAAACATGGATGTAGGCTAATATTAGACAATAGTGGCTCTTGTGAACGAAGAAAGAACTCTGAGGTGACAGTATTTTCTAGTGGGATCAGATGAGCAACCAGCCAATCCATCATTACAGAATTTCTAAACCTTTCTTTATATTTTACCTGAATTCTCTACCTCTACAGTACAATTCTAATGCAATTCCTCTAATTCTCTTACTGAGTTACCCACCTTCTGTGACCAGCAAAGCTTTTCACTTAATCAGATAATGACAGAAGATAGTCTTCAAGCTGACATTTGAAGCCAAGTTTTAATAAACAGTAAACCAATAATGCTTAATTGGCCAATGAAGTAATCAGAAGAAAATGTTCAAGTTACTGGCTAATCCAAGGTGAATATATTGTGTAACTGTAATGACTGGGTTGTTGATGGACAGCTGTATCCTCCAGTTACAGTCGATCCAAACTCTTTCTTTCAGATCAAATTCAAATAAATCATCTTTCATCAAGGCTGTATACAACCCCCTCTCTGCGTTCATTTAGTTTCGTTTCCCACCTATTTCCCACTTGGGCTCTGTGCCCCACCAATGACATTTTCCTTAATTCTGTCTCCTGCAAACACCTCCAAGCCTTTGCTGATGCTGCTCTCATCACATGGAGTATCTCCCTTCATTTCAGTTGCCACACAATTGTCCTTCCTTCTCTTCCATCAAATCCATGTTGAAAACCCAGCTTTTTATACAATTTCTCTAACATACCAACTCAGTCTCAAAACTAGCCACCTTCAAGAGGCCAAAGGTGTGGTTAAAGGAGTAAATGTTGCATGGGAGATTTGGGGACAGCAGACTATTTCCTTTTGTCCTGTTTTACATGGATGGTACCTCACAGAACTGTCCAAGCTTCCCAGAACCCAGCAGAGCCCACAATAACATTGGCAGGAAGGATGGCACTAAGATACCCTACTTGCTTATCAGGCCAAACTTTGCCTCCTTTTATTCATTTTGAGTAGTACTTAATTTCTTGACTAGGGCTATTGAAGTCAGGTGAGTAAGGGCAAGTCTACACTACTGAGCTAAGTTAGGTAGACATACAGCCTACAGTGGTTCAAGGTCACACTATTCCCCCTCTGTCAGTGGTGTGTGTCCTCACCAGGAGTGCTTCCATCCATTTAACTGTGTGGGGAATTGTGGAGAACTGACAGCTGAAATCTTTGTAACAGGAAAGATACAACTCCAGCCCAGCAAAATACACACAGTACCCCCAGAGCTGATTGATTTCACACCTAGACTGGATTCCTTTTTCCAGGTCTGAATTATGTGTCATGATTTAGCCACAATATCATCTCATACTGTGGCTTGTGAGCACTTGCACAAGTGGTATTTTCTTCTCAAAAGCTGGACAGTAATCTTCTTTTAATGTAGCATAAAGTGTTCCATGATCCTCTTATGCTGGCTGATATTCATCCATTCCCCCATGGTGTTAAGTTTTTTCTCAGTTCCTACACAGAAGTATTTCACTAGCTTATCTCTTTTCATTACCATTTCAAGGAAGAAAGTGTTCCACTGCCAGTTGATTAAAAAAAAAGCTGAATAACAGTAACTATTTTATTAAACAATCTGGCTTTAAAAATATGGATGTAGCTGGGGTCATTCATCTTCCTATAGCTTCTGCTTACGTGAAAAAAAAAACCCCTCTCTTTTTATAACTGCTTGTCAGCTGAATAATAGAATGGGGGGAGCCAACTTGAAAGACATGGGTGATTGGTGCGATTGAAAAGAGCTTTACAATCAGAATTCTGGCAGAGCACAAAAAAGAAATTGTTTGGCCATGAAGAACAGAGCCTGCTTTAGAATTCCCTTTTCTCAGCCAGATAGCATGCATCACTGTTCATGCATTCTCTTGACATTGAATAGAGGACTTTGAAACTACCACCCAAAATTATCCTGTACTGTTTAGCTCTATTTATGATATTTGTTTGGGGAGGGGGGGGGGGGGGGGGGGATGAGGGAAGAGTAAAAACTCTAATACTACTGACTATAATGGCATGTGGTTAAATCCCAGTCCATTTATACACTGAATCTGTTACTCTTTTCTTTTCTTCAACCTTACAGCATCCCTTTTACTTAATTAGTTCTTTTTATATATATATATATTTAGTAAAAAAGGCAGTTTTCCTATTCTGTCCCCTCCTACACTGTATTGCTTCACTTTTATTTATTTATTTATTTAGTTAGTTAGTTAGACTGCAAAGGAAAGTGTGAGTGTGAGTGAGGGGGGAAAAAAAGAGCCTTTTGCAGGTGTGTTTTGGATTACAATGATAGAACAATAGGGAAGCCTTCAATTAACTGCATACCCATTCATGGACACTGTTTGTTCCCTGGTCTCCAACGTTATTTAGTATTAGAAAACCTTGCCTATTACACAATGTACTCGGTAATGAGAATAGGCTTTCAATTCCAACTGAACTCCTCTGTACTCACAACTGACAACCCAATTTTTAATTCTTTTTTTAATAGTGAGCTTTACCACCATCTCCTAGCACAAAGAAATCACAAAATGCATATTGTTAACTATTTCACAGCCATGAGATGAGTTTCGCTGCATGGGGGATCTTGTTAATGGCATGTGCTCAATTTCTTCTAGCATATAAATCTGAAATGCTAAATACTTATATTTCCATAAATCTTGCAGCTTTAAAAGGACCCCTGTCAAAGTAGCTTTCATCATTTTAAAAAACTACCATATATGTAACCCTTCTGCCAGGTAGCCTTGGCAGAAAGAAGGGCCAGGTTCAATATCTAGAGAGTTCCTCTTAACAATACAACACAGAACCAGCTCAAGCCCCTACCTAGTAATCTGGGAAAATTAAACATCATCCCTGGGAACCTCGAAGAAGCAATACATTCCCTCTTGCAGGCACTGAGAGTGTGTATAGCAAAGAAAACTTTTAATAAAAAAAGGGAAAGGAACCCGGCATTAATTTGGGAAGAAACCACAACCATGATTCAAAAGCATGTGACCACAAGCAAAACACCCACCACAGAGTACGTCGGGCAGTTTTCTTTGCCTCAGATTCTCATCTCCTGATGTGAAAATCTGACAAAGAAATGTTCATTTAACACCCCACTCCCTCTCCCTCCACCACACCCCACTCACAGTTGCTGTCCTGGGTCAGCAAAGACACAGAGTTCAGAGGTGAGTTCACCGCCCATCCTGGGGTTGGGGGAAAGGCATCAAGCAATGCCTCAGTCACTGCTGCCTCCCTGTTGACTCTGCGTCGCTGCCTACTGCCACCGTGGTGCTGGCAGAGCCAGCCTTAGGGGTAGGCCACCTGAGCTACTGCCCAGGGCACTGTTGTCAGGGGAGCACCATGTGGCAGTGCAGAGGTGCACGCAGCCAGTGTAGTGTCAGAAACGGCTCTTGGCTGGCAGGGCAGTATTGAGTGAGGGGATGCCCAGATTTCTTCCTACTTCCTCCCAGTGGAGGATAATGGGGGGTAAGCAGTGATACACAGATACTGCTCCCCTCACAATGTTTCTCCACACCCCGATCAAGGCTATGAGGGGGGAGAGAGGAGCAATGCCAGGGCTCCTGCATTCCAGGTCACTTTCCCCACCTGGACTATGCTGTGAGGTGAGCATCAGGAGCTGCTGCTCTCCTGCCCTCCCCTTACAAAGCCCAGGTGGGGAAAGTGACCTGGATGCAGGGACCCCGGATGTTGCTCCCTGCTCCCTCCCTCAGAGTCCCTGAGGAGCGTGCGGAGGAGCAGTGTTCCAGGGACGGGGGGAAGCGAGATGCTCCATGCATCAAGGTCAGTTTCCCCATGTGGGTGCAGGAGGGGGTGCAGGGGGTTGGGGTGAAGGAGGGAATGCAGGGATTAGGGGTTGTAGGGATTAGGGGGTGCAGGAAGGGTAATAGGGCAGGTATTAGGGGGCAAAAGGGACGCAGGACAGTTGTTAGGGGGTCAGGAGGAGAAAGCAGTGTTTAGGGGGAAAAAGGGGCACAGTGCAGGGGTTAAGGGTGAAGAGGGGTGGGGAACCTGGGAAGCCCACAGGGCAATGGAGTGACACCCACAGGGGCCAGGGGCAATGGACTGGGGCACTGTGCCCATTGGGGACAGCGGCACCAAAATACAAAATTGCCCAGGAAACCATTTTCCCTAAGGTGGCCCCTGGGTGCTGTCATTCACTCCATCATTGTGCCATTGGCTGCTGCGTTATCGTTCACTCACTGATGCATCACTGGCTGCTGCATCATCGTTCATTCCATCGTTACCTTATTGTTCACTCCGTCATCATTCACTCTGCTGCCGTTGACTGGGACGCGCTGTGACTGTCTCTGCTTCCACCAACCTCTCAACTGCCACATCTTGAGGTCCCACCACTTCCCACTGCTCTCAGGGGTGTCAGCAGCTAGTGGGGAAACCTCACTGCTAATGCAGGCAAGTCAGTCTCTTTCACTGAAAGCGCTATTCCACCACAAGTCCAAGGCTTAGCACTCTGCCCTGGTTTTCGGTGACTTCAGCTCTAGTGAAAGACTCAACTGAGTCTAATAGGCTCTGTCTTTAAACGGTGGAGAGGGGAAGAGTTAAATGGCACCTAGGACTTTTAGGCAGCGCCCGCACCACCAGGTAGGAAACCCACCCTCACTCTCTCTCCCCTTTCACTGGGATTTGGCATCCCTACCCCCTGCTTAGCAAGAGCAGTTCAGCTGAGGGTGATCCCCTCAATCAGGGCATGCTAAACACAGTTCTGCTGCCCAATACTCATACTAAAAGGATAACAACATCAATACTTTAGCATTCAATACTAAAGTGATTTGTAACCCAACACCAGCCAAAAATGATCACTTTGGCAATATAGCTTTGTCTGCTGAATATCTAGGCAGAGTAGGTGTGTTCATATAAATACAATCTGGTCCTGAAGTCCTCCTCTTCCGCCCTACCCCCATCCCCACCCCAGCTCATCACTAGGTGCCAGGGGAGAACTCATTCACATCCTGCTTACATATACATTTTTAAATTGCTGCTGTATATGAAAACCTTTGCATGGTGAACAGTGACAATTCTTTTCTTCCTGAAGAAATCTGAAGGCACAGAGCTGCTCACTAGGGAACATGCCATCACTAACTTTTATCTTTTAAAAAAAAAACTAGGGTGATCAGCATTTGAACAGCTTTTTAACCCTAAGGTTGGCCTGGGAGGTTTCCTTTGGAATAGTTTTGAGCAGCTTCAGGACTAGGGCTGGTCAAAAAATTTTAGGCAAAACTGTTTTCATACGTAAAATTTGGGTTTTGATGCAATGACATTTTTTGTGAAAATTTTCATCTGAAAACTTTAGGTTTTTGGTTTTTTGACCAACCATTGACATTTTCTAGGGGTCGGAGGAGAATACATTTTCCAACCAGCTCGACTCAAGAGTGCTGTAAAGTACACCCTGAGGGGGCTCTCTTCTAGCTGAGGATTGCTGTAGTTCATTCTACCTGAGCCTCAAGAATAGCTCTGGTCTATAGGAACTGGGAGACAGGTGCACCAGTATCAGAACTGTGCTAAACACATACCATGGACAGTCCCAGGCTTTAGCATAATTTGTGGCACTGAGTATCTCATTAAGGCAAAGTATAAAACAGAGCCATGATTTAAGCTTTGGAATGAGACAATTTTGCTATCACTGGGCAACAAGGATGGGCAGTGACACTCACTTGGCTGCTACAGCTCTAACAGGCACTTTTCCAAAACTGGCTACTGATTGGGAGGGCCTCTGTTTTGGGGTGCTTGCCTTGAGACACCTTTGGGCGTGATTTTCAGAAGTGCAGTTTCCTTTAAGTTCAGTTGGAGTTCTGGTGCCCAGCGCTTGCCCAAAGTGACTCAGAAATAGAGGCAACCAAAGTCAGTTGCTGCTTTAGAAATTTGGGCCCACGTGCGTAATGGAGAATGACTGTCCCTCCTGGAGAGAGCCAAGGAATTTACCTCAGTGATATTACAGTATTCTCGCTGGCATACAGCCAAGATTTCCTTGAGTCACTTTAAAACCTGAATGCTTCCTACTGTGCTGTGTGCTGTCACTGAGCTGCCATCACCTTTCCAAGCATGTTTCTTAATGCAATAGTCTTGTAGGAAATTTTCCAGTAATGAAAGTGGAGAAACACTTTGAAAAATTGAAAATCCAAAGGCAAGTCTAATCGTCATTCAGACTTGTCTAACTCACCATGAAAGTGACCTTTGCTCTGATCTAGAGAACAATTTCGCTTATCTATAAATGGTATTTCTCTGATGGACAAGGGCAGTATTTTACTTTATAAGTTTTCACTTAACAATAGTGATTCTGTGCCGGAGCTCAGAGAGGATTTCAAGCCTCCCCCCGCAACACTTTAAATCTACTTCCTCCCATGTAAATTTCTGCAGAATTTAAACTTTCCTTTGATATATGCAAAACTCCAGTTCTTCTGTCTGTGAAGGTTACGTTCAAAGTGTGATCAGTTACAGTGCTCTCTTACCAACTCTACATACAGACAGAAGAAACAGCACCAAGGGACTTGTGACCTGTCCAGTTCATCTCAATGGAGTGCTCACTCTGAAGCCTGTATTATCATTTATATGTCTACATGCATCCAATGAAGTGGCTATTCACCCATGAAAGCTCATGTTCCAATACGTCTAATAGTCTATAAGGTGTCACAGGACTCTTTGCTGCATTTATATGTCAAAGCTCTTAACTATTTAGATAATGTGCTTATCCTTCATAGTTGGATGCAGTGTGTGTGTCAGTGGGGTGGAGTGGGGCTGCATAAGGTAGGCTGTAGTGGAGATGGCCTCTCCCCCAATCCTATACGTTTAAATGAAGTGTGCTGCTTTAAGTGACTGAATCCTGCATTGCTGTCCTGTTTTTCCTTCTTTCTGTGACTAGGCCTACCCTTTAACTGAGTTTCCCTCCCAGCGGGGGGAAAAGGGGAGAAATGAGCCACCATTAGGCTTCTCCATCCTTTGATCAAAAAAGACGAAGGAAAAGCTCTTGTTCTCTGGAACATTTCAGAATTACCAAATACATCCAGTTAGGGTGTGATCACAAGACTGGACGAGGCCTGAGATTTACTTAGACTGATTTGGAGCATGGACCCATTTTTTGTTCTGTGTTTGTAGAATGCCTAATACAATGTAGTTCTGGCTCATGGCTGGGGCACCTAGGTGCTATTGCAATACCAATAATAAATAATTTTAATAACAAAGGGTGTTTATTTTCTCTGAACTGGTTCATCGATCTCTATTCCAGACACATAACTATTTTAGATTTTATAATTTTATTTCTATGTCTTGATCGTCACTTCAGATGCCCTGGGACTGGCATTTCCTCTTTCTCCCTATCTTTAGGAGGTGGCTAAACATAAACTCAAAATAATTAGACATTAAAAATATGGAAGGAAAACAGTTTCTCCTCATTATTTGAATTCCCCATGAAAAGCGCTTTTTAGTTCTGTTTGTTGTTAATATACGTGTGGGTTGTTAACTCTGAGTGGATTAATGTTGATTATAGCCTGAACTGATTAAGAAATCTTGACCCAAAGTACAACTTTATCTGTCATTCATCTGAATTACTTCCACTTGTGTCAGCACTATTTAAAAGGAATCAATGAAGATTTCTGAAGATAAAGCTTTGTCATCTAGCTTCAAATGGACTAAATTAATTAAACTGCTGGAGCCAAATCTATGACACTTCTCAGTTATTATTACTTTGCATGGATTTGCTGCTGACATTGATTGAGATTATGATGGAGATCTGTTTTTTATTTAATTGTTTAATTGTTTATGTATTTATACAGATTAATCTCAGTGGGATGAACAGTAGAAATGTTCTGCATGAGCCGACAAAAATCTGATCAGCCTCCAAATGTGAGGCTAGAGAAGGTTTTTTGTGACCTTACACAGAAGGTCTACGCTATAGTTCCCAGAATTACAACCTCCAGGAGACATCTCTTGTATGAAGGGTGTTAACAACATTCTCTGAAATCTAATTCACTCTGGCTGGAAATGACTTCAACAGAGTCTCCCCTTCTTCTCCCTCTAGACTATAAATGGCATAACATACTGGGAGGGATTGGTGGCTGTGTAAGGATCACAGTTGTTGAGATGGAGAACAGCAAGTAGATCATCAAGTCCATCCCACTGGAAGGTAAGGATATAATTTCCCATCAAAAGGTGTTTCACATATTACACATAACCACAATTGATTCACGGTTGAAGTGATTAAGGTTAAATGCAAATAGAAGGATAGGAAGAAATCTGCCACGCCTATTAACACTGAACTAGATTGCACCTTACAGGTACAGCTCATACTAGGGGGCACCATCAAGCTGCACCATCCCTGAGGGACCAGTGGCGGATGTTCTGCCTCAAAGATACAGGATGTTTCCTGGAGCTCTCAGGCACATACACACTGTTCATCTCCTACAACACTTTACTGGAGTACAGTTTACTCCACCTTTCACAGCCAACCAGCTCCACTGACAGATCAGAAGGGTACCTGGAGCCATGACCCTGCCTCATCTTTGCCACTTCCAACACTCTCTGAGTCGTTGTATACCCCTAGGAGAGTGGGGACCAAACAGTCTCCATGCTTCTGAGAATGCTGGAGTCCAACCCATCTAGGCCCTTATACAGGCTCCACAGAGCATTGGAGAGGCTGCCCCCACAGCATTTTCACATAAGAGATACACTGAGCAGCAACTACTTTCACAAGCAGACTCATTGTCCTTTAAATAAGGCTTGCAAAATCTGGGCCTTCAAGATCTGCTACCAGGCTGTAGGACCAGACAAAGATAAGTAAATCAGCAGTCTTGAAAAGCTATGTACAAGTACCCATGTTCCATGTTTATGCAGCACCTAACACAATGGAGTGCTTGACTTGGGCCCCTAAATGGTACCTCAATTAACCAAATGGGAGAATTCAGGCCTGATTTTTAGTTGTAGGAAAGCTTTGGCATTGTAAAGGCATCAGAGCAACGTAAAGGGGACTTGGCATAACTGAGAATCACAATCAGAGCACATTTAATTTTGCCAGTGTTAATTTCCTTTAATATTTTTCCCTTAAAGTTTGGAAAAAATATTCGTAGTGCTGGAACATCTCACCCAAGATAACAGAGAAGAAGAAAATAAGCAAGGGAAGAAAAATGTAAATGTCCACTTTAATCATTTCTGTATCTTTACTATAGATAGGTTTGTAAAGTTAATTGCAAAAATGATTAAGACAAATGATATAAGTCACCACTTAAATAGCTTTTAGAATAGAAGAAATGTTGATAACAGGAACAGACTTTGTCTAGGCTAACCTATTTTACCAGTAATAGATTTATTGACTGAAAGGTAAATGAGGGAAGGGAAGGAGCAAAAGCAGAATAGCTGGTAGAAAGTTGCAGGCAGAGTGACGGAGGTTATATGAAATCACCAGAGAATTGTGAGTCAAGGTCTCCCATTTAAAAAAACAAAACAAAACTCTTCATTAATGGTGAATAACTTGCACCTAGAAGAAATTTTTAGCAGTTCTTCAATAGATGATGAACTTTGTTATGAATTATCAAAAAGTCCACTCCAGAATGCAGTATTTTAATGAACCAGTAAAAAGAATGGTATTATTTTTCGATGTACGGGGAACCACATGCCCTGAGACTTAACTTTTCTCATGAGAATCTTTAGCGCACATATGTTTTGCCTTGTTAGTTTCCTTCCTTGGCTGAGTAGTATGAAGACAATCAGCCTAGATGTTTTCCTCATGCATGCCTATAATGAGTTTGGGGGTTTAGAATTGGTACCATTGTGCCTGGTGACTCAACAGTTGGCGTAAGGAACCTGTAATGTAGCTAGTCGTGCTACCTTAAGAACATAAGAACAGCCATACTGGGACAAACCAAAGGTCCATCTAGCCTAGTATCCTGTCTACCGATAGTGGTCAATGCCAGGTGCCCCAGAGGGAATGAATAGAACAGATAATCATCAAGTAATCCATCCCGTCGCCCATTCCCAGCTTCTGGCAAATAAAGGCTAGGGACACGATCCCCACCACCCCTTCACAGGTATGTTGCCCTGGTGTGCAGGGTCTTTTAGCTGGACAGCTTCTCCTAGAAGGGGATGTCCTCTCAGAGCTGTCCCTGGCCATAAAGCTTTGTTGACTACCAGTAAGAATCAATACAGTCTTCCCAACAATATTTTTCTCTTCCCCACTGTGTTCCTTGCCATGTTTACCATTTTCTAATACTATAATCAGTTGTAAACAGAAACTATCTTTAAACCTGCTTTCAGTAAAGTTGTACGTATGGGATGTTTTAGGGGGCTATTGCTCTCTAAGGCCAGGTCTACACTGCGACTTTAAATCGGTTTAATGGCCGATATACCGATTTAACGCTGTATCCGTTCACACGACGTCGTCATTAATATCGAGTTAAACGGTCCTTAAATCGATTTCGGAACTCCTCCAAACGAGAGAGTAGCGCTAAATTCGATAGTGATAACTCGGATTAGGGTTCAGTGGACGGAATCGACGTTATTGCCCTCCGGGCGCATCCCAGAGTGCAGCACTGACCGTCTGGACAGCAATCTGAACTCGGATGCAGCGGGCAGGTAAACAGGAAAAGCCCCGTGAACTTTTGAATACATTTCCTGCTTGCCCAGCGTGGAGCTCTGAGCAGCAGGCTGGCAATGCAGTTTTGAAATCGAAAAAGAGCTCCAGCATAGACCGTACGGGAGATACTAGGTCGATCACTGTATGGGAGACAAATCTGTTGTATGCAGCTCCGTTACAGAACACGAAATGCCAAAGCGTTTGAATAAAAAACTCCAGGAACACAGCGCTGTGTGAACAAGCGTAACGGGAGCCACAGACGTCAAATGGACGCTATGAAGGGAGGGAGGGGTACTGAGACACCAAGCTATCCCACAGTCCACAGCAGTCTTGAAATTATTTGCATTCTTGGCTGAGCTCCAATGTCTGTAGGTTCAAACACAGTGTCTGGCGTGGTTCAGGGAACAGCTCCTCAGTTTATTTCCCCCACACCACGTGAAAAAAAAAAGGGAAAGATTGCTGTGCTATGGCGTTTGCTCAATGCACTCCGCGAAAAAGGCGCCAAAGGGTTGTCTGCGCCTTCACAAAGGGAGGGGTGAGGCTGTACCACACACCACCCGGGGCAGTAGTTTTCTCCCCATCAGGCACTGTGCTCTCAACACGAAGTGGGGAACTATGGATGCTGAGGAACAGCTTACAACAATGCACCGCTCCTGACCAATGACGAAAACAATACATTTCGGAATCCCACTGTGGACTGCGCTAAAACCGATTTTATTAGATCTGTTTTGTAATATCGGTTTAAGCTAATTCGAAATAATCGTGCAGTGTAGACGTACCCTAAGACAGTTATTAGACCTGTACACTTGCTTTCTAGTAACAAGAAAGAAATGCATAACATACTCCTGCACAAAATTTATGTCTCCCACAGATTTCTTTGCTCCCCCACCGAAAAATGACTTTCTGCGACCCTCCCTAGCAGTATGTTTTGGGTGCCCAGGGCAGCCGAGGGAGAAGTAAATCACTGTGGGGCAGAGGTCTGGACCGGGGAAGACCTGGCTAGTGGCTTCTACTCTGCACCAGGCTCAGCTGCTAGTTCCAGCTGGGCTGAGGATGGGACTTCCTCTTCCCCTGCATGGCATCTGGGGCCATGTCAGACCCACCCCCATATTTCTCCTCTAGCTGTAAGAAGTTCTGCAAACTGCCTCCCACTCTTCCTGTACCCCATTGCTCCTCAGATGGAGGGAGAGGGATCATTGTAGAGGGAGCTCCTTCCCCATCCACTCAATGACTGTACATCCAGATCCTATCATACCCAGACCCTCCTGCTAAGCCTCACCCCCCCACGTACCCAGAACCCCACCAATGAGCCCCACTCCCCCTGCACCTGGACCACACAATGAGACACCTGCACCCAGATCCCCACCCTACCAAGCCCCAACCAGTTGCACCTAGATCCTCACTCCACTGAGCTCCACTCCCCGAGCATCTGGATACCCCCTACTGAGTTCCCCACACCCAGACCCCCCACTGAGCTCTATCTCCTATCTCCCCCAATACCCAACCCCCCCCCCCCACTGAGCCCTAACCACCTTCACCTGGAACACATCTTCAGAATCCCATTACCGTTGCACCCATAACCCCTCAACAAGCCCCTGTGCATCCAGATCCCTCCTGCACCTCAGTCCTGCAATGAACCGCCTGCATCCAGATTGTCCCACACAGAACCCTCTCAACCCACACCTAGATTGCCCCACACTAAGCCTCTTCACACTTGGATCCTGCCTTTCTGAGCCTGCCTGTCCACATCTAGTGCATCTGGCATGGAGGGGCAGGGACCTGGGGTATTTCTAGGGCAGGCCTGGTCCTTGCGCTATGTCAGGGTTGGGTGCAACCTCACCGCTGAGTCTGTGTCCCAGGGGGTAGCTGCACAGTGATCTCCCACCTCTGTGCAGCCAGTAGCCTGTGCTCCCCAGTGCCATGCTGGAGCCTCCACATTTATTTGGCAAATAAAATTTGCAGAATTTTAAAATATTATGTGCAGAATTTTTAATTTTTTGGCACCAAATACCCTCAGGAGTAATAACAGTGTAAATAAAAGGATTTTGTTGTTCGGTTTTTTTTGCTGTTCACTTGTTTCTCATAACACGGATGAAATTCACCCCAGTGAAATCTGGGCTTAATGGGACTTAGGTGGTGAATAGACTTCGTGTTGGCTTTCTAGGGTGAATGCCAGGCAAAATGAGGAAGGAACCAGTAGATCACAGGTTGATATCACCCCTCAAAAAATTTCTGCTTTTTTGAGTATAAAGCTTACAGAGAGCAATATGTAGATTTCTTTCCTTTCCTTTAGATTGTGTGTACTAAGCCCCCGCCCCCTCTTTTATGGATGTTTATGGCTTTTGGCATTCACCAAGTAGATCATTAGCATCAAGATGCTTTTAACATAATTTCTGGGGAAATTACTGACAGTTTCAGGCCATTCTGAGGGGAGGAGGTTGTGTGTCATCAAGTTGCATGTCCATTCACTGCAAAAGCACAGGGATGAAAAACAAGCCAAACTTGATGTTTTCTGAGATTGTTGTGTTATTTGTCTCATGGAGAAAATTAGGCTGACATTTTAAAGTATGCAATGAATGGTATGTAAGCAATGCCTTGCCACTGATTTACTGTGCAAGAAGCCAAAGTGATCTTTGCAATTTCACAAATAGTTCTGGAAAAATTGGCTGTGCTGTAAACACAGGCCCAGTAAAATGCATCTCACAAGCTAGTGAGATTGGAAGGTCATCCATGAAATATTTTGTGGTATTCATACTTTCCTCCTCAATCAATGCCAGATTAACAGCACAGGAAAAGTTAGGATAGCAGCAGTGCAAGCTTCCCCCACACTTCTCTATCAGTGTGCCTAGAATTCTGACCTGGAGGGGACCAATGAAAGTAGCTTGCTCTGCTGAGATGGCCAACAAGGCTGCCAGCCCAAATCAATTGTCAGGGAAGTTTTTATCATGTGCATCCTTGTCACTAGTCATTGGATTGAGACCATTGGCTCAGTTCACTTACGGTATCAGGAAGGTTTCAGAGGGGTAGTCGTGTTAGTCTGTATCAATAAAAACAATGAGGAGTCCTTGTGGCACCTTAGAGACTAACAAATGTATTTGGGCATAAGCTTTCATGGGCTATAACCCACTTCATCAGATGCATGGAGTGGAAAATATAGTAAGCAGGTATAAATATATAACACATGAAAAGATGGGAACTGCCTTACCAAGTGGGGGGTCAGTGCTAACAAGGCCAATTCAGTTAGGGTGGATATGGCCCATTCCCATCTGATGAAGTGAGTTTTAGCCCACAAAAGCTTATGCCCAAATAAATTTGTTAGTCTCTAAGGCACCACAAGGACTCCTTGTTGTTTTTAGCATCAGGAAACCATCAGATGTTAATGGTTTTTGGTCACTAACAACCCAGATTTGAGTTGGTGAAGCTTCATAGGCAAGATTCCTGTTCTGCTTGGCTCAGGAGAAGGGGAAGGTGGGTGTTAGAGAGCAGATTACAGTCTTGAATCTCAGGACTACTCTCAGCCTTGACACAATTTACAGCCCCTGACAGGCAGTTGTCAAATTTGCCCCTAACATCAATTGACTCTATTTCCACAGATAATTGCTATGGCTCCCTTACACCATGTCCGATCCCCAGCTTTCTCCCCTTCCCGCCCCTGGCATGCCCCTTATACTAGGTGGTGGGTAGTAATAGAGGTGTAAGCTTGCAGACAAAGCTCTACACCACTCAAGGAGTTTTCTTATGCCAGAGTAATGTTTTGCTGGTCATTTGTAGCCAGATTACACCCCTTCACACCACCTGAGCATAAACTCTGCAGAGAAGGTGGGCACAAATCTGCACATGGGGGAAAAAAACATTCCTGATGCAGTAACTACACAGCACTACCCCAGCAGTATGATTCAAGAAAGCTTGGTTCAAAATAGACCAGTGGATCAGAATTATGAACATACAACTTGTAACAATCTTAATGCTTGTTAAAATACCTAGAGTCCTTAGCGCATTTGAGATTTAAAATTTGTCTTGAAATAGCTTCAGCTTAGTCAATGACTGTATTAAAATACAAGGTGGTGGGGTGTTAGGAAATTTTATCATCAGCTTCTTACATCTAAGCAAAATCTTATATTTGAGTAGGAAGTGTGAATCAGCTTGGATTCCAACACTCACACAAATACACACAGTGAATCTTAATTAACAAGAAAGCAGCAGTGAGTAAAGGTTATTTTCCTAAATCTATTCCAGAAAAATCTCACAGGTTTATAAAGATTACAATGCCATTAAGTCATAATAGTAGAATGGAGTTCTTACTGAACCAGAAAACAAGCAAATGAATAGCAGCAGTAGGATAATATCCTGCTGTGAAACCAATGGTTACAAATTGGTTCCCTCTAGTCAAAGTTGCTTTCTACTGCTTTAGATTCTCAGCAGCTTTTCATTAAGAACACTACATGTGCCTCTTTAAATAAGGAAGTGCGTGACCCTTTTATTTATGGGAATGAAGGTACAATGAGTCAGACACTGACTTCAGATTGGTAAATAGATAGAGTTGTTGTTTAATGTTTCGCGTGTGTATGTGCTGGTAAAGTACTTGGCAAATTTCTGTACTGTACAGGGTGTTGCTAGTTCCTGAGCCAGGCAGGTCACAGGCGTTTTTGTGTTATTTATTATGCATCGCATGATTAGAGCTGGTCAAAACTTTTCATTCAAAACATTTTTGACAAAAAATAGCGTTTTTGTGGCGGTAGAAATTGCTATGAGAAATGTCTGGGTTTAATTAATTTTTAGGGTGGAGGATACTAAAAAAAATGATTTTTTTTAGGCAAAAAAATTCTTTTTTTAGTTGCCATTATACTAAAAATATAAAAGTTTTTAAGTTCTCTTTTTTTTGATGTAAGCCCAAATGCTTTTGAAGTAAAATTGTGATGAAAACAGACTTTTCCATTTGTTGTCAATTTTATTTTTCACCGGAAGAAAAAACATTTCCCAACCAGCTCTATTAATGATCTTCAGTAGCTATAAAACCTTCTGTGAGATGTTAATTCCCTCAACTCCTACTGATACTGAGGACCACTCAGGATTGGGATCTTGCCTCAGTGACTGTGCATATTCATTTTGCAGCTAATCCAATGGTATGTGGTTGTTATAGGAATCTTCAGTGAAAGTAGCAACACTTCTATCTAAAAAGTGATGCAATATTTCTGTTGATCCCCCAATCTGTTTTCAGGTTAACTTTTGGTGAAGTATCTAAATCTTAGGTTCTTCATCTGAAGCTGATCCAAACAAGTCTAGAAATTGGACAGGAGAATTCCTAATAAATTGGCTCATACTCAGCAAGACTGGGAATACTGGAAACAATGCCAGTTTTTCAGTATGTGGTCTCTGGACTTAGGTGAAATTAGAAAGTGCAAAGATATTTGAAAATGTGGGGAAATAATTTAAATATTTTGAATCTCTCTTTTGAGGTTAGGTTCCCCCCAGCCCCCATATTCCCCCAAATTGGTTCACTCATCAGTAATAAAATAATCTGTCAGTCAACTGGCATTGTCTAATAGCTAGACATAATTTTCAGATATACCTCTTTGGGGAGAGCAGTATTTGCAGGAATAAGAGCACACCTGGCACATGAGAAACAGAAATCGTTCATAGTTAGGGCAATTAGGAAATTAGTCAAAATCTGAATTAATCACAGCACTCCAAACACTCAGATACAGAAGTGGCCAAGTTTCTGTGGCTTAGGCCAACTCCTGCTACTCAGTATAAAATATTACTCTAGATTTTTTTTGATAGAATCTCTGCTAGTATAAATCAGGGTAGCTCTATTGAAAGCAACACTATTTTAGTAGCTAAGAATGTGGCTCTTTACAGTTACCGTATATACTCGTTCATAAGCCGGATTTTTTTAGTAGAGGCAAAAGGGAAGAATCTCTCCACTTCTGGCCATGCTGCTCTCCCCCAGCCTCCAAAGCAGCTGCAGCTCCGTGCCACTCAGCCCTGCCCCCCAGAGAAGGCTGTGGCCGCGCTGCCCGGGTGCCGGAGCATGCTGTGGCCATGCCGCCCGGCCCAGCCTGCTAGAACATGCTGTGGCCGCACTGCCCAGTCTGGCCCACCGGAGCAGTCTGCGGCCACACTGCCCAGCCTGCTGGAGCAGGTCCACCCAGGCCAGAGACATCCTCCCCTGGCCCTCCCCAGAAAAGGTGGGAAGGGATGGGATGGGGAGAGTGTGGGGGTCCCGGGCTAGGGGTGGGGTCATGTGGAGGGTGGTCACAGGGGTTACTCCCCTGACTCCCAGCTTGTCTCCCCAAAAATTATTTCCCTACCAGTTGCTGTCCTGGCCCGTCAGGGTAAGCAGCTGATGTGCTGGGACACTTTGTTTACTTAGGTTTAACTCCGTGCCTGTTGATGCTCGAGGTAAACAAACCATCTCGGACCACCAGCGGCTTATCCTGAAGGCCCAGGAGCCAAAGTTGGCTGACCTCTGAATTACAGGGTCAGCTTATGAACAGGTTATAAAAATTTTCCATTTTTACTTATCCATCTTGGGGGGGTAGGCTTATAAACGAATCGGCTTATGGACGAGGACATTCTTTTCATCTCAAAATCTGAAGCTTTATTTAAACTAGTAAATTATCCCTTATTTGATGGGCCTGTACTTAATGTTCATTTAATTTGGATCAGGCTCAGATTAAAAAGGCTTATATGGAAAGAACACTGAATTAAGGGCAAAATCCCAAAGCAGAAGGGATGGAACCTAAGTATACTATGGGGCTATGCAAATACATGAACAAGTTGATTGTTTGTTTTACTTTGTCACTATTGCATTTCAAATTGACAGCAGTAATTCACTGTGGCTAGTCTATTGCAACAGTAACCCAGACTTGTCACTGAGATTTTACAGTAGAGCTGTTCCAGAGATCTTAATGCTTCCCTGTATTATATCTCTGTTAACTTTTCATTACCCAACGCACAATAATGCTCTCCACTGAGAATCACATTTGGAGCCCACAATGCTCTTTGTACACTTGCAGGTAGGAATGGCAGGACTAATCTTCAAAAGTAGTGTCCAAAAGAGAGGCTGCCAAAGAAGCTTGAGAAATGCAAATCCTATTGTAAATAAGGAAAACATGTTCTTAAATGTTCTCCTGAGCAAGCCAGAAATGCAAACGAAATCATAGGGTGTGCAGTCTGGCTCGACCCCCAAGAGTGTGGTACATGCAGGAGAGAAAGTGTAAATGATAATAAATCAGAATGCCCAGAAGTTTCAACCTGAATAGCATCAGCAGGGGTGGGGTTCTGGAAAGGATGCCTATTGGTCCTGCCTTGCTGGAGAACATCTTGCAAATGCCACATTGTGTCAAAAATGTACAGGTGTAAATAGAGCAGCCTGAGCAAAGCAAAGTCAGGAGGAATACAGAAGAAAAAATGATATTTACACTCATATTGCAATGGGAGTGGGGGGCCAGACACCTGGATTCCAATTCTTTCCACAAAGAGTGTGTAAAACATCAAATGAAAAAGGGAGGAATTGGTCAGATGATGTCGACAGTTCAGCAAGCACTGTGATTTTTAGCCTGGCTGATGAAAGAAGAATGGCAAAGAAGAAACTGAAATCAGAGGAGACGAATTAGCGGAATGTCTCCGGGCCAGATTCTGCATTAATAATAATAATAATTAATGTTACTATTATTGATGTGTTGTTGGTTATTTATTATGGTAGCACTTAGTAATTTCCATCAAGGGTCAAGGCCTCTTTGTGCTAGGCCCTGCACAGACATGTAACAAAGAAACCCTCCCTGCCCCAGACAGCTTATATCCCAGAAGTCAAACCAGGCACAAAAGGGGAACAAAATAAACATGGGATACAAGGAATACAAGTCGGTTTCACCTTTATTAGTAGTGCCATCACATGGAAAACGCAATAAGCAGTAGTTTAGTAACCTTTCAATATTTGGTTTGCAACACTTTGTAGTGTTTTGATGCCTGTCTTAAAGGGATTGGTCAGGTTGTGTAGGCCCAGCTCCTCATGGGAATTCAGGTACCTTACTCCAATGGAAATTAGGTGCCTAAATACCTTTGTAAAAATAGTTTTGTAAAAAAGACAAGTAAACCTATCACAAAAATTAAGCAAGTTTTCATGGCATTGTTTTAATTGAACTGTTCCCCTATAGCATTTACAATGCAACTATTACAGCATTGTGCACATACATGAAAATCCAAACTTAAACAGACTACAAGCACAGGCAACATTTACTAAATAAGAAATGGGGGCGTTGCATTTAAATTTTAAATTCTTCAGCTTAAAAATAAAAAATATATATTAGTAACAAAGAAGGGGAAATGTGTGGGTGAGTGTTTATTTTTAATCTATGGCCAGTAGTTTAGATGGTGTAAATCAGCATAACTACATTGAAGTCAATGGAACTCTGCCAGTTTTCTCCAGCTGAACATCTGACCCATGGTTTTTCGCTCCAGGGTTATTTTTTTTTAAGTAGAAGGAATGGGGGGAAACAACCTCGTCTTCTAAGCTAATTTTAAGCCATTTGGTGAAAAATCAGCTACTTTTTTTTTAACATGGCATAATACAGTTAACCCTATTATAGTGGCATTCCACTTATTATAAGTATCTTTAAAGAGACGTGTATCAATTTATTATAGCAGTAAATCCTAGATTTACTTAGATCTTCAAAAGATCAATTGTGCAGCTTTCCAAGAGGAATGAATATTAAAGAGTTGATGTCTCATACAGTGCCTGCAAGATTAGAATAGCTTACTAGGGTATAGCAAAGATTTATCCACCTTAAGCTCCTACAAAAGAAGCTGTTTTTTTCACACTTGCACATGCTATGCATGCATAAGCAACTAATGTTAAGCTAAGATGAAGGGGAGGTGAGGTGTATCTGATGCCAGGAAAGACAATACACAGATAAGAGAAAGCTATTTCATAGCAGCTAGATGCCATTTTCACAGCTAACAGATGTAGGTGGAAACATTTTAGTGTTAACGCAGGCTTATTTATTTGACTATTCGCACTCTCTCTCCTTCCTCACACACTTTAAACATAAAATTGATTACATGATTAGGAGACAACCGCCTAAGGAAAAAAAGATAATATTTTTTTTACAAATTGGTTTTATTTGTAAGTAGCTGTATTGCATATTCTTTTAAATTAAATTCACAGTTAACAAAGTATATTTAAAGTGTTATCAAACATGACCAATGTTAATGGTATTTAAAATCAACACCAGTGACTGAATCTAGCTTGTGGATCAGAGTGAAGCTAATGTAAAATATGTTTTGCTAAGGAATATGGCAGGTCTGTCACAGGGCACTGAAACATTCCCGTACTCTACAGATCTTTGCCAAAGCCCACTGATGTCAATGAGAATATTCCCATAGAGTTCACTGGGCTCTAGATTAGGCCTTTAGAGCACACATTTATGAAGGGTACTTTTGCACATGTACCTCACTCCTTGACAGTGGTTGTCACAGCGTTTAGTGAAGTATGAGGGTTCTCTCAGAACTGTGGCTTTTTCCATTCTGCAGTCTCCAAATTATGGGGAACTGGTGCAAATTTTCCTGATGGACTGGAAGTGCTGTCCTGCTAATAGCTGTGTATGAGGCAGGAAATTCACCCATTCTTCTTTAAATTCATTTTTATGTTTCTGAGGATCTTGAAATACTTTACAAACATGTTTCACAAGGCCACTCTGAGATAGCTGCTGTAGGTATTACAATCCTCATTTTATCAGTGTGGAAACTGAGACACAAAAGTCCTTTCCTGAAACCCTTATGCCTAGGCTATATGACACAGCAAGCTAACACATCTTCACATGTGTCAGCCTGTGTCTTCACAAGAATTAAGAGGGCTTTGCAATTGTATAGCACTAACTTGATTGAAAAAATTACCCTTTTTGCCTATCAGGTCAGGGCCAAGAGGTGACATGACTTATTTAGGGTCATAGAGTGAGAACCAACAAAGAAATCCAGAATTTGACTCATAGTGCAGTGCTATAACCACTAGACCATGCTCCCTTTGTAGAACCACCATCAGCTGTGAGTAAGAGCAATATATAATATCCACAGATCTGATGAGGCTTTCTGGTACCCAGAAAAGAGGCAGGATGAAACAGTGGAGAGGGCACAGGACCAGAGGGTTAGGATTCTTGGTCTGCCACTGAATTGCTGTGGGATATTCAGTAATTTTTTCAGAGTGCAGTAATTTGGCATGACTCAATATTTGGTAACTAATTTAAGAAATTAAGGGCTTGATTTTCAGACCAAAAAGTCCAGTGGAAATCAGTGTGAATTGTGGATGCATGCTGTAGATGTCTTAAATGGGACAATCAAAATCCCATCCTGACTACATACTTGACAAGTTAGGTCTTAATCCATCTGTACCTCTATTTTTCTCTATGTAAAATGGCACTTAACTTCCTTTGAAAAGCCTTTTCAGATCTATTATCGATCCTAATTACTTTTTTTAGATCTGTCAAATGATTAAAAAAATAAACGCAATTAATCACAAGATTTAAAAAACTAGTCACGATTAATCACACTTTTAATCACACTGTTAAACAAACAACAAGAGAATTCCAATTTAAATTTATTATAAATATTTTGGATGTTTTTCTACATTTTCAAATATATTGATTTCAATTACATAATACAAAGTATACAGTACTCACTTCATATTATTTTTATTACAAGTATTTGCACTGTAAAAAAATCAATGAAAGAAATAGTACTTTTCAGTTCACCTCAGAGAAGTACTGTAGTGCAATCTGTTTATCATGTAAGTGAAACTGACAAATGTAGAAATATATATATATATATATATTTACATAACTGCACTTAAAAAAAACCATTGTAAAACTCTTAAAGCCTACAAGTCGAAGCATGAAGGGGCATATGATTGTTAGCATACCTGGCACGTAAATATCTTGGAACGCTGGTTACAACAGTGATATGCAAATACTTGTTTTCATTTTCAGGTGACATTGTAAATAAGAAGCAAGCAGCATTATCTCCTGTAAATATAAACAAACTTGTTTGTCTTAGCGATTGGCTGAACAAGATGTAGGACTGAGTGGACTTCTAGGGTCTAAAGTCTTACACTGTTTGGTTTTGAGTACAGTTATGTAAAAAAAAAATTCTACATTTTTAAGTTGCACTTTCACAATAAAGAGATTGCACTGCAGTACTTGTGTGAGGTGAAGTGAAAAATACTATTTCTTTTGTTTATCTTTTTACAGTGCAAATATTTGTAATAAAAATATAAAGTGAACACAGTACACTTTGTATTTTGTATTGTAATTGAAATATATTTTAAAATTTAGAAAAACATCCAAAATATTTATAATAAATTTAAATTCTATTCTATTATTGTTTAATAATGAGATTAAAACTGTAACTGTGACTTTTTAAAATCTAGTTAATTTGTTTTTTTATTAATTGCATGCATTAACTGCCTAATTATTTGTATTAGTGATATCCTGTTTCATGGAAGATGCAAGGCCCATATGCAGAAATACTGCCTTTTCATTTGTGCAGGACATGTCTCATTACCACAAAACCTCAAACCCACTGGAACCCATAGAAGTAGGTGACCAGATGTCCTGTTTATAAAGGGACAATCCCATTTTGGGGGACTTTTTTCTTATATAGGGGCCTATTACCCTACCCCATCCCATTTTTACATAGTTGCTATCTGGTAACCCTATACAGAAGCATGTCTCACAGTAAGTTTTGCTATCAATAGCTGAGTAAAAGCAGGCAACAGTTACTACTTACATGTCTGTTTTCAGATTTACAACATTGTTGTTATGCAAGGGCACAAGGTTAATGGAAGACATGGTGTAATGTCAGCTCATGAACTGACACAGGACCTGACAAAGATGATCTTTGAGAGAAAGACAACAGATGGTGGTATTTTGGGGAAGAAAGGGTGGAGGGTATTATTTTTCTCTATGATAGAAATGAGGTTTTCTTTCCTGGAAAAAGTCTATTTAAAAAGGTAGCCAAGCACAGCAGAAGACACAACCAGATCCTTCCAATATTTAAACAATCTCTTGAGAGAAATGTATTCTTAATAAATCATTTATTTTAAAAATGGAAGAAGATTAGAACAAATGCTGACTTTACTCAACTGCAACTCAGTCACCTTTTATGAGCGAGCAGCTCAGATGTTCAATTCTAGCTATAAATAATTTATGGCAGCAAAGTTAATTGAAAACACCCATACATTGAACTTTCATCCATATAAAATTCACATGATCTAAAATGCAAACTATGTTCTGTGTGAGGTGGAGGAGGAAGTGATTTGAGTCTGTTTAGCACTATTAGTTCCCCTAACATTGTGCTGCAATTGTATATATCACAATTCAAGTTTCCTCTATGTGAACTGGAGGGGGCTGTTTCAGAGGCATTTCTGATAGACATATCAGACTATTGGATGAGGAATCACATGGACGAGAGGGACAAGGCTAACATGTTAAGTTTAATTCAGAAAGAAAGAGAGAGGAAGAGAGGGATGGGATCCAGTAATATATATATATCTTATATATCTTTCCCTATGCAATAAGAATTAGTAGAAAACACATGCCAGAACCCTTGGAGTGGTATGCAGAAATTACTGTACTGATAGTAGGTCATACTAACTGTTAAGATATCATTTGGGTTAATATATTATTAGCAGATATTTTAATAGATGATTAATCAATAATTATACAATCCAATAGGTCAATGGGTTGTTTATAACCATCTATGACACCTGTTTACTGATGTGCTTCTAACCATTTATAGCATATGCTACTTATTAATACTGCTAACAATATATATTATCTGTATAATATGCAATATATAATTACATTGATATGGCTAATATAATATTATAGCAAATAAAAAGTGGAAGTTAAATTATGAAAGGAATGTGCATTCTTATGAAACATGCAATGTATACAGTAAAAAGAGGTTAAAGTGTAAACAAGACCTACTACTTAATTTCAGAGAGAAGCCACAATACGTTTTGTTTTCTTTGTCAGATGGTTCTATGCTTGAAAGAAGAAACAAAGCCAGCAGCAAGGAAAATCTGTAAATATAAGAAGTAAAGTCCAATCACTGAAATCCTGTTGAAAAGTTCTGTTTAACTGTTGTGTAAAATAAACGTTACTAAAGGAGTAAAAACAAAAACTATATGGTGGTGTTTGATAAATTAAAAAAAAAACATTAAAATGTTCTAAATTGGAAATAAGTCCAATGGTTTAGAGTTAAGACCTATTAAAATATGGTACAAAAATGTTCAGTTTGCTTAAATTCAGTAACATTGACATAAATAATCTTCAGTTACCTACAGGATTGTGCCCACAACAATTTGGTAGAATATGGTTTCTAATTGTTGAAAAATCTTTCTAGGCAAAAATGTACACTTTAATATGTATGCAGTGTAGTTGTAACCTGGCAAACTTTGTGTGGCTCGAAAACTTGTCTATCTTGCCTGCTTTAAAATGTATAAGACTGCCAAGGTGAGGAACAACTACAATGAAAGATACTTGAATGGGATTGGACAGAAACTAAACTGTTTAAAATTGGAATGTTATTGGAATGTTTTGGAATGGATCTGTTGCGGATACATGACCAAGCATTCCAACACAAGATAGCGGCAAAAGTACTGCATCCATTGAATGAGCTAAACCAAGGACTCATTAATAAAGCTTTGTTAACTTACACTGTACATGATGTCATTGCATTTAAAAAAGTATGGTATTAAGTCAATGTATTTCAATAATAATATCGTGTGCAGTATGTGGGTAATATATGCTATATGAAGTAAAAGCAGCCATGAGCCTTATGAACCAGGAAAATATGCTCCTCTTCTATCACCACAGAAAAGTTAAAAATTTAATACAAGAGAGGTGATGCCAGTTGGTGAAAGGTTAAAAAAAAAAATTAACAAGGGTCCAACACTAAAGGTAAATGTGAAACCACTGCAGCCCATATGGTAGGAAGAAGTATTTTTTCCCTCCTCAAATACTGTTGCAAGACACTGCAAGGTCTGGAAAGCTCCAAACTTGTACTCCTATTTACATCTGGGAGGCACTAACATGTGCAAGAGTAATGTGTTACCAGAGTTGCCAGCACATGGGTTTACTCTGGGGGAACAGTCTCCACATTGCGTGGTATGCTTGACATGCTGCGATGTTGGTAAAGTAAAAACCACCTGTGACGTTCCCCTCTGGTGTTATCTGGACCGGTGATCTGCTAGGTCATTCCAATCCTTGACTCTGGGAGCCAGCCTTACTTACTCTGCTCTGTTGTGAGAACCCCCACTCCTGGCTGTTCACGCACAGCCTCTGGCATGTAAGCTGCTCCCAGCTACTTGCAACCAAATGACACTAGCCAATATCTCCGGTCCCAGACACAACCCTAGGAACCTCCATCTTGCATTGTCCAGTTATGCCAGCTGGATGCTGCAAGCTTATATGAGTTCATCAGTTTAACAAATAAATTGATTTGTACCAGGCTTGTTATCCCAAGGGGAGCCTCTGACACGTTCAAACCAAAAGCACTGCTTCAGGTAGAATAAACAAACAGGTTTATTAACTACAAAGATACATTTTAAGTGATTATAAGCCAAAGCATAACAAGTCAGATTTGGTCAAATGAAACAAAAGCAAAACACATTCTAAGCTGATCTTAACACTTTCAGTGCCCTTACAAACTTAGATGCTTCTCACCACAGGCTGGCTAGTTGCTCTTCAGCCAGGCTGTCCCCTTTGATCAGCACTTCAGTTGTTTGGTGTGGTGTCTGTAGATGTAGGTGGAAGAGAAAGAAAGAGCATGGCAAACATCTCTCCCTTTTATCATGTCACTTTCTTCCCTCTTGGTTTTGCCTTCCCCCCTTCAGAGTCAGGTGAGCATTACCTCATCGCAGTCCCAAACTGACCAAAGGAAGGGGGGGGACTCAGTCAAGACTCCAACTGATCCTTTTGTTGCTGCCTAAGCCAGCATCCTTTGTTCCTGTGAGGCTGGGCTGGGTTTGTCCCATACATGTTCTGATGAGGTGTGAACTGCCTCTCTGCTCTTGGAGAGTTTTTGCCTATGCTTATTTTAAGCCATGAAGCCACATTTTCAGCCTCATAACTACATACATGAAATTATAACCTATAACATTACTATAACAATTACTATAACATCACTATAACAACAATGCTCAGTGCATCATGAGTCTTCTGAAGATATCACCATGACAAACTTTGCATTGGATACCACACAATCATTTTATAAAGATGAACACGGGGGTGTAGGGTATTCTCATGAGGTACAGAACATCACACTGCCTATGCTGGTAATTAAAGAGACAAGATGGGTGAGATAGTATCTTTTATTGGACCAGCTTCTGTTGGCAAAAGAGACAAGTTTTTGAGCTTACACAGAGATCTTCTTCAGATCTGGGAAGCTACTCAAGAGTGTCACATCTAAATACAAGGCGAACAGATTGTTTAGCATAAATAGCTAACACATATTTCAAGGAGCCATTCAAGGTGAAGTGGCCTCTTAACAGCCCTCCAGTCATAGGAAGGAAAGGAACGGTAGGGGGAAACAGCTGGAGGTTGTCTGTAGGCAAGGCCGGCTTTAGGCCAATTCCACCAATTCCCCCGAATCGGGCCCCGTGCCTAAGAGGGCCCTGCACCCTGTGAGAATCTCTTCCCTAGCTAGAGGCGCCTTTTTAATTTTTACTCACCTGGTGGCGCTTCGGGTCTTCGGTGGCACTTGGGTGACAGGTCCTTCAGTGCCACTGAAGATCTGGAACGAGTGAAGGACCTGCTGCCGAAGACTCAGAGCCTGGTGAGTGCAATTTTACATTATTTTTTTTTATAGTCATCCCTGCTGGGGCCCTGTCGAAACTATTTGAATTGGATCCCGCACTTCCTAAAGCCGGCTCTGTGGTAGGTTAGAGATTGCTCTAATAATCATAAATGCAGTGTCTCTATTCAGATTTTTAGTGTCTAGTGAAGTTATGAATTTAAGCTCCCAGACCCATCTTTTGAAACTGTTGTGCAGGTGTCCTTTGATGAGTACTGACAGGTCAGATATAGAGTGACTGATGTATTGTGTGGTGGCTGAAATGGACCACTCCTGATATGGACCTAGGGAATGTTATTTAAATTGGCCTATGTTCTGTTTCCTGTGGTAATCAATGGAGAGATTTTTATACCACGTTTTTATAACATAATTAAAATAGAAGCAAAGTTAGAATTAAAAATAATAATGCTTTCAACGCAAATCAAGCTTATAATGTGGGATTACACCCTGGAAGGCTGTACCATAGGGGGTAAGCTTACACTCCCTGGTTTATACTTTGAGCCTAGTATTTATGGTGGTTCAAGTAGATACAATACTGAGGTCTTGAGAATGTGTTGCTGGGTAATAAAGTTAAAAAAGAAGGCACAGAAAAACAGGAATGTAACGCAAATAAAACAAATGATTATGCAGAAAAAAAAATAAAGACAAAGGATTGTAGGCCTTGCTTGACATGAGTAATTAAACATGGAGAGGCCTCATTTCTTGGAAGACAGGATTAGCATAGGCGTGCACAAGGGGTGTGCTGGGTATGCCCAGGCACACCCTAATGCCCGCAGGCCGGATCTGCCCCTCAGAGCTTTGGATCTGGCCCACGGGATTTGCCCCCATGGTGCTGCAGGCCCCAAGCCACTCTCAGAAGCAGCCGGCAAAGCACCATGTCCCTGGGGCCCGGGGCAGGGGGCAGAGGGCTCTGTGCATTGCTCCAGGCACCGCCCTCTGCAGTTCCCATTGGCCAGGAACAGGGAACCACAGCCAATGGGAGCTTCGGAAAAGGTACCTGGAGGTGTGGCAAGGGCAGTGAGCAGAGCCCTCCCCCCACCAGGGGCTGCACAGGGATGTGGTGAGCAGCACAGCACAGGGCCAGAGCAGGCAGGCAGGGAGCACGCCGCTGCAGGTAACTGGCTCCGGGCCAGAGCCCAAACCCCTCCTGCACCCCACCCCCCAACTCCCTTCCCTGAGCCCCCTGCTGCACCCCCATGCACTCCAACTCCCTGTCCTGAGTCCCCGTCACACCCTGCACCCCTCCTGTACCCAACCCCCTGCCCTAAGTCCCCTGCCAGCATCTCGCACCTCAATCCCCTGCCCTGAGCCACCTGCTGCACTCTACACCCGAACTCCCTGCCCTGAGCCATCTGCCACACCCTGCACCCCAACTCCCTGCCCTGAGCCCCCTGCACCCCTCCTGCACCCCAACTCCCTGCCCTGAGCCCTCTGACACACCCTGCACCCCAACTCCCTACCCTGAGCCATCTGCCACACCCTGCACCCCAACTCCCTGCCCTGAGCCCCCTGCTGCACTCTGCACCCCTCCTGCACCCCAATCCCCTGCCCTGAGCCCCCTCATGCACCCTGCACCCCTCCTCTGCCCCAATACCTTTCCCTGAGCCCCTTCCTGCACACCGCACCACCTCCCACACCCTGCACTCCCTCCCGCACCCCAACCTTTACGATGTCCGCCTTTAGAAAAAAAAATTCCCTGGGTGCACACCCTAATGAAATGTGCTGCGCACACCTGTGAGGATTAGGGCGGTAAGTAAATCAGCAGGCTGAAAATGGAATGCTTGTGCTAAAATAAGAAAATGGGTCAGTGAGCGAAAAGATAGAATGTCTGAGCTAGCTAAGATAAGAAGGGGAACACCCAGAGAACTATGAACAAGATAATAATGGACAAGAGAAGTCGGAAGCATAAAGATGAGGGAAAGAGTAAAGCTGAACGTGAACAGTGCATGTGCAGAGCATGCTGTACAATGATTATTCATGCAAAATAACCAAGCCAATCCCAAAATATGTGATGGACTGTATACTAAATGTAATGTAATGTGTAAATGTATATACTGGAAGGGGATTTCTGTGTAACTTCGGATGTGTGGTATGCCCTGCATCAAGCTCCTACTCTTGAGCCTGATCGGCTCAAGTATAGTTTGCATGCCAATAAAGAAACATCAGTCATGAGTTCAGAGTTGAGCTGAGTTCTTAGGGAACCAAGTGGATAAGGGCTCAGAGGCTACTGAGTGGATAAGGTCCCAAAAGCCACTCCAACATGTAACAGGCTTATAGCAACATGTATTAATAATTGATTAACCCTTTATAAACCATTTGTAAATTGAACTGTAATAGAAAGTGTCACCAGCAATCATACAGTGATTTAGCTTCTTATTAATATCATCCTATAAATTCTCACGACACTCCTGGGGGATGGGAAAGTATTTTACAGCTAAAGAGTCTAAAGCAGAGGTTAAGTGCTTTTTCCAAGGCTACTGAGAGAGGCAGTGGCACAGGATGAAGTTACCCCCTATACACAGAGGACGTATGTCACAGATCCTAGTGGGACTCTCTCTCCTTGGTCCCCAGTTAGGATTGCTCTGAGGGGAAGCCAAGGCTCTGCTGCTCTGGATCCCTGGGATGTTCGTTAGAGCCTCAGGAGGCTGCAGCACTAATTCTTAGATTCCAGGGCCATTGTTAAGATCTAGTCTGACTTCCTGCACAACACAGGCCATAGAACTTCCCTCAAACAACTTCTAGAGCACATCTTTTAGAAAAACATCTAATATTGATATAAAAAGCATCAGTGGTAGAGAACCTAGCAAGACCTATTAGGTCCCTTAATGGCTAGTAGCCAGGATGGGCAGGGATAGTGCCATAAGCTGGGATGGGTGACAGGGGATGGATCACTTGATGATTACCCGTTCTGTTCTTTGCCTCTGAAGCACTGGCATTGGCCGCTGTTGGAAAACAGGATACTGGGCTATATGGGCCTTAGTCTGACCCAGTATGGCTGTTCTTGTGTTTTTATCCTTAGTAAATTCCAAGACTAATCACTCTCACTGTCAAAAATTTACAGCTTATTTCCAGTCTGAATTTGTGTAACTTCAGTTTCCCATGGGATCATGTTATACCTTTGTCTGCTAGACTGAAGGGAAAATTATTGAATATTTGTTTCCCAGATAAATACTTATAGATTAATCAAGTCATCCCTTAAGTTTCTCTTTGCTAAGTGAGTAAATCACTATAAGACATATTTTCTAATCTTTTAATCATAGGTGAAAGTAAGCCAGTCCAGTCTGGTACGGCGTACCGGCTTCCCCAGGCTGGCGATTTAAAGGGCCCTGGGCTCCCTGCAGCGGATGGAGCCCTTGGCCCTTTAAATTCCCACAGGAGCCCTGCCGCTGCTACCCTGGGGCTCTGGCAGCTGGGCTCAGGTGGCGATTTAAAGGGCCTAGGGATCCCCACCTCTGGAGGGTGCTGGAGCCCTGAGGTAGCAGTGATAGGGCTCTGTCAGCAATTTAAAGGGCCTGGAACTCTGCTGCGGTAGTGGCGGCCAGAGCCCTGGGCCATTGAAATCACCCCAGGGCTTCCAGCTGCCTCTGCAGCTGGTAGCTCTGGGGGTGATTTAAAGGCCCCAGTGCTCCCAGTCACAGCCAGAGCCAGAGCCCCAGGCCCTTTAAATCTCACCTCTTCCAATTGAGGCCACGCCCCTTCTGGTTGAGGCCACGCCCCTGCTCAGGACTCCGGTGTACCGGTAAGTCCTTTAACTTACTTTCACCCCTGCCTTTAACCATTCTCGTAGCTCTTCTAAAAAATCCTCTCTAATTTATTAATGTGCTTCTTGAATTGTGGACACCAGAACTAAGGACACCAGCAGTGTTCACACCAATGCCAAATAGAGAAGTAAAATAACATATCTACTTCTACTCAAAAGTCCTCTATTTATGCCTCCCAGGATTTCTTTAGCTGTTTTGCCCACAGCATTACATTGGGCACTAAGTTCAGCTGATTATCCAGCACTATGCTCAAATCTTTTTCAGAATCACTGCTTCACAGGCTAGAGTCCCCCATCGTGTGTGGCCTACATTTTTTGTTTCTGGATGTATACATTTACATTTAGCTGTATTAAAATGCATACTGTTTGCTTGTGCCCAGTTTACAAAGTGATCCAGATCACTCTGAATCAGTGATCTGTCATATTCATTATTTACCACTCCTATAATCTTTGTTTCATTTGCTAACTTTATCAGTGATGATTTTTCGTTTTTTTCCATGTCATTAATAAAAATGTTAGATCACATAGGGCCAAGAATGCATCCCTGTGGGACCCTACTGTAAACACACTCTCTTGATGACAATTCCCCATTTACAATTACATATTGAAACCCATCCATTAACCAGGTTTTAATCCATTTAATATTAATTTTATAGCATTCTAATTGTTTAATCAAAATGAAGTAACAAGTCAAATAGCTTACCGAAGTTTAAGTATACGATGTCTACATTATTATGTATATCAACCATAGTCATAATCTCATCAAAAAAGATACTGAGTTAGTTTGACAGGATCTATTTTCCATAAACCCATTTATGTACATTACCTTCTTTTAATTCTTTTTTAATCAAGTCCTGTATCAGCCTCTGCATTATCTTGTCCAGAATCAATGGCAGGCTGACAGGCCTATAATTACTCAAGTCATTCTGTTTACTCCTTTTTTTAAATTGGCACAAGATTAGCTTTCTTCCCCAGTGTTCCAAGTCTTATTGAAAATCCAGCAAGCTCCTCAACCAGCTCTTTTAAAACTCTTGGATGCAAGTTATCTGGACCTGCTGATTTTAAAAATGTCTAATATTTAGTAACTTGTGTTTAACATTCTCTTGAGATACTAGCTAAATGGAATAAGTGTTAACACCACCATATAATGAAACTATAACATCTGTTTCTTTTCTCCAAATACAGAACAGAAATATTTATTGAACACTGCTGCTTGTTCTTCCATCTATTAATAGACCAATACCAAAGTAGGATTCTTTTTATTCCTAATACATTTTAAGAAAAATGTTGTTTAAGGACAAAATCTTCTTGTCCTTAACTGCTGGCCATAATTTTTTCCTTGTGTCCCTTTGCTTTCCTTATTAATTTTCTACAATTCCTAACTTCTGATTTACATTTATTACTATCAACTTCCCGTTTCTTCCATCTGTTATATACATTTTTTTTTTAATTATAGCTGCCTTCAAATTGCCTCTAAACCAGGTCATTTTTTTTAACCAGCACAGCCTTTTTCTTCAGCTAGGAATGTAGCTTTTTGGGCATCTACATGTTCTTAAATTATTCCCAATTATCATTTGCAGTTTTCTGATTAAATTCTTCCTCCCAGCTTATTTGGCTCAGAATTGTTTTCAGCTTTGTAAAATTGGCCCAATTAAAGCACCAAGGTTACATATCACTGATCTGGGCTTTATTCTGCTTGCACATTATAAATGTGATCAAGTCATGATCACTTGTACCTAAGTTATCTTTAATTTTTAGTTCTGTGATTAGTTCCTCTTTATTTGGTAGGACAAGATCTAATAAAGAATTCCTCCATGTTGGCTGCAACACTTTTTGAGTTAGGAAATTGTCATCTATAATGTTTAGAAATTCTAGCACGTCACTCAAACTTAAGCGCCCCATGATCATTCATCTTTTTTTCTCATACATTATACATAGGTTCCTTGCTTGGCCTCTCTGGCACATTTCCTGGGCACTGATTTTCAGTCTGTTACCTCTTCTCAGAAATAAAGCTCCTTAGCCCACCTGCCCTAGGCCCCAGGACCGGCACTGACTCCCCAAGATACCCTGTTACTCAAAGCATACACCTCTCCCAGAACTCCTCCCATAGGTGTGAAGCCTCTGGTTTACAGTTCAACTCTCTGAGGGCATGCAGTAGTTGTGAAGCTGTCAACACACACACACACACTTTGTACAGTCTAACACCTTTATGCTCTTTTATACTTAATTGTGTTAAGCACAGGAGAGTACAGATCAAACCAAACAACAAACATCTTAAATCACAGAGATCCCTCACTTTCTAGCTCATACTTCCTGTGTGAAGGTTTCCCTTGTGGAACAATCTGGGTCCAGGAAGGCAGGTAGGTAGGATGTCCCCTCCTCAGGCAGGTGGTTGCATGCCAGCTTGTCAGGGGCGGCTCTAGACATTTTGCAGCCCCAAGCATGAAAGGCAGGCTGCCTTCAGTGGATTGCCTGCGGGAGGTCCCCGGTCCCGTGAATTCGGCAGCAGCCTGCGGGAGGTCCGCCGAAGCCGTGGGACCAGTAGACCCTTCGCAGGCAAGCCGCTGAAGGCAACCTGTCTGCCACCCTCGCAGTGACCGGCAGAGCGCCTCCCCACGGCTTGCCACCTCGATCACGTGCTTGGTGTGCTGGTGCCTGGAGCTGCCCTGCAGCTTGTCCCTCTCCCTCATGGAGCCCCTTATCCAGCTTGTGTTTGGGGAATTCACGTTACACGCCCTGTCAGCAATACTGACTCTCATAGGCATTCATAATACAGCAGGTTTTCATAATACAATTAAACAATACCCAATCAGAATTCACAAGCTGTACAGCTGTAGCTCCAATTCATCACAACATATAAGGCCTATGCACCACTTAAATCTTTTTTGAAAGCTTAAGTGTGATTTCAGTGGTACATAGGCCTTAGGCTGGTCCTCTGCACAGCGGCAATTTTCACCGACAGGATGAAATCCTGTCTCCACTGAAGTCAATTAATGTTTTGCCATTGACTTCAATGGGGACAGGATTTCATCCATGGTTAGAGAATGCCCCTTAAGTTAGGTAATATTTCACTAGGTGTCTCCCCTTCATGTTGTTTTCAGGTATATTACGTCAGAAGGAACTACAGAGGACGGGTTCACCTTTGCTGCTCTAAGGTGTGATTTTTCTAGATTTTATTTAGGGAAAACAGAATAAATTGCAAAATGAGCATCAATTTGGAAAAAAGGCTTCATCAGAAAGACTTCGTTTCTCAAGTATCTGTAGCTACTGATCCAATATTCTGTGGCTGCTCTTCAGTTCAGGAGTTGATATGACACTGGTTTATGAAATTTGCTATTTTTTAAAAATATCAATGCTTACACAACATTTTAAGGAAAAAACCTGCAATTCTTCAAATGATGCATTTACAGAGGTTACAGGAGAAGAACAGACTAATGGCTACCTGCCATCTCTAATATACAGAATCTACTTCACTTGCAGCTCGCATGTAGACTCAGCACTGGAGCTGAGTAAATAGCTCATAGTCAAAGGATAATTTAGCAGATTTTTCATCAATTTTCCATGAGCGGTTTATGACTTTCTCAAATATGTTTGTTAATCGTAACTATTCTCTGAGGAATTTTGGCAAACAATTCTTGGTTTGTAAAAACTGTTCATGAGCAACCTACAAGTATTCAGTATCGGAAATTTTAACTGTGTTTAGTTTTGATTGGCCACATAATCACATGGTATTATTTCTTTTCTTCAATTGGATGAGTAAGACTTAGAATCACATTCCTAGTGAAAATCCTCATGTGTGAATTTAGAATTTGATTTTGGTGAACATTATGTGGTATTAACCTTCACTGTTTTTTATTGATCTTCCTGCTAGAAAAAGCATGTGGCAGAATATTTGGAGAATGACAAAATCAAAGAGGGTGCTCAGCTAAGGTGGAGATAGTCAGGTACCCTTGCCTTCATGGTTGGTGGCAATACAACAGACTGAATAGTTCAGCAGAAATACAAGCAAAGAAAATTCAATGTTTTATTCAAGAGAACTATCATGGAAAAATCTCTAAGGATTTGATCAGCTTTACCCAAGATGCTATGCTGACCAAACCCTGAAGAGATTTTTTTGAGTCACATACTACTACTGAGATGGGGAAAGTGACTGTAATTCTGTACTCTAAGCTCCCTCATTTCCTTTTGCCAGACAGACCACGTAAAAAAAGCTCTACTTTACCTCTTGCGTACAGACCTCTACATTCTCTTATTGCTGTGATTCTCCTCCCACTCACACCCCGACCACTCAGTTAAATGTTACCCCTCAACAATATTGAACACTGTCTTGCTGGAATACAGAGCTGCAAGAAATTCTCAGCAGAAGCAGAACCGTAGTTCCTTGGGAAAGCAAGAAGTATTGACAAGTAGAACCTCCACACAATCAATCAATATGCACTACAAAACCTTTCTTTAAAACAGCACAATTCTTCTTTGGCAGAACCCACTATCCTGCCAATTTTTCCTTAGCTGTGCCCCATGCTTACTAACCCATCCCCTCCCCTTTATTCTCTTCTCTCCATTCCCTTCCCACTCCGCTCCCCTTCCTGTTCTTGCTTGGATTTCACCTTTTATAACATTTTCAGATGTGCCCTTCACTTATCAAATTTTGTTCCATATGACAAGTAACCTTCCAGCATTCTCCTGAGTACAACTGCAGAAATGAAGAGGAATTCATTATAAAACAAAAGCTAAGGCCCAAGTGTGCAAGGAAAGTAGTGTCCTTTCTCTCTCTCTCTTAACAAGCTATCTGATTTTGCAAGAATTTGTGATAAGCAAAGCAATGGCAAGGAAACGAAATATAGAGTCTCTCTTAACAATGTTTCATTTACTCTGACTTGACCTTTCTGAATGAGGTTCATACTACACAGGACATGAAAACAGATTCTATTCAAATCAGGACCAAAAAAAAGAAAAAAAATCACATTAGAGATTCACTTTAGAGCCATCACTACGCCAGATGGTTTCAGCATAATATGTTGGCATCTTTCTACTCATTTATATTCCCGTTCCTCCCCCAATCTATTGTAATTGCCATTATCTTTTTTTAGCAGTGGGAAAAGATTTTTTTAGAACTTCCTTCATACAGCAGAGAAATGAACAGAATATTATATTGTGTATGCATATCTGCACTGTAATCAGAGGATTAAAAGAATGCTTTATGTTGGTTTCATATTGTATGTGTAAGGATGTCAGGTAGGAGGATATTATTCATCAAGAAGGTCCATATCTGACACACTGAAAGTGTAAGGAATATATTTGGTACAAAAAGCTATAGCATCAAGCACAGAGAACATTTGGGCGCACCAGATCATAGTATGGGTTGTTTTCAGATGGTTTGTGTGTTGATGACATATATTATTGATACACACAATTAGTTGCAGATGTACACTTTACTCGGGGAGGATATACTGGACATAGACTTGGAGCTAGTCTACACACAGAAATTGTACCAGTTTAACTGAGGGATTGTCTACATGCTAACATGCACCCGTTTACTTACATTGATAAAAGTGCTAACGGGATGGTGTGCCCATAGCAGACCAAGAGACAAACTTGGTTAGTTTTGGTTAATTAAAACCTTTCCTCTGCTTTCACTTCAAGTGAAAGTTTCACTTCACTCTGCCGCAGAGTTAGACTCCCTTTCCCCAGTTAAGAAAGTGATGATATGACACGGATCAGCAACCTTTCAGGGACTTAAGCCTGATTGAAAGCCTGTGGCAGTCAATGGAAAGACTTCTACTGATGATGTTCATGGGTTTTGAATCAGACTGACAGTGATTTATGGAAATCAAGGCAGGAGCGGAGGCAACTCAGTTATTATTTCAGAATCGTGGAAAGGGCAGTTGCTCCAGAAAGATGGGAGCTCCTTCTCCTCCGTGTTCTTCATGGGGATGGCTAGAGCTGCCCCAATGGAAAAAGGCTTGTGTTTGATATTGTTATAGTGTTAACAGACATGCTGAGCAATTCATCCTGTGTGAATTAGTCTCTTTTCCTTTCTTTTCTCTGGCTATCTACTGATCTATGTCAGGGTTTTGAACTGTTGCCCATCATTGCAGTATCTGGGCATCTTTCACAATAAATGGATTGTCAGTAACAAAGTCTGTAGTGATTTTTATGGCGTATTTGACTCTTCTCCCTGTAACAGTCATGGAGCTGCTATGTATTAATCTATGAATAATGAAATTATTGGTAATCATTGGTATGAATGTTGCAGGGGAAGTGGTTAGTGAGGAAAAGCTGCTCTGTAACTATGTAGGGTTATTAGAATTTCCTGTACAATTGTATGGACTTAGCTTAATACTTGGCAGTTGGAAGATCAAACAGGACAGTCACACAACAGATCTAGATAAGGACAAACCAATATACAAAAAAGACAATAGGGCATGCTGTTAGCTTCAAGAATTGTGTCCACAGTCTGTAATAGGGTAAAAGCTTTGTTTTTCCAAAGCCATGAGACTAGAGATCAAAATAACACTAAAGAATTACAAATGCTTTCCAAGTAGGAGAAGGGGGAGTCACTGGTCTGCAGAAGCAGCAGAGAATCCTGTGGCACCTTATAGACTAACAGACGTTTTGGAGCGTGAGCTTTCGTGGGTGAATACCCACTGTCAAGAAAAACTAAGAGCGAGACTCTGCATAGGAAGTCCAGAGAATGGTCAGCCTTTGGGAAAAGGTAGATACATGCATATACAGTCTGTATTTAAGAGATGTTTTCTCTGAAATTCGTTTGTTCTAAATAAATGATATTTTGCTTTAAGAAGGCTGTTTGATCATCAGTTACAATTGTCATTGCTCTGGAGGGAACAGAATTGCAGGATCTGGACATAAGTCAGATCTCTTGGAGTAATCATGGTTGATACACAGGGGACTGCAACCCAGGGCCTGGCCTGAGAGTGGAATGATGATGTATGGTTCGACCTTGAGAAACAGGTGATGGTTAGAGGACTGAGACATAGAGAGGGGTGTGTTTGGAAAGACCAGGAGAGTCAGAGGTGCAGTTACTCCAGTTAGTGTGACACGGCTTGGTTAGGTTAAAGGACTCTCTCCTTACGGTAGGGTCTCTCTTTGTGGGGTCAGGAGGGAGAGAGAAGCAGTTGGTGCCGTGTATTTCATTCTGGGTACGGGGGATGAGCTTTGTCAATATGTTTTCTAATATTCCCTAAAGATGGTTAGACTTGAATTCATCTAATTTCCTCTGGAAGTTCTTCTGGCTGCTATCTCTTCCGTCTTCTGTTGCTCTTGTATTATGGTGGATGGGGAAAACACTAGGTACTCAGGTTAGGATAGTGATTCTCAACCTTTCTAGACAACGTACCCCTCTTAGGAATCTGATTTGTCTTGTGTATCCCTGTAACGATACTGGTTCTGGTGGGATCCGACTGAGAGTGCCAATTCAGAACAAATTGCTCAAAACAGGGCAGTAACAACCCAAGGCTGGGGTTTTTCCACCTCTAAGGCAAACCAAACCAGCCAGACAAAGAGGACTTTGGTCTCACGCCGCTGGCTAACCACAAGTTACACAAGCAATTCTCTTAAATACTCCAGTTTCCCAGTATCACCAGCAGTGCGACTCATTATGGGGACAAATGGTTATGAAAACCAATAACCCAGTAAAAGAAAAAAAGGTTCTCTCAATCCCAAAGGACCAAGCCCCAGACCCAGGTCAATATACAAGTTAGATCTTACCCACAAATCAAGCTGTTTTTAATCCTTTAGAATCTCTAAAATCTAAAGGTTTATTCATAAAAGGAAAAAGATATAGATGAGAGCCAGAATTGGTTAAATGGAATCAATTACATACAGTAATGGCAAAGTCTTGGTTCAGGCTTGTAGCAGAGACAGAATAAGCTGCAGGTTCAAATCAAGTCTCTGGAGTACATCCCCAGCTGGGATGGGTTATTCAGTCCTTTGTGTAGAGCTTCCGTTTGTAGCAAAGTCCCTTCAGAGGTAAGACGCAGGCTTGAAGACCAGATGGAGATTCATAGATTCATAGACTCTAGGACTGGAAGGGACTTTGAGAGGTCATCGAGTCCAGTCCCCTGCCCTCATCGCAGGACCAAATACTGTCTAGACCATCCCTGATAGACATTTATCTAACCTACTCTTAAATATCTCCAGAGATGGAGATTCATAGTCTTTTTCAGGTGTAAAGAACATCTTTTGTTCTTACTGCGGAAAAATTACAGCAAATGGAGTCAGTCACATAGGCAAGTCCCTGCATACTTTGCTGAGTTACAAGGTGTATCTGCCTTCTCTCAATGGGTCAGTTGTATAGTTGATGGTCCTTAATGGGCCATCAAGCAGGCTCGGCAGTGCTGACACCAACTTGTCTGGGATGTCACCCAGAAGCATAGCATAAGTTTGAAATAGACACTATTATATTCATAACTTCAGCTACAAAAATGATACACACATACAGAGCATAATCATAACCAGTCAACCACAACCTTGTCTTAGACACCTCATTTGACCCCTTTTATACAAGATTTGGTGACACTACAGGACCTTGTTTGCAACCATGTTCTATACGGTCCCAGTTCAAGTCAATAATGTGATTATCTCCAAGTTATACCTCAATTTAAAACTACTTACTTACAAAATCAGACATAAAAATAGAAAAGTGTCACAGCATGCTATTACTGAAAAATTGCTTACTTTCTCATTTTACCATATAATTATAAAATAAAGCATTTGGGATATAAATATTGTACTTACATTTCAGTGTATAGAGCAGTATAAACAAATCACTGTCTGTATGAAATTCTAGTTTGTATTGACTGCTAAAAACTAGGCAAATATCTAGATGAGTTGATGTACCCCATGGAAGACCTCTGCGTATCTCCAGGGGTGCGCATATTCATGGTTTAGAACCACTGGGATAAGAAATTTTACTCAAATGTGGATGAGATCCTGGCCAAAAAGGAAGTCTTGCCATTGGCTTAAACAGGGCTAGAATTTCATCCTATATGTGGGAGTCAAAGCCACAAAATGAGAGTGCAGTACTGTGGCTCTAACAATGTATGGCATTATGCAATGACTGCTGTGAGTATAAGACCTAAATTGTCTGTACAGATCAGTGGGGTAAGGGCAGTTGAAGATTGATGCACAGTCTGTGGATATGGGATCCTGAAACTGAACCCATATGTCAAAAGAAAATGGGTTCTTTTTTTGTTTAATTATTTCTTAGTTGCAACTTGTTCTGAATAGGATTTTATTGAATTTGCAATAATAAAATTGTATATCATATAGTATATAATACTACTGAGACTCTTATTTTTTCTAGCTGCCTCCTACAAAACAACCTTTTAGTTCTAATGAACCCGAATGTTATAATGAACCCATAATCTCAAAGCACCATTCGCCGAAATCTCCATGATTCACCTGATTTTTGCATCAAAATGGCAAAACCACAGAGTTTTTCATTATTTCCATCCAAATGTATAAATCTACGCTTACCAGTAGATCGGACCTGCTGTGATCGATGCAATCGGGGTCGATTTAGCAGGTCTGGTGAAGACCTGCATAAGCGATGGAGAGCAATCTCCCTTCGACTCCAGTACTCCAGCTCCCAGAGAAGAGTAAGGTAAGTTGGTGGGAAAATGTTTCCTATTGACACAGTGCTGTGTAGACATGGCAGTAAGTCAACCTAAAGTACATTTAATTCAGTTACGTTATTCACGTAACTGGAGGAGCGTAACATATGTCAACTTATCACAGTAGTATAGACCAGACCCCAGGCTTTGTCCTCAATAGAAAGTAGCACTGGTTTAACTTACACCTGTTTTAAAACTGATTAGCTAACTCAGTGCAAATCGACTAAGATAAATCAAAGTAAGCCACTCAAACTGAAATCAGTGTGTATACACAGGGCTAGGTGTTCATTTAATTACATCAATTTAAAATCACATCTTTCATAGAATTTAAGGCCAGAAGGGATCATTATGATCATCTTAACTGACCTCCTGCATCACACAGGTGATAGACCCTCATCTAACAATTCCTGCATCTAAGCCACAACTTCTGTTTGAAAAAATAACATTTTTAAAAGACTTCAGGTGATGGAGGATCCACCACATCCCTAGATAAACCTTCAGTGTAAACACTTGCCTCTTATTTCTAATTTGAAATTGTCTAGATGCAACTTTCAACACTGGACCTTGTTATGTCTTTTTCTGCTAGATGATTAAGGAACCATCTGCTATTAGAAATCTTGTAAACTGTTATCAAGTCACCTCAATCTTCTCTCAGATAAACTAAATAGATTGAACTTCTTAAGGCTCTCACTATAAGGCAGGTTCTCCTGACCTCAAAGCATTCTTGTAACTCTTTTCTGAAACCTTTCCAATTTTTCAATGTTTTTTGAAGTGGGGGACACTAGAACTGGACACAGTATTCCAATGATGGTTTCACTAACGCTATATACAGAGTTTACACCATTGTGATGGTTCTTGTGAGTCACATTGTTAATCCCTGCCACCAATGTAAGGAAGTCTTGCTTGTGCTCAGTTTGGTGTCAGCTCCCTAATACCATCAGCCTGTTAGCCACTCAAGCATTCTCGTCTGTGGTATGCCAGGCCTTACTTTGCCTTGCAGGTTAACAATAGGTGCACCCTAGTCACTGAGTCCTTTGAAGCATCCCCCCATGATATCCAGCCCCTGACACTGACTACTTACAGAAATAGAATTCTGTCAGTATTCACACCAGCTTGTAAAATTCAGCTCAGGACCAGGACTTTGCTTAACACCACAGTACTGAGATATAGTTATAGTGAAAACATGAATAAATGTATCATCACAGCCTAGGGATCCAGGAGGTAGTGAGTAAGGATATTGGAAACAAACGATTACATATAAAACAAAATCATAACATACTTTCCAGACATTAAACTTAAGTAACAGGTTAATCTCCTGTCTAAAGAGCCCTGTGGCACCTTATAGACTAACAGACGTATTGGAGCATGAGCTTTCATGGGTGAATACACGCTTTGGATATTCACCCACGAAAGCTCATGCTCCAATACGTCTGTTAGTCTATACGGTGCCACAGGACTCTTCGCTGCTTTTACAGATCCAGACTAACATGGCTACACCTCTGATACCTGTCTAAAGAGGTTTATCTCACCGCAAAGTCCTTTTCAGCATCTTCAACTGTGGTTGGCTAAGATCCCATTTTCATAACTATAAACACTCTTCCTGTTTACTTGTAGGTGCAGAATGAGGGGTTGTCTTCTTTTCCTCCAACATATACCCCCAAAGTTTATTGTCTGTATTCAGAGACAGGATAACCACTCATAGGTTATTTTTCCTGTCTGCTACTTTCCTATTGACTTTACATTTCTTTAACAACATTTGAATTTGTATGTAAATAGACATCCATTGTGTTAGCATACAATGTTTCATTTAAATCCCAACAGAGAGATATACATTTCTTGCCTCATATCTGGGAGAAAACCTATTTTTCACCTCTGCTGATGACTAATGCCTTGACACAAACTTTAAAAACATTATTTTCTGTATATATGCATAACTTCTCACACAATAGTTGTACACACATATCACAACAATATTAATGACCAGTGTGACCCCAGCTTTCATTAAGATCTCACATGACATTCTTTGGTGTACCAGACTGAACACACCAGACACATGAGATTTCTGTAACCCCTTGCCAACTGGTATTAAGAGGTGCATGGATCACAACCCTGCTCCTACTTAATGCTTCCAAGGATCATGTTCACTCTCTAAACTACAGTGTCACACTGATGGTTCATGTTCAGTTACTTATCTACCATGATCTCTAAGTCCTTTTCAAGGTCACTGCATTCTAGGAGCTCCCATATTGGAAGTGTGATCTACATACTTCATTCCTAAACATACATCCTTGATTAGGCTGTATTAAAACTCATGTTCACATAAGCCCACTGTGGAGAGGGGACAGGCTCCCTGGACACCCCTGGGTTCCACTGTCCATCATTTACTCCTCTTCTCCTCCAGATGGCAGCCTTTGGGCAATCTCTCTGCAGGCTGCCACCCACAGGGCAGGGTTTGCCTCCTGTTCTTCCCTTCCCTGTGCAAAAGGGGAAGGTCTGGCAGGAACAAGGGCCAGCCTTTCAAGCAGCCCCTAGAGACTCAGCTTCTAAGGGCTCAGTCTCTCAGAGGCTATTGCCCCTTTGTGGGGTTTACCCTCTACCCCTCTTCCTGGGGTGCATTGCTTTACCATCACTCAGGGTGGCTTCAGGAGCTGTATGTCTCACAGCTGTCTCCTCCTCAGCTGGACTTCCTCTGTTGCCAGCAGTCCTTGGGCAGAGCCCCTACTTCCTGGTCACTTCCCCATCCTGTGGAAAATTTCCCCCTTTTAAGCTCCTCCCCCTCCAGCATGATCAAGCCTCACTGGTGTTTCTTGTTAGCATGGAACAGGCCCAGAAGAGTTCATTAGCTTTCTTCATACGAGGGTGAGGGCATGTCCTTTCACACCCACCTTACCAAGCAATCCAGGTCAGTTTGTATAACTGGTACATCCTCATTATTATTTACCAATCCACTAAGTTTTGTATCATCAGAAAATTTTACCAGCAATGATTTTATATGTTCTTCCAGATCACTGGTAAAGATACTGCTTAGCATTCAGCCAAGAAGAGATCCTGGAGGCACCCCACTTGAAACTACCCCATAGGATGATGAATCCCCATGTACAATTGCTTTTGAGAGCTATCTGTTAACTAGCTTTTAAGCTATTTAATACAAGCTACACTGATTTTGTATAGTGCTATTTTTTTATCAGAATGTCATGTGGGACTAAGTCAAATGTCTCATAGAAGTCTAAATGTATCATATCAACACAGTTACCTTGTCAACCAAATTTATAATATCATCAAAAGTTATATCTAGTTCGTCTGACAAGGTCCATGTTGACTGGTATTAATTGTGGTCCCATCCTTTAAGTCTTTATGGATTGCATCTTGTATCAATCATTCCATAATGTTAGGCTTATTAGTAACTTTAGTCCAACTGGTGGAAATTTCTTCTGTAGACAAGGCCTAAAAGAAGCCCATGTAGCTCATGGAGTGTGTGTATGATTCTGACAGCTCTAGTAACTATGTGGAAAAATTCTCACTGCTAACAAACCTAAAACATTTTAGCAGTTTTGGAACTAAGTGAAAATTTCTCATTCTTGCCTTGAATTTTCCTCAAAAATGAAAGGCAGTCTCCAGAGATGAGAGAATTGATTCTTGCATGCAAATACTCCTAAAAAGGAAGTTGATTATCCTACACAGATCCAGAACTATGGAGAGAATGGCTCTGTCCCAAATGCAGCACATGCTGGTATGTGTTGGACATCTTGTGGGCACATTTCTATGACACTTGACCCTAGCTTTGAGATATCAGGGTCAGCCATTAGGAGCCTTTGGAGTCTGTGTCTTTGAAACCCTTGAAACACAATGGCCAAAATTCACACCTGTGCAACTCTAATGAAATCTATGGAGTTACACTAGGGAGGAATTAGGCCCGTTACAACAAATAAAAGCGATGTTGTCATCATAACCATCGTAGATCACAATCATTAATATACTTATTCTCACAACACCCTCGTGAGGTAGAGATTTTACAGATGAAAAACTAAGGCACAGGGCATGTTTATACTGCAGGTGAAGATGTGAGTGCAGCACAGGTAAGCATAGTATGGGTAACAAGAGTAGGCTGCCCATGGGCAGGTCCCTCCCTGGCCATGCCCTATGCAGCCCCCCCCATGAGGAGGCTATGTGGGGCCCCGGGCCTGTGAGGAGGGGGGGCACGCGGGTCACTTCCTGCAGGAAGTGGAGTGACCTAGCCCCAACCTGCTCTGCTCCCTTGGCTCCCAGGCTTGGGGGGCAGGGGTGAACCGCCCCCCAGCACTCGCCAGTGGAGCAGCTGGGAAGTGGAGTGGAGCAGGCTAGGGCCAGGTTGCTCTACTTACTGCCACCGGTGAGTGCAGGGAACCCGACCCCTGCTGCAGTCCTCAGGAGAAGGGCTGGCTGGAGTGCGGGTCAAGCAGTGGTGGGAAGAGGCGGGGCAGGGCTGGGGACGGAGCAGGGGCAGGGGCTTTGGGGAAGGGGTGGAGGAGTGTGGGGCTGAGTTGGAGCAGGGGTGGGGCCATGTGGAAGAGGCGGAGCAGGGCTGGGAGCAAAGCAGGGGCAGGGGCTTTGGGGAAGGGGTGGAGGAGTGTGGGGCTGAGTTGGAGCAGGGGTGGGGCCATGTGGGAGAGGCGGGGCAGGGCTGGGAGCAGAGCAGGGGCAGGGGCTTTGGGGAAGGGGTGGAGGAGTGTGGGGCTGAGTTGGAGCAGGGGTGGGGCCATGTGGAAGAGGCGGGGCAGGGGCTGGAGCAGCACGCAGCTGCGAAGGGCACCAGGAAATTTGGTGCCCTAAATTTCCTGGTGCCCTACGCAGCTGTGTACTTTGCATATGGGTAGGGACAGCCCTGACCCTGGGCATGTACTTTGGTTGCTAGCCTGTGCTGAAGCCTGTTCCACCACATCTACACTGCTGTTGTTGCCCATGCTAGCTAGATTGAAATAAGTATGGTACACCTACTTGTGCTAAAATCACACCTTCACTTGCAGTGTAGACATACCATTGGGAATTCCGTGGTAGAACAGGAACTGAACCCTGACTCCCAGCCCAGTGCCTTTACCACAAGACCATCTTCCCTCCCAAAAATACTGTCATATGTGACATATAAACATTTTAAAGTATCGTTATTTGAAGCATTGAGAGCCTTCCTCATGTCTATGGCTCATATCTAATTCTTCATGGTACACTAAGTGACCTGCAGCAGGATGATGCTCATGGTGGAACACAATTAGGTAAAGAAGCAGTGATCAGCCAGAACTACTTTGTGGTTGTATCTGGAGTGTAGAGCATTACAGCAAACACTCCCAAGGAAAGGGAAATATCTCTGATGAAACAAGTAGTTCAGGTGCAATGGCTGGCAGAAAGAACACCCTGTTCATGGATTTCCAGTTTCCTCACACCATCTAATATTCACCTGGCTGCTGTGCTGAAGTTTAATTGCAGAATTATTATTACTAAGTATCAATACTTTATGTAAACAATGTTTCAGTATTTTTCAGTTAATACTTCTGGCACCACAAAAGAGCATGTTTGAGAGGGTAGGCTATGTAGGCTTGGAAGGATTAGATTTTTGTCAGAAAATGTCAGTAAACATTGATTTCACTGTACACACACAAACAAAAAATAATATTTCTAGCCGTAATAATAGAAATGTATAGATAGGCAAAATAAGACAAATGGTGCTTGAGAACTAATAACAGTTTGATTTAAGGGTTTTTACTTTGTATGTTTTGATATGTAATGTTGACAGTTTCTGTTCTTAAAGCTTTAGCTATTTGAAGATCAAGATTTAGTGTCATTAAATAATTATTGTCTGACTCCCCTCTAATTTCCTGCAACTGTAAAGATTTAAATTGATAAAAATAAAAAAAGATGCTTAAAAATGACCATTGATATTATCTGTTGAACTTATAAAAAAATCAATTTTGCCAAGCCTGATTTTATGCACTAAAATACAAGTTGTAGAATATCTTATCAAGATGCCTTTGAATTGAAACAAAAGGAAAATAAGAACAGCTTGGTTATAAGTCATGTGTCTGACATATAACTGGATTACTCCAGTTTTCTGCCAGTGTAAATTTACACTGGTGTAAAACTGGATTAACAACAGTGGATCAGGCCCAGACGTATATGTTCACTCTTTAAAAATGTACCTAAGTCATGCTATTCAGTGTATCAGGTACAGTATGTGGGCCAAATGCATTATTAATGCTGCCTGGTATACTTGGTAGAGCCCTAGGTAGTTGTGAATGATGTTTATAGAATACCATGGAATGCTGCTGTCACTATACCAAAGTGGTAACAGCACTAAGCAGCTAGAAGATTAATAGAGAGATCTTTTGTGAATGTCTGTGGCAGTGGCTGAGGCATTTCAGATGGCAGAGATATTGAGAAAAGCCTAGAATCTGACCTTAAAAACTAACTGAAAGTCTATATAGAAAACCCTTAAAAAGAGCTACTAGAGAATGTTTTCCTATTGGATGTGTTTTTCACTCTTTTCTTTGCCCTGTTTGCTAGCTACCAAAGGTGTAGCTCTCTCACAGCCTATCTTTTCCACTCTGCATGATCCTCCATTGAAATCGTAATGCTGAATTTGTGACACCACAATTATTTCCATGGCAACTTGTTATTGTCTAACAGAGAGCCACTGCAGTGACTGTAACACAGGATTGGAGTGATATGATCAGCAATTTTAGTCTGCCCACAGAATTCCAAGGTGGTGGAGAGGATACATTAGTGACAGAAAGGCCAACACAAAAAGCCCTAATCAAGCCTACTTGTAATGAAAGTACAAATAATGATCTCCAGTCATTTGCAGCTAATGAACACCTCATTTGCTACATTCTTCAAATGATAAAATACAAAGCTTGAGGGAACAGTAACATGCCCAAATGTTTCAAGATCTATCCCATCAAAATGCAAGAACAGGAAAATCACCCTTCTGTATTTGTGCCTTGTACCAATCAACAGCAATTCAGTTGGAGATTTAGGCAGAGCCTATTGACTTTCTGTCCACCCAAGAATGAATTCAAATCTTTCAGCAAGAGACTAAGGAATGTTCCATGCCAAAATGTGATAAAATGCCTTTGTGTGTCATTCACATAATAGTGGAAGCCCCCATTATTCTTGTAGATAATATCTCTTAAGGGGTGCGCTCTACTTCCAGCATTTGAAAAAAAAATCAGTGTGAGAGTGAAAGCTTGAGAAACATCAAATGCAGTTTCATAAAGGTTCTGTAGCTGCTTAAGTAACTAAACAGAATCTTTGAGAGAAGCATGATTCAAACCACGAAACTAATCCGTGATAACACTAGAGAACGTATCAATATCCCATAAACTTTCTTTCAGTAATGAGATGCAAGTTTCCCCTCCCACACAAGTGATGAGGTGAGTAAAAAGTACCCATCATACCTGTGAGCTACCCATGCAACCAGTCTCAGAGGTAATAACTGGCCTACCTACAGCACCTCAAAGTTAATCTTTAATGAGCCACTGTAGTGCCTAGGAATAGTGTAGTATCCCTTTAAATAGTTTGTGAGTCGTCTACTGGTGCATGCAATGTTTTATTTTTGGAAGCTGCCAGAAACCAGTCAGAGCAGCAGTGAGTATGTAACTAGGCCTTGCACATTTGTGTGTAATTAGTAAACATGGTTCTTTGCCCATATGATTTCTTCATGTTCATGTGCAAAGAGCTAAAAACACAATGCCCACCTCAACATATATTCTAAACATATAGGTCTAGATCCTCAGCTGGTATAAACTGGTTTAATTCTATTGAAGTCAATGGAGCTGTGCTAATGTGTACCAGAGGAGGACGTAGCCCTTTGCCTTTTTCATTTTGTTAGTAGATTTCGCTCTTTCTTTCGCACCTTCTTCCACTCCCTTGCCTTCGAGGAGAAGAATTATGCTTTCTCAGTCAGAAAAATTAGTCCTTTCATCATCTATACCCCTGTCATATAACTGATTATGGTGTGCACACTAATGCTGACCTGTTTCCATCATTTACTGAAAACAGCTGGCAGAATTCTCCTCCAAGTTCAATGCAGCTGTCTGGATGTAACTCAGAGTAGAATTTGGCTGAGTTCTTCACTAACTTTCAGATGACCACACAGCTTGTAATAAGGCCACTGAGTCACCAAGCATAGTTAAGATCAAGCAGTGCTTGTAAGCATGGGGGAACCTATTATTTTAGTAGCGTTACAGCCCCACTGATATTGAGGCTTTTAATTCCTCAATGTACAAAATCAGATAAAATTTCATTCCTATGCAAGCCAGCTGTATTAAACTTTTATTGCTAGTTACACTCATGCTTGTACATTTAATTCCTCCTGCACAAAGCACTTGCTTTTTAACTCGACATCCCACCACTGAATATATGCGATATGTTTGATATACTTAAAAATAATAAAATCAATGGCAGTCCTGCTCTACTTGAATAATACCTGCTTAATAGAATGATGCACCAAGTATTAGTAGTTATTTTAAAAGCACAGCTTTTCATAGGGTTCCTATCACAAATAGGACATTTAGTATATTGGATTCATTTTTAAACCAGACGGCATGCAGAGCTGGCTGCCTTTCAAAGCAGGGCACAAGGCCTGTTTTATCAATGAGTTCACAAACAATCAATAAGAGCTTGGGAAGAAAAGCACTCCCTCTGGTCCAAATGGCAACAGAGATTCATCATGGGATTTTTATCTGTTGATATGACTACACTACTTTCATCTCAAGCAGCTACAAAAACAAAAAACTCCTTGAAGGAGTCACATTTTCAGGTGATGACAGTGAAAGCTGAAAGGGTTATTTGGATGGTTTTATCTGGAATGTTCTATACTAAGAAAAAATAATCAAGCAATAAACAAAGTCATTTTAATCAATTTCTTATAGTGTGTCCAATTCATGGCTGTGCTAGCTTTCAAATAAAGTATTATTGTAATAACTGATTCTTTCAGCTCACTTTCCTCGCAGGGGTCCTCTCCTCAGAGAATCTGATGGTACCTATTTTGAGGGGATAAGTTAGGACTGTCTCCTTATCATTACCAGGATACCAATCAACTTCACTTGTGTCTCTTGAGAAGATAGGGCTGACGTCCTCTTAGAAAGTGCTAGAAAGTATCTGAAAAAGCACAGGAAGTATCAAGAAACTCCCTGAAAAAGCACAGGAACAAATCTGCACAGACACACCCCTAGAGTCCCAACCAGGAGTATTCTGCTACCCAAAATCCATAAACCTGGAAATCCTGGACGCCCCATCATCTCAGGCATTGGCACCCTGACAGCAGGAATGTCTGGCTATGTAGACTCTCTCCTCAGGCCCTACGCTACCAGCACTCCTAGCTATCTTCAAGACACCTCTGACTTCCTGAGGAAACTACAATCCATTGGTTATCTTCCAGAAAACACCATCCTGGTCACTATGGATGTAGAAGGCCTCTACACTAACAGTCCACACAAAGACACAAGCCATCAGGAACAGTATTCCTGATAATGTTACAGCAAACTTTGTGACTTTGTCCTCACTCACAGCTATTTCACATTTGGGGACAATGTATACCTTCATGTCAGCGGCACTGCTACGGGTACACACATGGTCACACAGTATGCCAACATTTTTATGGCTGACTTAGGACAACAGTTCCTCAGCTCCCATCCCCTAAAGCTCCTGCTCTACTTGCGCTACATTGATGACATCTTCATCATCTGGACTCATGGGAAAAGAAGCCCTTGAGGAATTCCACCTTGATTTCAATAATTTCCATCCCACCATCAACCTCAGCCTGGACCAGTCCACATAAGAGATCCACTTCCTGGACACTACAGTGCTAATAAGCAATGGTCACATAAACACTACCCTATACAGGAAGCCTACTGACCGCTATACTTACCTACGTGTCTCCAGATTTCATCCAAACCACATCACACAATCCATTGTCTACAGCCAAGCCCTAAGATACGACCACATTTGCTCCAATCCCTCAGACAAAGGCAAACACCTACAAGAACTCTATCAAGTGTCCTTAAAACTACAATACCCACTCGCTGAAGTGAAGAAACAGATTGATAGAGCCAGAAGAATACCCAGAATAAACCTACTACAGGACAGACTCAACAAAGTAACAGAAACCACTAGCCATCACCTTCAGCCCTCAACTAAAACCTCTCCAGTGCATTATCAAGGACCTACAACCTATCCTGAAGGACGATCCCTCACTCTCATGGATCTTGGGAGACAGGCCAGTCCTCGCTTACAGTCAGCCCCCAACCTGAAGCAAATACTCACCAGCAACCACACACCACACAACAAAAACACTAACCCAAGAACCTATCCTTGCAACAAAGCCCGTTGCCAACTCTGTCCACATATCTATTCCAGGGACACCATCATAGGACCTAATCACATCAACCACACCATCAGGGGCTCGTTCACCTGCACATCTACCAATGTGATATACGCCATTATGTGCCGGCATTGCCCCTCTGCCATGTACATTGGCCAAACTGGACATCTCTACACAAAAGAATAAATGGACACAAATCAGACATCAAGAATTATAACATTAAAAAACCAGTCGGAGAACATTTCAACCTCCCTGGACACTCAATTACTGACCTAAAACTTCAAAAACAGACTCCAATGAGAAACTGCAGAACTGGAATTAATTTGCAAACTAGACACCATTAAATTAGGCTTGAATAAAGACTGGGAGTGGATGAGTAATTTCCCCATGTTCATTTTCCCCCTACTGTTACTCACACCTTCTTGTCAACTGTTTGAAATAGGCCATCCTTATTATCACTAACAAAGTTTATCTCCTGCTCATAATAGCCCACCTTAATTGATTAGTCTCGTTAGAATTGGTCTGGCAACCCTTATTTTTTCATGTTCTCTGTGTATATATATATATATATATATATATATATATATATCTTCCTACTGTATTTTCCACTCCATGCATCTGATGAAATGGGTTTTAGCCCATGAAAGCTTATGCCCAAACAAATTTGTTAGTCTCTAAGGTGCCACAAGTACTCCTCATTCTTTTTGCTGATACAGGCTAACATGGCTACCACTCTGAAACCTTTAAATCCAGAGTAACTGAGGTAAGAATCATGTCCATAAAATAGTTGTTGCTTTTAATTATTTAATTCACTCCCATGCCTCACAATTATTGTTAGCGATTGGGATGTTCCTAATTTTCCAGCCTAGAGCATGCAAACTCATCTATATCTACTTGGGACCATAAATCTTTAAAAACACAGATCCTTTAAAGTATTCTTGAACCACAGAAAATAACTGCTGTTGAATTTTCTTTGATTCCACCACAGGCATAAAAGGGTCCCAAAGGAGACTTTGTATAAAACTGACAAATCTTTAACTATACTCCAGATGTATTTTTACTGATATTTTTGTACCTGTTGATAGAGTATAATTGCAATCCTTCCTCTCTGGAGGATAGAATCAGAAGATCATGACAGTACAATTGGAAGCAGTCAGGCACCTTCCACAGATTGATATGTTTTGCTTCACTTACTCCAGTCCCCCAGATGCTTTCCTACTTTTATCTGAAGATTTTTTTAGTCTGGTTGCTTCAGACCGTACATTGGAGTGAGTGATGTCAATTGGATACTTGTTGCATGAAACCTTGTAACAGCCAGTTGAATACAACTTGTCAATGTTATTCCGTTTTTCCCCATTCCCTATTTGTACCATGTGAAAGACAAAAATACAAATAGCTTCAGTCTCTACTTAGCTACTTCTAGCAATGTTATAAGTAGAACTGGTATATTCACAAAAACTGAAGTTTTGATGAACTCCAAACTATTTGCAGTATGTATAAAAACTGGCAAATAGTTTTGACCGACTTGAAAAAATCAAAATGTTTTGTTTTGACCCAAATTGGATTTTTTCATTTTGATTTTGGGCATTTTGATAAAAGTAAAGAAGGACTAGATTCATCAAATGGCCTGGTGAGGAAGACTCCTATATAGCCTTGGAACAGGGTTGTGAACTTGAGTATCCTATATTATTGATAAGGCTACAATTATGTCCTGGAAGTCACAGAATCAGTGACTTCCAGAGACTTCCCTGAGGGTCTATCACCTGTGTGATGAGGGTCTATCCCCGGAGCTCCCAACTGCTGAGGTTTGCATGCAGACCTCACAGCTGCCCAGTCTCAGTGGGCAGCAGGGGGACTCCACATCTGCCTAGCGGTGGTGGGCCTGCCCCCTACAGCTGCTCAGCCACTGGGGAGGGGGTTGGGGGGCCCCTCCACAGCTGCTCAGCCATTGGGAGTGGTAAGGGAACCCCAAAGCCCCCAGTTGCTCTGGGTGTTCAACCCTCCTCTCTCTCCCCATTTCTCAGGGATATTTTTAGTAAAAATCACTGACAGCTCACAGGCTTCCATGAATTTTTGTTTATTGTCTGTGACCTATCTGTGATTTTTACTAAAAATATCCATGACAAAATCAGAGCCTTAATTATAGGTGAGTGCCCCAGTCACCAGACTAGAGAATGGCTCTCACACTCTTTCCCTGGCCCAGACTATTCATTGTCATTCATAATGGTAATTAATAGTCATGGGGGAAGAGAGTGAGAATGGCTTGGTGATTAGGGCACTTACCTAGAATGTGAGAGACCCAAATTCAAACCCCTGGCTGCTCCAATGACTATTTAATTAATTATAAAAAGTGGAACAGCTTCAATAGAAGAGATTGGGAGAGCGCCTCTTCTCATCCTCAGAACATTTCATAGTCCAGTTGCAAGGACATATTCCTGCAGTGTGGTAGATTTGTTCAAATCTCTCTCCATATCAGGTAGTGTCTCCCACATCTGAGGTGATTTACCTGAGCTACAGATTTCTCCCTTCTCTCCTTCCCCCAACTCTCTTGTGAATCTAGATTTCCTTTGCTTTTGTCAAAATGCCTGGATTTTTTTTTTTTTTTTTTTTACTTTTCAATTTGCTAAATATTTAGAAAAAATATCATTTTCAGTTCAACCCAAAATTAAACTGATTTTTTTTTCAGAATCAACACCGATCCAAAAAATTCATTATTCATATAGATTTATATGAGGTACTGTACTTAAAAAACTTTTGGAACATTAAATACTCTTATAAGTTACTGTGACTAGGTAACAGTGCATACTGTTATTCAACAGATCTATTCCCACTATGCAGTAAAAGTCAGATCAGTTTTCTTTAATGATAAACTAAATGTTCACTGCTTTTTACTCCTGAGCCAATAACAGCGATGGGAGGGTGAGCTAGATTTTATTCTGTCTCATGCAATATCAACAAAATTATTAACAACATTGATGCAGAATCTTCATCGTTTGTTAGGTATGAACCAGAAAGAATCCAGCTTTTCTTCCTGATTCCCAGGTAAGTGTGCAAGCTGGCAGATCAAAATTAATAACTTATTTACTTTAAAACTAAGCCAATTTGATTTGGAAGTAATTGCAGAATATTAACCATTGCGATACCATTTTAGAAGAAGCAATGTAAAGAGCGGAACTACGTTAAACACTGAAGAAAGCAATGTAAGGATCAAATATCAAACCAATGTATATATCTCAAAACCTTACTTACATTTCCAATCATCTGCATAACGCTCTCATAATTAGCAATATGCGAGCATTCAAAGTTACCATTCAGTTTTGCATAAATCACTTACGGGAAAATATGATACCCAAACTCATGCTGACTAGTAACTTATACTATTAATACATCATAAGTAGTTGATGTGAGGGCAGGTATCACAATCTGGCCCACAGGTATTGAGTTTCTGTCTGAACCATCTATAGCTAATGGACCAAACTCTCTCTTGCAGGAGACAGCGGCAGGGGAATCCACATTATAGTTCCCTGATTCTGAGGCCCAGCTCCATCCCCAATACCCTTAGAGATGATTCTGAGCAGCTCTAAGTTACACTACTGGTACAGAGTTCTTGACAATCCTTCTGTCAGTAGAGGACTGGCATAGCAGAGTATAACTTCACCATCCTGAGAGGTTAGGGGGCATGGAAACTGTGTTCTTTTTACCTAAGGCCTTGGCTAGACTGACGCTGTACAGCGCTGCAACTTTCTCGTGCAGGGGTGTGAAAAAACACCCCCCTGAGTGCAGCAAGTTACTGCACTGTAAAGCGCCAGTGTAAACAGTGCCTCAGCGCTGTAAGCTAATCCCCTTGGGGAGTTGGAGTACCTGCAGCGCCGAGAGAGCTCTCTCCCAGCGCTGGCCCCGTGACCACACTCGCACTTCAAAGCGCTGCCGCGGGAGCGCTTCTGCAGCAGCGCTTTGGAGTTTCGAGAGTAGCCAAGCCCTGATATGCATGTCAAGATGATGATTCACTGCAGGAAGCAGAACAGAAATCGGTCTTTGAGAGGGACTGCAAGGAAGAGTGTTGGGGGGACTTTGCAGATGTGCTGAGGAAAGTTGAACTATGTATGATGGTCAACAAGCAAGGGTAGAAGGATGCAAACTGAGAGAATCTTGGCTCATATAGAGCTTCATAGATAGCTGTACTGATTTATATGGCATCAGCAACTCTCATTTATGAGCATAAGAAAGGAATCACAACATAGAAGTGCTGTCTGGAGTTTACCCTGTTCCCATAGGGAAAACAATGTCAGAATGCCCATTGATTTCAATAGCAGCAGGATCAAGCCCTACAATAGGCAATGAAAGACCTGCAATTTTAACTGGTGAAGGTTATTGTCTTTTCACACTACGCATTCAAATACACCGAGAAATAAAAACGTACATTTATAAAGTACCTTTAATCTCAAAGAATCCAAGAATGGTTGACAAATGGTTATGATGACTCAGATATGCAGTGTCAGTTTCTATAATACTATACACATAAGACAAAATCCCACCAACAGATCATTCAGTTATCTTCACAGGACCAGCACAATCATACTCCAACCACACACTGCAGAGTAGGATGAAATGGCACATCCCATTTTTCAAAGAAGGCTGCTCTGCTAAGACAATAAGCATTAGTAAGGGCTTGAAAAATTGTAGTCCCCCAACCTATGCTACCTTACTTGCTAAATTTACTTACTAATGAAATGCAATTGAATAAAAGATCACCCACCCATGTTAATTCTAAATACCATATCAGAGCCAGACTGGAGCAGAGTCAATGCTGATTATGCTTAAGATAATGAAATTTGAAAGTCTAGAAATGATAGTGTTGTTTATAATATGTCCATCTCTGTAAAATAATTGCATCCAAGTTTCTGTAGCATAAAAGAGAGACATTCTGTTGCAGCTGTTTGAAAGGATGGTTTGATTAAGGAATATAGATAACATTTACAGCTTTTGAAGGACTTCAAAGTCTATCTGGCAAATCAGGGAATTTTAAAGAGAGAATAAAATTTCTAAACTTAAAAGCATTATTTTTCCTCAGACATCTAATTTAGATTATATACAAGAAGCCTATAATAAACCTCCCACAAAGAAATAATAGTATACTGCACATATTATGGTTGTTCAACACTCTATTTAAATACAACTTGTGGCCCTCCTCCAGAAGCCAGGAAACATGTCCTTCCCTAGCAACAGTAAGAGAAAGGTCAGGATAATGTTTTCTTAGGAAAGCTAGCCCTTCAGAGGGATTCAGGAGGACATTCTAGATCATATGTCAATTAAGAGATTGTGGTTTCAGACTGAAACTCAGATTTTTATTTTATTTATTTATTTATTTATTTGCTATGCGAAGTCTGGCACCTGGTTTCTTAGGTACTGTTCCTTCTGGAAACATAGCCAGCATACAGTTGCCACAGCTTCCAGCTTAGCAAAAGTGTAAATGAGATGTGAAAACTATTCCTTGTTAATTCATTGAGAGGATAGTTCAGGATCTGTTTAATTAAAGGCAATGATCTGAACTAATCTATGTAGTTCATTTTATAGGATTTGGTCTGGTAAATATCCTTTTAGACAATAGACTCTTTAAAGGGCAAATGTGACAATTTTTATTTTTATCTATTTTTTAACTTTTTAAAAATATTATTCTGGTGGTTCAGAAAAGTTATCTTGCAATCTGAAAGTGAATCAATTCCTTACAGAAATTGCTTTGCTCTATTACGTCAGGAGCACACTGAGTTGCTATTGTAAAGGTTCAGAGTGGTAGCCAGGTTAGTCTGTATCAGCCAAAAAAAGGAGGAGTACTTGTGACACCTTACAGACTAACAAATTTATTTAAGCATAAGCTTTCGTGGGCTAAACCCCACTGTATCGGATATATGTAAAGTTGTATATGATTATCGGGTTAATGGCATCCTTTTCCAGGCCCTGATCTTGCAAACACTTATGCACATTAATAACTTTGTCATTGGACTCCTATTGACTGCTTTGAATCAGAGTCTCTTTTGGAGTCATATTCTGTGTTAGACAGAAATACAATCATTTCCTTCAGTTACCTTAAACCAGTATGTTTTTTTTCTCCATAAAAACAACTTGAAAACAATTAAAAAACAAGAAGAACCTGGGTATTTGTAAATAAGAATAATCCTTGAGAAGGAAATTAGACCATGATACTGTAGTAAGGAACACAGGCAATACCCCACTGAAGTGGAAACTTCTTATCCCTAGTTTTCTTTAACAGTATGTCACAGGAAAAGTTTCTGAGCATTAATGCTATTTAAAGATATAGTGGAGTAAATTTAAAAGAGAACTTTTCATGAAAGAGAATTTTCCTAAGGCAATCCTATAAGACCTGTGACAGGGTCAGGCCAGATGGCTATAGGAGAGTGATTGGAAGACAGATATATTAGCCCCAGGTTAAGTAAGTGCCCTTTCCAGAACAATCAGGAACTTTCTGGAAACAATTAAGGCAGACAGGGTGATTAGAATACCTGCAGTCAATCAAGAAGCTGCTAGAATCAATTAAGGCAGGCTAAGCAGGGCATCTGGGTTTAAAAAGGAGCTCACTTCAGTTTGTGGTGTGTGTGTGTGAGGAGCTGGGAGCAAAAAGTGCAAGGAGCTGTGAGTGAGTTGCTGGAGAACTGAGGAGCACAAGCATTATCAGACACCAAGAGGAAGGTCCTGTGGTGAGGATAAAGAAAGTGTTTTGGAGGAGGTCATGGGGAAGTAGCCCAGGGAGTTGTAGCTGACATGCAGCTGTTACAAGAGGCACTATAGACAGCTTCAATCTACAGGGCCCTGGGATAGAACCCAGAGTAGAGGGCGGGCCCGGGTTCCCACCAAACCTCCCAACTCTTGATCAAACACAGGAGGAATTGATCTGGACTGTGGCTTCTACCAGAGGGAAAGGTCTCTGAGCTGTTTCCTGACCCATAGGGTGAATCTGTGAGGCAAGTAAATCTGCCAATCAGCGCAGGACCACCAAGGTAGAGGAGGAACTTTGTCACAGAATGGCCATATTGGGTCAGGCCAATGGTCTATCTAGCCTAGTATCCTATCTTCTGACAGTGGCATGTGCCAGATGCTGCACAGGAAGTGAACAGAACAGGGCAATTTATGTGATCCACACCTGTTTTCTAGTTCCAGCTTCTAATGGATGTTGTATACTTTTGGTCTTTGCAACATCTTCTGACAATGAGTTCCACAGGTTGACTGTGCATTGTATGAAGGAAGAAGTATATCCTTATGTTTGTTTTAAACCTGCTGCCTAGTCATTTCATTGGGTGACCCCAAGCTCTTGTATTATGAGGAGTCAATAACATTACCTTATTTACTTTCTCCACCTCATTAATGATTTTATAGACCTCTATCATATCCCCCCTCAGTCATCTCTTTTCCAAGCTGATCAATCCCAGTCTTTTTAATTTCTCCTCATATGGAAGCCATTCCATTCCCCTAATAATTTTTTGTTGCCTGTCTCTGTAATTTTTCCAATTCAAAAATATCTTTTTTGGAGATGGGGCAACCAGAACTGCACACAGTATTCAAGGTGTGGGCATACCATGGATTTATACAGCAGCACTATGATATTTTCTGTTTATTATCTACCCCTTTCCCAATGGCACCAGCATTCTGTTAGCTTTTTTGACTGCCACTGCACATTGAGCATATATTTCCAGAGAACTTTCCATGATGACTCCAAGATCTATTTCTTGGCTGGTAATAGCTAATTTAGACCCCATCATTTCTTATGTATAGATGGGATTACATTCTCCAATGTGCATTACTTTGCATTTATCAACATATCATTTCATCTACCTTTTATTGCCCAGTTACCCAGTTTTGTAAGTTCCCTTTGCAACTCTTAGCAATCTGCTCTTAACTATCTTGAGTAATTTTGTATTATCTGCAAACTTTACTGCATCCCCTGTTTACTCTTTTTCCCAGATCACTTATGAATATGTTGAACAGCACTGATCCCAATACTGATCCTTAGGGGACCCCTCTATTTACTCTTCTTCACTGTGAAAATTGACCATTTATTCCTACCCATTGTTTCCTGTTGCTGATCCATAAGGGGAACGTGTGGTATAGGTCCCCCTCCCTGATGATCTGCAAAGGATATCATTCTGTTACAGCGCCAGCTGTGGAACTTTAGCTCAAGCTGTAGTAGCTTGTGCTCTTAGCTCTAAATAGTCCAATGTGTGTTAAGTCCCCAGTGCATCAGTTAAAAGTAGTCAGTGATTATGACAATGGCTAATCATTGGACTAGGGAGAGACAGTAAGAATGTAGCCCAGTGGCTAGAGTGCTCTCCTGTAATGTGAGAGACCCCCATTCAAATTCCTTCTCCGGATCAGGTAGAAAAAGGAACTGAACAAGGTCTCCTGCATACCAGGTGAGTGCCCAAACCTATTGGCTAAAACTTATATGGGAGCTTCCTTCTCTGCCCATTTTGTGAATCTAGCCCTCAATTCCTTTGTTTTTTCCCAATGCCTGAAACCAAAACATTTCTTTTGAGTTGAGTCAAAACAAAACATTTCATTTTGACATTACTGAAATGTCTTCATTTTTGTTAGTTCAGTCAAAACTATTTGGTGGACTTGACATAAATTCATGAAGAGTGTAGATCAACCTTGTCATAGTACAAACCCCCACTCTGAACCTTAGCATCCAAAAGATGGGGTACCAGCATGAATTCCTCTAAGCTAATTACCAGCCTAGAACCTGTAGCGCTGCCACCAACCAGGAATTCCAGTGTCTGGTACACTCTGGTCCCCTCAAAACCTTGCCTGGGGACCCCAAGACCCAGACCCTCTGATCTAACACAAGGAAAGTAAACCCTTTTCCCCCACCGTTGCCTCTCCAGACTTCCCCTCCCTGGGTTAAGCCTGGAAGTCACTGCGGATTCAACTCCTTGAAACACACAACAGAGAGGAAAATTGCACCTTCCCCTCCTTCTCTTTCCCCCCCCAGGACTCTCCTGCAGAGAGACCAGTTAATCCTGACATGAGAGAGAATAGGCCTCTCTCTCCCTCTTCCCTCCTTCCCCACAATTCCCTGGTGAATCCAGTCCCGTCCCTGGGGTCTCACACCACGAATTAAAAAAAAAACAACAGGTTCTTAAAACACAAAAACTTTTAATTAAAGAAGAAAAACAGTAAAAACTATTTTTTGTAAAATTTAATGGAATAGGTACAGGGTCTTTCAGTATAACACTGGAATACCCTCCCAGCCTAAGATTCGAGGTCAAAATTAAAATCCCCTTTCCAAAAATTACACAATTTGACTCCTTCCAGCAAATGCAGCATTGTGCAAAATAAAGAAAAACCAAACATGAGCCTAACTTGCTTTATCTACTCTAACTCACTATTTGGTAATCTATAAGAGCCTGTATCAGGGAGATTGGAGACGAAAACCTGGTTGCGACGTCTGTCGCCTGAGCCCTGAGTTGCAACAACAACCAAAAAACTAACAGCACACACGAAAGCTTTCCTCCCAAGAGTTGAAAGTTCCTGTCCCTTGAGTTGGTCGCCGGTCAGGTGACAGCCAGGCTTACTGAACTTGTTAACCCTTTATAGTCAAAGAGATATAAAGTACTTCTGTGCTATTAACTTTTCTTATCTGTTTATGACAGACCTGAAAGTACATTTTTCAGCAAATAGTTTGTTCACCAAAAGACAAAAACAAAACAAAACAAAAAAACCAGCCACTTCTAATCCTTGAAGAGAGTCTTAAACCCAGTGGATGGCACTCAAAACCTCCCAAGAAGTACTCAGCACTTTGCATAGGGTCCAGTCCAAAGCACACTGAAGTCAATGGAAAAATTACTGTTGACTTCAGTTGGCACAGGCTCAGTCTTGGAACCTTACTCCAAATAAATGAAACTTGGCCAGTCTACCAATTTGATGGTTTTTCTCATCGCTTTTAGTAAAGTGCAAAACCTTGGGTGGGTTAATTCAGAACTTTGCAAAAACTGAAAAACTTAACCATAAAAATCTGGCCTATTCCTTAATCATAGTCCATTGATATGCTTCTTCACAAAGCAGGTGGCTCTTATCACACTCAAGTCAGTGGGAGTTTTGCCTGAGGCAACAGTTAAACTGAGTAAAGACTGTACCACTGAACCCAGAGCAAATAGTTCTGTCTCAGAGTTTCTTGCCTTTGTGCCTGTAGGCAGAAAACTTTCTCAAAAGTGTAAAAGAAACCACTTACCCTGCTGTGATTATTATAACTATTTCTTAAAACTTTTCCAAGTGCAGAGGATCTTTGAAGACAAACTTATTTTCAGAATGAACTTTTCATCCCTTCTGCCACCTGGCAGTTGAGCAAGGCCTAACTTTGTGCAGAGTTCATTGTTTAACTCTTGTTTTGTTTTGTTGTTATTTTAATTCTGAAATAAGGATTGTACAGCTACTCTTACTAATTATGCCCAAGCTCTCACACAACTTTTGAAAAAATCCCCAAAGCCCTCTCTGTCAAACAAGTTATTATAAATATTGTTATGTAACAAAGCATCACATTTAATTTAAACACAGATACATACAGACAGAACAATAACTGTCTTACCAGGCAAGTGAAAAGTAAAAGACTAATGGCCTCAATCTGTATTTAGTTACGTGTCATGTGCTCCATCTCTGATTTTGATATAATTTTAATGAGACTGGTCGCAACACAAGTCTCTTGATTAAGTTACACAAAATTAGCATTCTGCCATCCAGAAAATAGTGTGCTTCTCTAGTACTGGCTGTGCAGAGCACACACCCATCAATCCACTTGAACATACATTACGTAGAACAATTCCAGATCTGTACCGTACAAGTGCGAAGAGACTGGGATATAAAAATAGGATTTAACTACTTCACTTGGCTTAGCAGAATGAGCGAGTCCATGTGTGAGGCAGGATGGTTCAGGAGGAAGGATGATCTTCTGGTTGAGACACAAAAGTGGGATTCAGAAAAGCTGGAACCAATTTCTGGATCTGCCACAGATTTCCTCTGTGCCTTGGGCAAGTTAGGTAGGCCCTAGTTCTACAAAGTATTTAAGTATATAAATGAGTAGCTGACATAGTTAAAGTGACATAAATGCAAATCTAGCTAAATTGGGATCTTAACCTGTCTGGCCCTTAAATTTCAGTGGGTTTTAAGAGTACCTGCTTACATGTCTTGAATAGGGTTTTTATATGGTTGAGGCCTCTCTGGGTACATCTGCGCAGGAAAAAACAACAACATCATCAACCAAACAAACAAAAAATTACAACCCCTCCACCCAATAACAACAACCCCACAATAACACCACAGTGGCAGTGAGTTTCAGAGCTGGGGTCTATGGACTCAGGCTCATGGGTCTAGGGCCACAGGATTAGCCATGTAGACTTTGGGGCATGGACTGGACTGAGCCTGGGCTCTGAGACTACGTGAGGAGGAAGAGTGAGGAGCCTGGGCTGTGAAACTTTCTCCTGACCTGGTCTTGTGGCGCAGGCTCCAGTCCGAGCCTGAATGTCTACATGACTGTTTTTAATCCTGTAGTACAAGCCCCGCAAGCCTGATTCAATTGACCTGGGCTCTAAGACTCACTTCCATGGGTGTTTTTGCTGCGTAGATGTACCCTATTTCTCAGCTCCCTTTTGTGAATTGGGATAATACTACAGCCTTCCTTCATCTTTTCTATTTAGATTGTAAGTTTATGGGGGCAAGAAGTGTCTCTTTATCCTCTACAGCACCTAGCACTAGGCTCTAATGCAGGGGTTCTCAAACTTTAGTACTGGTGACCCCTTTCACACAGCAAGTCTCTGAGTGCAACCCTCCTCCTGCCCCCCCAATAAATTAAAACCACTTTTTAATATATTTAACATGATTATAAATGTTGGAGATAAAACAGGGTTTGGGATGGAGGCTGACAGCTCCTGACCCCCAGTTTGAGAACCGCTGCTCTACTGAATCTAAACAGAAATAATAAGTCTAATATGATTAGGGGAGTGAGAAGGCGAAATATTGATGGGCCAAATTCATCTCAAGCCTAAATCCACTGACTCCGGTTGATTTAATAATGCCAACGATGAGGTTTTGGTCCATTGTGTTGTAAGGGTCTATGAATTCTTAATAAACAATTTTGACTTTTTTGAGTCTTAAATATGACACTATTTGATAAAGCTGAACATGCTAGAATTTTTGGAAAATGTTTCTTTGTGCCATATTTGCTCTTTGAGCAGAAAAACACATTTATTTGAATTTTTTGGAATGATCTTCAGTTTTACTATTGCTAATTAAAGTATCTTGTTGCAAACTGAGATTTTGTTTACTATTTTTTTTTTACTAAAAAGAAATAAATTGCTGGCAGCACAAGTTATTTCTTTACATAAGCACTAACTGAGAGAGTGACAGATATACAAGATAAGGGAATACAGCAGAGTCAAGGCACTAAGTTATGGATTACAGTAAGTTTATATATTGCTTTTTATAAAAGTTATATAAATGATTTATTTTTAACCACTTGTCCCATCGTTCCTCAAATAGATGAGCTGTTAATCTAATACAGTCAGTAACTCATTCCATTTCTCTTAATTCCTTTACTCTTGTCATATACATTTTTTTAGTGGATATTTTTTTTTGCAGCCACAGTAACTAAATTCACTTGTTGGCATCGGACACAGGAATTCCAAAGAGCTCTCTATCTTTATTTAATTTCCGTAAATCAGGACATTTCTCTAACTCCATAATAATAAGAATATGGGTGATATATCAATGAAATAACTTGTACATCAGTTTTCTAAAATCAGATCTGAAGTCTTTTGACCAAGAGCTTTTTTGCAGTCTCTCATGCAACAGCAGAGAGATGAATTAACAAGATTTTTTGAATCTTCATGCATCAGTACAGTTAAAATAATATAAAGACCGTAACATGTAAAAGCAACAAACATGACGACAGGTCTCAAAGGGAGTTCCACACATTTCTCCTAGGCCAGAAGGATTGGTGATCACATCACATCTCAACAGTGAACATATGGAAGCCTGGAGAAAGTAGTATCCTTGGACCTCTGCATCCCTGTGAGAATTCTTCTTCGCTCTCAAAAATGTATTTTGGAAAAGTATTTAAACTTGATTTAAACACTCTGCCAGCCTCACCAGCTTCTAACATGGCACCTAAATCACAATATAGTTAATAATCGTAGGGCCAGATCCTCAGCAGATAGGAATCTAGATGCAAATTATCTCAGTCCATATACAACAGTTTGTTTGTTTACATTTGCATGGCCGCCTGCAGCTCCCAGTGGCCACAGTTCGCCGTTCCTGAGCAATGGGAGCTGCGGGAAGCAATGCAGGCTGGCTGCCACTTCCCACAGCTCCCATTGGCCGAGAACAACGAACCACAGTCACTGGGAGCTGCGGGCGGCAGTGCCTGCAGACAGTCAACATAAACAAAATGCCTCGTGGCCTGCCAGCCTGATGGGCCCCTGCCCTACCTGTTTTCTTATCACTTTATGTTTTGTTCTGCAGTATTGAATTTCTCAGTTTTCCCCTCCACCAGTTCATATTGGCAGTCAGTATCTTTCATTCATTGGCTCTAATTTCTATAGAGCTAAAATATATGTCTGCCTCTTTATAAATACAGTGAGTTTCCATTTAGAGAGCACAGTAATGCAGCTTGATAAACAAAGTAAGCATCCCCTACTGGAGCTTCCTTTTCCACTTGAGCATACTGATACATGGTTTCTATGAGACTTTTTGATAGAACGCAACAATTCTTTGGTCTCCTTTTGACTGCTTTAGTGTGAACACTGCTCCTAAACCACCAGAAGATGTGTCTGTTGTTACTATTGTTGGATAGTTCACTGAATATTGTGCCAGATCAGGTGGAGATGTCAGTACTTATTTAATAAGTTTTGGTGTGTGTTCCCCCAGATCCACATCGTGAGACTCTTAAGCAGTTAAGGATTTTACTAGATGAGCTAAATTTGGTAAGAACTTCCTAAAATGATTTGTCATGCTCAGGAATCTTCTTACAGAAGACATGTCTTGGAGTTCAGGTAAGGCAAGTAATGCTGTTGCTTTGTTTGAATCTGGCTGAATTCCCTGTTAGCTAGTTATGTGTCCTAGACATTTTATCTGCTCTTTTCCAAATTCACATTTCTCATTCAAAGTGAGTCTGGCTTCTTAGAAGTGCCTCAAAACTGCATGCAGCACATCATCATGTTCACTTTATTTCTGCCATATACCAACACACCATCTTGCCTGGCATAGGAAGCCAGGCAAACCTGACACAATCTGAGAGACTCACTTTTGGAAATGTTCTGGTGCTGAAGATATGTTAAACAGAAACTTTACCTTCCAAACAAGGTGATGAATGTAGTTAAAGGCATATGGAGATTTACCAGAAGCCTACTATAGCATTTAACTTGGAGAACAATTTGACCTTTGAAAGCTGAGCTAATATCTGGTCAATGGCAAGAATCATTTATCTTTCTCTGCACATGATTTTATTAAGGGTATGTCTACACTACAAAGTTTGCTGACAAAAATTACACCAGCATACAGCCGCTGCAGTTAGTACATTGCCTGTGTGCGTGTATACTTGGCTCCTTCTGTTGACACTGCACATACTCACCAAGAGTGCTTGTGTGGATGCACAGTGCGGTGCAGCATGGGTAGGTACCTGTGTTCCCTCTAAGCTGCGCCCTGGGGTGGCTGCCTGGGAGTGACTGAAGTGCCATGCAGTTGATTAACAGAACCACTCACATCCAGCTGACAGCTGTATTCAAGTGCCTCTCATCCTGCTGCTTCATGTTACTCCTGCCCTCTGCCTTGGAGCCCCTGTGACTACTGGGACCCTCCTGCTGGCTGTGCAGAACTGGGGAGAGGCAGGAAGGAGGGAGGTTGTGATTTCAGGGTGTCCCCTCCCCTCACCTCTGTACCCCAACAGGGGAAATGGGACAGAGGACTCCGAACAGGAGAGGATGTGAGGTCTGAATGCTGTTCTAGGCAGTAAGTGCCTTTATCTTAAAGAGACAGTGCACGGTCTCTCAGAGACTTCCCCGGCACCTAACACACACAATCTCTTTCTGTCTGTCTCTCCTTTCTCTTTTACACACACACATACAGTCTGTGTATCTCTACACAGAGAAAGAGAGAGAGTCTGTGTCTCTACACACACACACAAATCTGGGTGTCTACACACATACAGAGTTTGGGTGTCTACACACACACTGTCTCTATGTCTCACATACACACACGCTGTCTCTGTGTCACACACACACTCAGTCTTTCACACTCACCTCCCAACACATACTAGTGTTATTGTTTTTTGTTGTTACTTCTTGGTAGTTCCTGCCATGCACATATATTCTCTGTAATTTTATTCTTTCAAAGTGTGTTATTTTAGTTTTTTGACTGGTCTATACATTTCATAATTATTTCTCTCTCACACGTAAATTTAATTCTTTGAGTAGTGAGTTGTAAAATGCCTAACCTGTCCTGGCTGGTGTAATTATCCCTATGGTAACTTTTAAAAAATATATATTATATCTAGGTTTTTTTGTTTCTACTGATGGCGCACATCTGCACATTACCTTGGTGTACATAACAAAATTTATTCTGCACATGGATGGAAAAAATTTGAGGGAACATTGATAGGTACCCCAGTGAGCAATCCACCACCATTCTCTGCACTGTCTTTTGGGTAGTTTTGGCAATGCATGGTGCGACAGAAATGAGTTGTGCAGGGTGACTGGGAAAAAGGGGTCAACTTCCCATAAGCCAATATTCTTCATCCCATAATATTATATTTATCCCACAATTTTTGCACCTACTTTCAGTTTCTAATGAACCCTCGCTGCACTTGTCACTGTCCACCATCTCTGACAGAAGCATGGAGCCTGCACAGCTCTGCACAACTGTCATGTGTGATGCAAGCACAGGATACATTCTTTGCATTGTTTATAGAAGAACCACGGGGAATGTAATAATTTCTTGGAGGACAGATTGCTGTGGGACATAGTCTGAACCAATTCATGATTGCTGATGGCATTCACAGAGCAGCTGCAGATGGTGGAGCACCACTTCTGGCCTTCAGAAACAAGCCGGAGTCCTGAGCGGGGCGTGGCCTCATCCTGAAGAGGTGTGGCCTCAACCGGAAGAGGTGAGGCCTCTTGAGATTTAAAGGCCCTGGGGCACCGGCTGTGGCTGGGAGACCCAGGGCCTTTAAATCAACCAGGGTCTCCCAGCTGCAGAGGTGGCTGGGAGCCCCTGGGGTTCAGGGGCAAATTAAGGGGCCTGGGGCTCAGCTGCTGTGGAGCTCTGGGCCTTTTAAATCCCAGTCCCAGCCTGGCAGCCAAGCTCAGGCATGGATTTAAAGGACCCAGAGCTCCCACCGCTGCAGGGTGCCCCGAGCCCTTTAAATCCCAGCTCCAGCCTGGCTGCCAGAGCTGCGGGCAGGATTTAAAGGGCTCTGGGCTACCTGCCATGGCAGAGAGCTCTGAGCCCTTTAAATCCTGGCCCCAGCCCAGCTGCCGAGCCACAGGCGGGATTTAAAGGGCTCTGAGATCCCCACACTGGCGGGGAGCTTTAAGCCCTTTAAATCCCGGCCCCAGCCCAGCCGCCGAGCCGCAGGCGGTATTTAAAGGAAGGTCTCTGAAATCCCCGCTGCGGTGGGGAGCCCAGAGGCCTTTAAATTCCAGCCACGGAAAGCGGTGCAGTCCGGCACGGCTTGCCGGTACGCCGTACCAATCCAACTTACTTTCACCTCTGTTCCTGGATCTGTATGCTGAGCTTTCCCCAGCCTCCAACACAGGGACACAAAACTGAGAGCTACACTGACAGTGGAGAAGTAAGTGGTGATCACTCTGTGGAAACTTGCACAGCTGAATTACTACTGGTCAGTGGGAAATCATTTCTGAGTGGGAAAATCCACTGCTGAGTCAGCTGTCATGCAAGCTGAAGGGCCATTAATCATCTGCCAATATGCAGAACTGTGCTCTGTTTGACCTGCTATTTTGGGGCCTATAGGAATTGTGTGGTACTTGCTGTACATGTATGAATATAACACTGTCAATGCACCTATTAATTTTGTGGTGCTTGCTGTACATTTGTGATTATTCCACTCAGTTTGTCACTGATCCTAAGGGTTATGAGTGTACATGACCACTACATTCACTACCGGCAGGAATTAAAACCATGTGTTGTAAACTAATAAAGATGAATAATTTTCAAAATAAGAGTTCTCTTCAGTAATGAAAACAGCACCTAACCAAAAATTTGAAAAACATAATAATCAATTTTTTTTAAGTTCAGAAGACTTGGGAACCCTCAATAAATAAACAAGGAAAAGGAACTTGATGTCCATTTTAGCTACACATACATCAATCATGGCTCTCAAGGTCAGTGTATGTGAAGCTGTGGTTGTCCATGCTTTCCCCCAATGTGGAGGGGTATGAGTAGGCATGCAGGCCCTGAGGCCATGTGGCTAAGGGGACCTGTAGAGAGGCGCCTCTATCTCTCTTTGTTGTATCACTACCTCTTCTAGTATAAGAAATTAATTAAAATTTTATAGCTTTATTCTGACAAGCTGGAGGAGTTACAACCATAATGGGAATTTTATTTATACTTACCCAAGGCTCCTTCTCCTGCTTTAGTCTCGCCTGTGCTCAACTGCAGGGACTGGCTGGATTGTTGTGGAGTCAAAAACTTGTCCTGGCTCATAGCACAACTGAACACCCTGGTCGCCCATTCCCCATGCACCTCCTCCTCTTCCTTTTCCATCTCCTCTTCCTCCTCTTTGTTCATGGCAGGGGCCTGTGACTTGGGCTCCTCAGATGTATGTAGGGTGGTGGGAGAGGTCGAGGTGGTGTCTCTGCCAAATACGGCACACTGCTATTTGTAAAAGCAACAGGTTTGCAGCTTGGCCTCCCTGACCTTCTGATATGTTTACCTCAGTTCCTTAGCTGTCACACAGCACTGCTTCTGGTCCCTGTCATAGCCTTTCTCCTGCATCCCTGGTCAATCTGCTTGTAGATGTCAACATTTCTATGGCTGGTTTGGAGTTGTGTCCAGACAGTCTCTTCTCCTCACAGGCCCAGGAGATCTGATATCTCCTCTCTACTCCAGGCAGGAGCGCATCTGAAGCATGTATCTGGCATGGTCACCTGGACAGTCACACACAAGAATGGTAAATTGGTAGGAGTACTTGCTCAGCAGTATAATCAGGAAAAGGCATTTCAAAAATCCTTGGGGGCTTTAAGTGGGGGAGGGAGTGTTCACCCCACACAGGAGTGGAAGGAGTTAATGGAGAACAAATGGGACAATTAACTTAATAGACTAGAAGCTGAGAAGAAAGCCTAATTAGAGGAACAGGCTCACTTGTGCAGGAACTGGAGGGGCCTTTATAAAGCCAGGTAGCTGGCTGCAGAGAGGGAGGCTGCTGCTGCTGGGAAAGGCTGCAGGAAAATAGGCTGCAGTCACTCTCTGAGTCGAGGGCATTAGAGGCCTGCAAACCCAGCTAGATATGTAGGAAGAACCCCAGTTAAACTGCAGCAACAGGTAGTATTGTGCAGGGACTGTGTTTTCTTGTTATAGGGTCCGTGGACTGGAATCCAGTGTAGAGGTGGACCTGGGTTCCCCTACCAGCACTGGGGAGTGGCAAGAATGTTGGAGGCACCAGCCAGACAACAAGTCTGGAAAGACTGTGAATTCCCCAGAAAGGGAGGACTTTAGTGACCTGGCCAGTGGCCAAGCCACAGAGAGGAAGCTGCATACCTGGGAGTGAGCGAGGCAGCAGAGTGAGACGAGATGGGAGGAGACAACAACAGAGGGCGAACACAGGCTGGCAGAGCTAATTTCCACAATGGCCAGCAGCAGGTGCCACTCGCAATGAGTGGATCCTGTGACAGGAAGCTTCTGGTCTACACGACGCCCAGGCAGTGGAGTTAACAAACCTAACCAGAGCAGTCAGTGTCAATCGTTCTGGGACAGCGCTGGAGGACTATTAGGGTCGAATTAGGCAATGCAGTATCTATACTCATGCTGCGTTGACATACACATATGAATCACAGCTCAACGCCACTTGGGGAGATGGCGTTACTGTGGCAGTGCAACAGGGCACTTATATTGGTGGGAGACAAATTTAAATTAGGCATGCGCACAATTAGATCGATGCAAGGTGGCTTACGTCAACCTAACTTTATAGTGTAGACCAGGCCTAAGTTGTATAAGGTCAACACAAATCCAAATTTTGCCACTGGGCTTTGATACTGCAACCAACCCTGCATACCAGTAAGTGGGTTCTTCTATCTGGGAAATAAATCCCATATCTTCCATTCTCTTTAATTCTTCTTTGACTTTTCCTAGCAAAATGTACAGAAATGCAGCATGTGAGAGCAAAGACATGAAGACGTGGATAAATCTCCTGTATAGTTTTGTTTTCCCATTAATGTATTCCCTTTTCTCAAAGTGTAGACATTGCATTGTTGGCAATCTTAGTAGAGGAGTTGTCAGTCCTTGTATTACATGTATTAACGGTTGAATAACTTTCCACCTTTTCTCTAATTTCCAAAGTAACTGACCACAAATATCCAACATAGTGTTACTAGGCCCCTGTAGAATCTTATTTAGTCTCCACAGATATCCATCCAGGGCTTGATTTTAATATTTTTTACCCTTTGGCATTGCAGTTACTACAGCCTTCATATCAGTTTTAAATTTAAGGTTTTGAACATTCAGATTAATGCTTGTATACCAAGGTGTTGTCTGTTCCATGGAGCATATAGTCCCTTGAAGTGTGAACTCATTGTCATCAGATGATAACACTCCCTCCTGGATTGTTTCCACTGTTCACAGTGATCTGCATGCTATTGCAAAATGGCCCATTTTGTGACATGTCCTACATTCTGCCTCTTTTGCTGGACATTGTTCCCAGCTGTGGGTTGGTGTCTTGCCATATCTTTCACAGCTTTTCCAGCCTTCGCTTTTATTAAGGTTATTTGGCTCCCACTTTCTAGTTGCCACTGTTCTGACATTGTAAACTTGGTCTGCCTGCTCCTTTCACATTTGTGTCTTTTTTCTTTACTGTATCGATATTGTCACCCCTATGCTACTAACACATAAGTTATATTGCTGTTTCTTTACGGTTGCTTGTGTTCTCACTTTTGTTAGTTTTTGCTAGTGTAAGATCTGTGTCTAACTAAAACTGTGCTGATAAATTGGTGTCTCTTATACCAACAGCTATCCCAAGGATCGGCAACCTTTGGCACGCGCCTTGCCAGGGTAAGCACCCTGGCGGGCCGGGCCACTTTGTTTACCAGCCACGTCTGCAGGTTCAGCTGATCGCGGCTCCCACTGGCTGCATTTCGCCATTCCAGGCCAATGGGGGTGGCGGGAAACAGTGGCCAGCACCTCCCTTGGCCCGCACAACTTCCCACAGCTCCCATTGGCCTGGAGCGGCGAACTGCAGCTAGTGGGAGCCACAATCGATCAAACCTGCAGACACAGCAGGTAAACAAACTAGCCCGGCCCACCAGGGTGCTTACCCTGGCAAGCCTCATGCCAGAGGTTGCCGATCCCTGAGCTATCCCGTCTCATCAGTTCTTTTAGCATTCCATATATGCAATGGTCAGCAAGACTATGAACTGCAGTAATAAAAGCCTCAGTTGTTTTCCCTTGTTCCTGGTACCTCCTATGAAATTTGGCCCTTACATATATAATAGTTTGTCTTCCTGTGAAATGAGAACCAAAAGCCTCTTTCACTTTGATATATTCTTTCTTTCCTCATCAGTAAGGTGTTGGGCACAATGGTTAACATCAGCAGCATTACTCATGGTAAACATTAGGGCATTTACCCGGTATTCTTGTGCTTTCTCTATGAAACCAGAAAGTTAAACCATCCAGAATGACACAAATCTCCAGATCCAGTAAAGCCAGCTGCCTGAATTGTCAAAATCAGACTTTTCTAACAAGATCATTTGCAATATGGGCTCCCAAGACAACATGTCTGCTCCCTGATTTTCCACTTTCCGCACTGCTCATGACCCTGGCAATCTGGTGACTCTCTTATTTTCATTATTCCTTCTTTAGAGAGAGAGCAATTCACTCAGTTTTAAAGTCACATAGCATGAGGACAAACACAAAGAGCCATGCTTTAAGCAGTAACTAGAGAACTTCCTGACTGTGAAGTTGCCTTCTTCATTAAGCGCCCCCTACAATACATTCTTGTCTCTGGCAACTGTGGAGGACCAGAAATGCTATAACCACTTCTAAACTGCCAGTTCCTACTCTGACCAGCATACAAACTGAGGAAAGGCTAGGAGAAAGGAAGTGCTATCCCTATTTTACAGAAGAGGTATGGATGCATGGAGAGATTAAATGACTTGCTCAAGGTCACACAAGAAGTTCGTGACAGAGCCATAAACTGAAGGCAGATCTCTAGAGTTCCAGTCCAGTGACTTAACCCCCCAAGACCATTAGTCATCTGCTCACCCAAGTGTGCACTTGAGTTATTAGGTTCTCGATATGGAACATAACATATGCATAACAGATCAGACTCTAGTCTTTCTATTCCAACATTCGTAATTAATGCTTGAGAGGAAAAGGTGGGGAAACCCCATAATGAATCTGTTGAATTCCTTGTAAAGTAGATAGGTAAGTGGAAAAGAAATATTATTTCAGACAACATGAAAAATCCAGACCAATCAGAAATGATTTAAAAAAATGGTAGAGAGCATAGAATTGAAGCAGAGCAAGAGAACATTTTAAGGGACTTGATATAGTAGTGGAGTTCTGTCCCTTAATGCCTTGACAATTTTAAAGATAAATTTAAAAGTCAATATAGTGTTATAAATGTAGAATATAAATATAAGGAAGTAGCAATGAAATCTCTGGCCAGACTTCACTTATAATATTGTGTTCTGTCCTGCTTACAAGATCATAAAAAATGGGTTTCTAAAAAATGTGGTGAGAGAAGGAGATTTGATAAATAGTAAAAGCCATAAAAGAGCTGTGAGGACAGGCCAAAAACCCGCATGGTTTAAGAAGGCAGTTAATTGAAACATACAAAGTACTAAACATTGCAAATGAATCCAAAACAAAGGATTATTTTCAGCATACTACACCAATTTGAAATTATAATAAAGAAAAATAAGTGTAAATCAATGAGTCAAGACAGAATAAGGATAAGTGTTAGCCACTGAATACCCAAATATATATATATCTCTAATACTGGGGAACTGCCATGTCTTTACATTATTCCTATTAAATACCATCTCAAAAGTGATGTCTGACATGATAAATAGGCCCACAATCCATCTTAGGACGCATTTATTAAAGAAAACAAGTACAAACGATAGATGCAAACAGCCTCCCACAGAACCTGAGTTCCAGTTTTGTCTCTGTCATAAACAGATAAGAAAAGTTAATAGCACAGAAGTACTTTATATCTCTTTGACTATAAAGGGTTAACAAGTTCAGTAAGCCTGGCTGTCACCTGACCGGAGAACCAATCAGGGGACAGGATACTTTCAAATCTTGAGGGAGGGAAAGTTTTCTGTGATGTGTGTTAGTTTTTGGTTGTTGTTCACTCTGGGGGTCAGGGGGGACCAGACGTAGCACCAGGTTTGCTCTCCAATCTCCCTGATACAGGCTCTATAGGGTTCCAAATAGGAGTACTCGATTAGATTAAGCAAGTTAGGCTTATGTTTTGTTTTCTTTATTTGCAAATGTGCATTTGGCATGGAAGGAGTTTCAAATTGATATTTTTGCTGAAAGGATTTTAATTTGTACTTGATACTTAGGCTGGGAGCGTATTCCCAGTGTCGTATTAACTGAAAGACCCTGTACCTTTTCCATTTTAATTACCAAAATGTTTTTACTGTTGTTCCTCTTATTTAAAGTTCTTGTTTTAAGAACCTGATTGGTTTTTTTTTTAAATTCTGGTGGAGACACCCAGGGGACGGGGGACTGGATTCACCAGGGAATTCGGTGGGGAGGAAAGGAGGGTAGGGGGGGAGAGAGGAGGTAATTTACTTCCATGTCAGGCTCTGTCTTCTCGGGAGAGTATGGAGAGGGAGAAGAGAAGGAAGGGAAGACTTTTCCTCTCTTTTGTGTTTCGGGAAGTGTGAATCGCAGTGATCATTCCAGGGTTACCAGGGAGCGGGAAGTCTGGGAGAGGCACGGTGGGGAAAGGGTTTAACTTTCCTTGGGTCTAGATCAGAGGATTATGGGTCTTGGGGTTCCAGGGCAATTTAGAGGGACCAGGGCTGTCAGGCACTGGAATTCCTGGTTGGTGGCAGCGCTACAGGTTCTAAGCTGGTAATCAAGCTTAGAGGAATTCATGCTGGTACCCCATCTTTTGGACGCTAAGGTTCAGAGTGGGGAATTGTACCATGACAGTCTCCCTAGTTAACCACACCTCAAGTGGAAGTCTGTCACACAGAGACATTAAGTGGCTGATATGTTGCAAGTAAATGTATCGCTACAGATTCACATAATTTATTAATGAGTGCTGATCAATGTCAGTCATAGAAGCAGAGGCGCTGACTCCGTGGGTGGTCCTGCAGCTCCCCTCTCTCCCCCTCCAGCTCCTCCCACACACCAGAGGCCCTGCCAATCAACTCCTCCACCTCCCTCCCAGCGCCTCCCCCCTCCCATGATCAGCTGTTCTGTGGCATGTAGGAGGTACTGGGGGAGGAGCAGGGACGGGGCATGCTCAGAGTAGGGGGTGGAAGTAGGTGGGAAGAAGCAGGGCGAGAGTTGGAGCTTGAGGGAAGGGGTGGAGTGAGGGTGAGACCTGGGGCAGAGCAGGGTTGACCACCCCTGGGGTGAGGAGAAAGCCGGTGCCTGTGCATAAAAGAATCTCTAGATAGAGGTATGTGGTCTGAACAAACGTCCAAGAACTGCTTAATTTGGTCCTCCTTACCGGACAGTGATTCTTTCTGCAACCTCAGACTGTCACTCACTATACCATCCTGGCATAAGTTTCCCAATTTGTAAAATGCAGATATGGGGCCAAATTCTGTTCCTACTGAAGTCAACATGTTTTTAGGGGGTGGTATATAAGAGCATAATTTACTTCAGTATCCCCCAGCTTCGGAGGATATTGTGAGGATGAAATAGCTAATGTTTGTAAAAAGCTTTAAAGACAAAATGTAAATGAAACTAAGTTTGGAGGTTTTTTGGCAGCTGAATTTTGGGACCATCCTAATTCAAGGTGGCATCCATTTATCTGGAGGTAGAACAGGAAGTGAAAATAAATGATATATTCATGAACCACAGAAATCAAGGCAAGCTTACATAGCCAGTGCTATTGCTTAAAGAAGTTTGATCCAAAATCTGTCTGAGGCACTTACATGATCCCGTTACTGAAGTATCCCAGCACCTCTAACCTTTAATGTATTTAGCCTCACAACTTCCTCCTCCTAAGAGTTAGGTAGGTGCTATTATCCCCATTTTACAGATGGAGAACTGAGGCACAGAGAAGTTAAATGACCTGCCCAAGGTCACACAAGAAGTCTGTGGTGAATCAGGGAACTGAACCCTGGTTTACCAAGTCTCTAGCTAATGCCCTAGCCAGCTCAATGTTGGAAATTGTGAAGGTATAAGGGATACCATTCCTCTGGGATCATGGTCTGCAGCTGGCTGGCTAATTCCCCCCACCCACTGCACCTGAGAAAAGATCTGGAACTTAATTAGCTGATCTTTATAAAAGAGGGTAGCAGGCATGGGCAGCAGGTGAACCGCGGGCTCAGGGAGGCTAGTCCCCATCTTGTCCCTTGTGCCTGAGGCTGTGCCCTTTCTGTCCCCCTTCCCCTGCCGGAGTCCAGAGACCCCCAGCCCCAGAGTGCTGGGCAGGCGGGTGACATGGCCCCCAGCGCTGGCCAGGTGGCGCATGCACTGGCTCCAGCCATCCAGAGTCCCTGGCTGCAGGCCAGCCACCACTAGCCCCAGCCTGGGGCCCAGGCTATGTGGGGAAGAACTGCAGAGAACTGGGAAGCAGGAAGGGGCCTAGGGATGGAGCGTGTGCTTGGCCACGCAAGGCTGTTTGGGGAGGCTCAGCCTCCCCTGGCCTTTGATACCCACCATCTCTGGCGGCAGGAAATGGGGGGAGGGACTGTGACACCTTCCAAAAAGATGAGGTGCTGGGGTCTGTGCTCCCAATGGACTGTTGCCGGAGCTAGAGGAATTGCTCCAGAAACCAAATGGACAGAATGGACTTACTGAGGCTCTGAGGTAAGAGCCAGGAAATTTTGGGCTGCTGAAGTTACCGGTGTGAGGGGCAGGCTTTGGGCAGAGACTACTCAGCCTGCACAGGCTTTGAGGTAGAGGTTTTCATTTGTTTTGTTAAGAAGGCTTAAAACAAAAACAACTAGCCCAGCTGGAAACTTCTGGGCGAGCGCTTCAGACAGAATCACCCCAGGGAGTGAGCTGGCTCAGCAAGAACAAACTTGATCGGATAGGAGGAGGGTGCTATAAAATGGGTCTCAATCCTTTATAGAAGTGTTATGTTTTTATGTGGTTGCTGCCTGAGAATGTATCTATGCAAGCTATGGCTCTAGCCCTGTGGGGGGCTAAGTGCTTTCTCCGAAGAACGGGATGCCCTCATCTCTCAGTGACTCTATCGAAGGCGGGTGGGGTGGTGGGGGGGAGAGGGGACGGGACTCACCATCTCAGTGAGTATTGGGCCTTATATTTTGTGCTCACTGGCACGCTCCTAGAGACTGTTAAGTGGAAACTGCAAACTAACGTCATCTCTTAATCAAATTCTGAAGAAGAAAATACTGGCCCAGAAAAAAAGAATGTCAAGTCAATAACAGACATTGCAGCCTCAGTTGTAAAGAAGACTAATATACATCAAATACAGGTGAGGAGGCTGCATCACATGAAAGGAAACTAACAGCAGCAGAAAATAGAGAGACTCATGAGTAACTAATTGCTGACAATTCTATAAAACTAAAAATAAAACATGGGGAAATATCACTGAGCTAGAATGTACTGACAGCAGTGGCAAAACAGAATCACATACCATAGAAAAATGAAGAGCTGGGGATTTTTTCTGAAGTAGAATTATTTAAATCATTCTGGCAGAAAGATTTGTAAGATGGTTACTGTGTTTTAATTATTTTTATCAAAAATGTGTTTTATTTGCTTCCTGATGGGTTTTATTGCCAGAAAAGAATAAAACTACAATTACCAGCATACAGTTAATTGATAAAATGACATTTTTGCTGATGAAAACAGCAACTTCTTAAACACAAAGGGCTAGATCTGTGGTTGATTGGCTTTTTCATGAAGGTAATGGAACTACGCCTGGGCACCTTAACTCCTTTTGTGCTTTTAAAAATCCTACTACATACCTATCTGCAACTTTAACCACCTAAATACCTTTACAAATCTAGCCCTTAGTTGCTACATTCCTTTCCTGATGTCATCCCACCCAAATGTTGAGCTTTCACTATATTTGTGCGTACAGATCCATATGCTTACCAAAGCCATGATGCTACTCACGCTGCAGTTAACACAGACTGATTCTGCTCTCACTTCCACTTGTTTCACATCCGTATAATTCTATTTATTTCAATGAAGGTTCTTCTGATTCACAGAAATGTAAACAAGAGCAAGATGAGGCTGGGGGATTTTTATCATTGATTTCACTGAAGCAAGATTATGCCTTGAAAGCACCAATTCTGATTTCAGATATGTATAGTACATGCAACTCTAACTGGTCAGCATACAGATATAGGCACACAGAATTTACCACTCTGTCTTAACATCATGTTGTTCTCTGGCTAACTTTACGCCTCAAATTATAGACTAAATGCTCCTCTCTAACCTGGACAGTGGATCTCTTCAATTTTGAGGGGCTCTCCTTACATGCATGATGCATCTACTAACATCAGTAGAGATTTTGCACATATAGGGAGCTCACAGTGCCCTTGATTTGAAGCCCACTGTGTCAATGAAAATACTCCCATTGACTCCAGTGGGCTTTGGGTCTGGTCCAGTAACCCTGAGAAGTTTAATTGTGCTGATTGGAAAGGAAAAATTAGCTCTCTGAAAGTAAATATCTTTATTTAGGTATATACTATGTGGACACTGCTTTGAAGATACCTGTGTAAAAGATGTTCTGTAGTTTACTTCCATTCAGCTGCACAAAGGCAAGTAAACACTTAGGCCCCATATTTGTGAATCAGTTCAGGTTTGGAATGAAATATGTAGCTATTTGGTACACCTATGTGAATTGACTTCATGTGTAACAGTTCCATACAACTGGCAAACACCGTGAAAACACAAGTTAACAACCTCTATTTTATGTACAAAGTATTCTCTTAAAATTTGAGATGGAATTTTAGTGCTCACAAAAGAACACGCACTTACATAGTGCAGGCAGCTATGTACCAGCTTCTCTATACACCTCTGCTACTGCGCACACATACACCCACTCACACACACATACGCAGTGGTGGCCATAAATAGCTTATAGTTACAAATAGTCACTGTTATCTGTAGATACTCCAGTATGTCCTGTGACGAGAAGAAGAGCTCTCAGAGATACCATCATTACTTTCTATTCGTGTAAGGAAATTCTGCTGTTTCTCTGACACGCTTAGTAAATACTGATGGTTTCTAATGATGACCTCCGAACACATTTGTTTGTGCCTGTGTGTCTACCTCTCAGATTCACAGCTCTTCAGTTTTATGAGAGATTTGTATAATGGATTCAAGAGAAGACATTTGCCCACAGTTTGTGAAACATTCAAATCCTTTGGGAGGAAAAGCAAGATCTAATTGTGAAGAGCTTCTACTTTACTAACAAAGTGGTTAACAAACTGGTATAACAAAACATGAGTATTCAAAATCAGGGGTTTGATACAGGTGATACATGTTTTCCAGTTACATCATTGATATTCCATTTTCTTTTTAATGGTTCAAACCCTACTTCTCTCTCTAATGCAATAAGAAAAAAAAATCAGTGTTATTTTACCTCGGTTTCCATTTCAACCCTGCCTGAGCTCCCTGCACTTAAATTCAGTGCCACCTTTTTCCCACAAATGTATGCTGTTAAAGAAGAGAGCTAAAATTCACAGAGCTGTCAAGTAAGATATCCATTAAGATAGAAGGATGCTGGTACTCAGACCTCAGCATTACAGTATTAAATCTGCAAGGAATTCACTTTCTTAATGAGAAACAAGAGAGTAAGGAGGAGGGGAAAGAGAATATGAAATAATATAACAGTGAAATAGAAAGCACAGGTTCAGGTACCACAAGGATATTTGCATTCTTTAACTAAGACTTGTCAATGAGATTTTTTTTTTTAGCATATGATACGCAGTTTTAATTAAATTATGGCCCGGAGTCAGAGAACAAAGCCAAAGGACCAGTTTTTATTTCATTTTTAGAACAGAGATCTTATCATCTGAAGCATTTCATCCACTTCTAATTAAATATGGATTTATGGCTTTACTGTACCTGGAAATACATTATGGCTTCTAGGTATCTATCATGTACTGGAGCCAGAGTGGAATGGTTTAAGGGTGAAATCCTGACCCTCATTGAAGTCAATGGAAAATACCCATTAACTTCAGTGGGGCAAGGATTTTATCCAAAGTGTTAAGGGCAATAGTGCAATTCTAGTATAGTGTATAAAAGCTGCTATTCTTGTACCAGTAATGAAGTGTGTGCGTGTGTGTGTGTGCACCCGCGCACATGTATAAACAAGTTTAATAAAACTTCCATTGTTTTCTGCTTCTGGTAACAGGGTGGAATTTCACAAAGAACTGAAGATCCTTGCTGTCAAACATGCTATTTTTAATACAATGGTTATTTTTCTGTCATGCTTGCCAAATCCTACACTTATTGGCAACTCTCTTTCCACTGCTTACACCCCACGGAGCTTTCTAAAGTAAATACACTATCTTCTTAGTTTGGAAAATATAGTTTCCCATCTCCAAAGGGAAAATTGCTACTCAGGATTTCAGCTGTCATGGTGCGTTGTTAAATATATTTAATTTGAGTATATTGAATCTTTTAAAATAGAAATATAGACTGGGTAAGGACTTTACATCTGAGCTTGAAATGGCGAATGAATGTCAGAATCAATGTTTAAGGCTTGAGCAGGAAGAGGTGATGGAAACATTAATAAAATTAATTTGTTTGGTTTAGCAATGATTTGTATGCATTGGAATAGGGAGTACATTGGATTCTGAAAATGAGATTTTTCTTTAACAGCTTCCATTTTATATGGGAACATGAAGGACGGAGTCACAGGATATTATTATTTATCCTCCTCAGCAAAAATATGAAACTGATTCTTCCTACAATGCACAAAAATATGAAACGGATTCTTCCTACAATTCCTCTAAGTCACATTCTAACACAAAACCTTAACAATGATGTCATACTTCTACCCTATTGCACACTTACCCAGGAATGCACATAGTAATTTTGCTGAGGTCAGAGTTAAGGTTTATGTCTGAATATGCAAGAGGAGTTTGGTGACTGTGTGTATTATGTGCTGGAAAGCCAGGGAAGTTGCCTGTGGGAGGCAGTCAGTTAATGTGATTTGACAGTGTGATGTGGGGCTATTAAGGTATGTTAGCAAATGTTCACTGAATGCTTCCTTTTTGTTTCAGGACTGGCGTGAACAGGTTTTGTAACCTTGATAATTAACTACCTGAACGATGATGAGATTAACATACAGCCTTTGAACACAGTATTTTATTCAAGGACAAATGGTTTCAATTCTGGAAGGGTGTTTCTGAGGTCTAAAGAAGGAAACTGTACAACAAGGGGCAACGGGTCAAATTCAATTCCCACACCACCTTTACGTGTGTGGAGTGGACTAATATCTTAGGGCTTGTCTACACTGGCAGTTTACAGTGCTGTGACTGTCTCGCTCTGGGGGATGAAAAAACACCCCCCTGAATGCAGCAAGTTTCAGTGCTGTAAAGTGCCAGTGTAGACAGTGCACCAGGTAACTACGCACCTGGTAGCTATGCCCCTCGTGGAGGTGGGTTTTTTAGAGCACTACTTTCCTAGTGCTCTGCCATGACCACACAAGCCATGTTAAAGTGCTGCCACGGCAGTGCTTTAGCGTTGCAGTGTAGACTAGCCCTTACTCTGCTTGTAGCCTCATTTGTTTCGGTGGGAGTACTCACCACAAAAGTAAGGCTATTAGAATCTTGCCATCAGAGAATTAATACTGTAGGTCCTACTCTAACCTTGCTGGAAGTAGTTAGGATAATCTGTGTCACTTCTGAGTTATCACTAGTAAATCATTAAATTCTGTGCAGCCATACTGCTCTGTGCTCCTTGCTCCTGCCTCCCCCTCAGCAGAACACGTAGCACTGCTCTGGAGAAGTGTGAGTCACAGCACCACCTGCTCCACACTTTGATATGGTACAGACTATGCGTAGGGCCTTCTACTGGCTGGTGTGGAGGGGAACTTGGCAATGGTCCTGTACTACCCTTATTGAGAAGACTAGTACCATTATAGGAACTGGCAGGACTGGATTATGGAATGGGCATTATAGGCCTGTGTCTAGGGCTCCAACTCCTGGTGTCACATGATGAGGTCAGAATCTCAGCCTCCGTTAACAAAAAAAGTCCATTTCTAGCTGTTATGAAAACAAGATTGAAAATGTGAACCAATGCAGTGACAGTTGCCTGAGTCTGCAGGCAGTCTCCAACAATAGCTCTGAGAGATGTAAAGTTCCCCAGGCATCTCAATAGTGTGTTGACTCCAAAACGTTTTTCTCTAGGGAGTGCCATCCTTTTGCGCCTCTCTCTCTGGGAGTGAGGTGATATATGCCTCCCATTGCAACTCTAGGTGGAAAGTGGGACCTTGGCATGGGCGTGTAGCTATATGGACTCAATCTTATATCCTGTCTAAGCCTGCAGGTTGCCTTAACCCAGGTCTGAGCACTAGTGTTGGGAGTGCCTTGAATTCCCTGAAAACACGGACTGTGACCCTGAACTGGGATGAAAATAGGAGGAAGTATCAGGGAACCAGGTCATAGGCAATTATGCCTAGTAGTTGGAATCCAAATGCCAAACCCAAGGGGCAAGGCTGGGTAAGAACCAGGAACCAGGGCTGAAGGTCAAAACCAAAGTCAAGAGTCCGAATGCCAGAACCAAGAATCAAGATAGAGTCGGAACTAGGAATCAGAGTCAAGGACTAGAACTGGATTACCAGGAGTCAGGGAAAGCAGAGAAGTAGGGCTGGTTCTGAGGCAGGAGCAAGGCTGGCACAGGACTGACACAAGGCTGGATGCAGGGCAGGGTCTAGGATTGGGCAGTGAAGGAGCAAAGCAGGAGCAGCGCTTGGAATGAGGGGTGCAAAGAGAGGCATAGAATCTGTGGGCATGTGCACTGAGCAGCCAGCAAGCTGCTACTGCTGCTGCTGGGCTTAAGAACTTGCTTGCTAGCTTCCTCAGTCAGTCAAGCAGCCTAGCTGACTCATTAGGCCTTCAGGAGACTGAGCAGGTGCAGCTTCAGGGCCGTACACCTGACAGGAAGTATCCTGATGCTCCCTGCCCTGACTCACTCACACAAACCAAACACTCTCTGTCCTGCAGTGATTTATTGTTTAACAAAACCTAAAGTGACCACTCTACTGATTCATTTATTTTGGGCACTGGTTTCATCAGAAGCATTCAAGGAGAATGTCCTTCCTCATATTGCCAGAGACAGGTAGCTGTGATGTGAAGGACTGGCTAGTGTTAGGTTGTGTTTAAAAAGAGATGCTGCAATCACAGCTCTCATAAAATGCTGCAAAAAGTGTTTGAATGTGGGCAAAGAGGGCAAAACCACCTAAAGTAGTATCATGCATACAGTAGATGGGATCCTGATCTCCCCTGAAACCACAAGGGTGCCACTATCATCAGTATGAGAAAAATCAGGCCCACAGTTTCCATTAGAGGTTGTTCTCATTGATCCTCATATTTTAATCAATTTTCTGCTGCTGTTTCTGTGAGATGATTTCAGAAACTATTGAAATAAATTGTATTACTCTGAAGGACACTTACACCAGTTCATCAACTTCTGCACTTGACAAACAATTTTGGTTTCATATAGAGGCAAAGGTGTTTTCTTATGTGATCAAACCTAAATGGCTTTTTTGGGAGGTGGGAAGAGGATTTTCCTATGAATATCAGGACAAGGATGCTGACCCATCAGAATACTGCTAGTGAAATCACCCCTGTTCCTTGCAGCATGTCAACCTCAATGAAAATATCAATCGGTCCATCAGCCCTCACAGAGAGAGCACCAATCACAACATGCTATTCATGTTGTTCTAGCCAGTCCTTCAGCCACCCACTGACCAGGCTGTCAGTGACATCGGACACCCAATCGTCACAGATGAAAAGACAGTCTTGTAGCTTATTAACAGCTAATGGCTATGTACATCAAAAACAGTTAGATTTTTAGATTGCAGACTCAGCATGGGGATAGCAACCAGAAAATAATCTTTTAGATGCAAGCAAAGCACATTGATATGGATAAGGACCCTATCCTGCTCCCAGATAAGTGGTTTCAACTGAAGCAGAACTGGGCTGCAGATATTAAACTCTATGTAATTTGTGTAGTGCCTCTTTCCTGAATGTGGACTAGAGCTAGGATTTTAAAGGTGGTGCACACAGAAAACAGTTTGGTTGCTAATTATAATGTAGAGCAAAGTGAAAAACCAAGCCAAACCAAAACTCACAACTGTTCTGTGAGTCTTTGATAGAGAAAAATGAATTTGATTCAAGCATCTTCCTACCTCTTTCATGTGAATTTCCTATGAACATTTGATATTTTACTTACACAAATATTCACCACAAGTAACTTCAAACTTCTTCATTCACAGATTTGAAGTAAGGAGTCCCACGCTGCTGTGACAAATCTGTGCTGGCACTGATTTTAGGTAGAGCAAGTTAGAAAATACTGAAGGCTTTCACACAAATTTCACACTAAACTTCTTTTGCTAAAAGTGCTGAAATTTAGCACATTTAAAAAATTTCCTTCCACTCTAATTTTAGAACTAGAGGCCTGTATGTGAAAAGCTGACAGACCCCAGTCATCAGGACTGAAACTGGGACACCCGAAGCTTAGTGTATGAGCCTCTACTGCGTGAACTAAAAGCCATGTTGCTATTACTCAAGGCCACGGGGGGGTGCTTGACCTCCCCACACCCAGACCCCAACCCTACTCCACTGTTTCCCAAAGCCCCCACCCCTCCTTTTCCAACCCTGCTCTGCCCTGCCCCCACTCCATCCTTCCCCCAAGTCACTGCCCTGCCTCTTCCTGCCCATGCTCCACCCCTCCTCTTCCCTGCCTCTTTCTGCCCCTTCCTCCAAGTGAGCCCTGTCCCTGCTCCTCCCCTCTCCTGGAGCCGACCTGCACACTGCGAAACAGCTGTTCATGGTGAGCGGGAGGCGCTTGGGGTTGAGTCAAGAGGTGGGAGCTTGGCTGCTGGTTGGTGCAGAGCACCCACTAATTTTTCTCCTGTGCCCAAGGCAGAAATAGTCAACAGGTGTACTGCGGGCCACATCTGGACTGCCAGACACTTTTGAATGGACCCCAAAATCTTTTTATTTACTTATTATTGTTAATAATATTGATGTTGTTGTTGGGTTTATTTTTATTTTCTCTGGAGTGTGAACCTCGACTATATCTTGAGCAAGAAATTTGGACCTTAACAAAAAGTAATTCCTATCCCTGCGTAAAGACTTATCAGTCTCTAGCTGGGCTAGGTGCCACTAAAGAACGCCACACCAAGCACACATGGGTTACATATGCATGAAGCTTTAAAATGTCATTTGGCATTTAGGGGGCAGATTTTTCAAAGGCACAAATAGTCATCAAATGCTTAACACTCACTGAAAGTCAATTGTGCCCTAAATTTATCCTTTCTCTACTAGGGAAATTTCTCTTCCTGGAGTACTGGTGACCAGTGAAGGAGGTCAGGATGTTTGGAAAGGGACACTGCTTAACCCAGCAGAGTAACCAGGTTCCCAATACTCAATGTAAGACCTCTGGATCTGTCCGTGATCTTTAAAATTAGAACCACGCATTCACATGCGATGATTGTGAAAGTGACAATAGAAAATTAAATTAACCTGTGTGCACTCATCTGTGCAATTTTACAATAGCCTAATTATTCTAGGAACAATGCCTAAGGCAAGGCCTATGTGGCCTAGAAAGGAAGAAATTTAAAATGTTTTAAAATTCCTTACTCCTGTTTATCTGCTGCCTTTCCCTACAATGCAACTTTTCTCTGAGTGATTCAATGGCTTCTTAAAACCCTCTATCCAAGAGCTCAAATATTCAACATTAAAACTGTCAATGATGTGTTCATGACAAAGTTTTTAATAAAATTACAAAAAAAAGTATTGTATACATTCAAATAATGAATAAGTTCAAGGAATCTGCAATCTGATTGAAGACATTCCACGAGAAGAAAAGAACCTTACACTTGTCAATACATTCACTTGTTAGTAATTATTCATTATTCAGCATTGCTATTCCTACTTTCCTCCACCTCAGCTAGTAGATTGTCTCTGTCTCACCACAAAACAAGAGTTTCGCTTGTAGCAACGATCAGTTCTATTCCTCCTTACATGCTGGCAAGAACAGACAAATAAGCATCAAAGCACTTCATTCAAGTGGAATTTCTAGCACACCTATTTTTTATCCTCTTTTGTTTTGTTTTGGGGTGGGGGTTGCGTTTTTTTGCAGACTTGATCTCATTTAGCAATTTGGGAACAAAGGCAGATATATTTCCCAACCTCACAGAGCCTTACCTTATGAGCAAGGTCTTCCTATAAGCCATTGTGCTGATTCACACATATAGGCACACACAGCTTCCACCCAGTGAACAATACCTCAGTAATACTTGTCGTAGGGTTACGCCCAAGATACTGAAGATAGCTATACATGAATCTGCAAAGTAAACATAATAGTGCCATTTGTTCTTTCTCATTTTTAAGTGATTCAGAGATGAATAATAGCATCATCTCTGTGGGATGTTTACATTACAGGATTTGTAAATTGACTGAGTTGAAATCCTGGGTTATGCAAACTAGTTATTGTGGAACCTATGTACAGGTGCACTCAGATGTAATGGAACTCTGTTGACGGTAAGGTTGATGGTAGAAAACCCCACTGTATTTTAATGTCCAGATTGCAATTCCAGGTAACATCCACATAGGGTAAATATACGCTGTTCCTTGAGGAAAAATGACCTCATTATAGGTTAAATCCTAAAAGGTGCTGAACTCATGTGGCTCACATTGACTAGTCAATGGGAACTGCTGTTGTTCAGCACCTCTCAGGATTTGGACCTATGAGAGGGCTTCACTGTAACTATCATGAGCTCTTGACAAATCAGGCTTCTTTTCTTCTTCTGGTGCCATAGGTCCCAGTTGTATGAGGTGCTGAGTGCTTTGTACAGCATAAAGAGGATCCACAATTCCAAATGGCTTGCAGGAGATTGTAAGGCAAGTCACATGTCTGGGTCCTCAGAAGGCAGTGGCCATTTTAAGAAGTGTATTCAAATAAATGCTAATGTGAATTGGAAAGTAAAATATTAGGGGAATGAGAATGCCATTTATCCTGGTTAATCAGGTATGAGAAAGTGAGATACATTTACAATTGTGTGCTGCAGTGGTTTAAAAAGAAAAAACATAGAAGAAAAAAGTACCTGTCTTTATCTTGATTGTAACTCTCTTAGTTTGCTAAAATTGAAAGATTATATAAAATTCAGTTTACTATTCAAACTGTTGCCAAAGCTCATGATTTTATCATGGTTCTTATGCCATTTAATGTTTTTCTTAAAGACCCAGTTCCTAGAGTCCTGCAATGATTAGAGCTAGTCAGGAATTTTCCATCAACTTTTTTTTTATAGAAAGTGCAGTTTCTACAAAATTGAAATTTCAATTGTTTGTTTCCTTTGGGAAACTCCTAATTTTTGAATACTTGGTGTTGGCAATACTGTATTGAGGATTTGCACTGTTTGTTTACTGTTTGCATTTTATGCCATTTAAAGAAAATCTCCATTAGTCAGTTTCACTTTGTTTCAAATCAATTTCACTTTCACTTGTATGCACTAGCAGGGGCTACAAAGGGGTGGAAGCACTAATAGGGAATGTTTAAATCCAAACCAAAAAAAACTATTAAAATTGAAATTACAGAAAAAAATCATAATTCATAATATTAGGTTCTGTTAACCATCAAACATTAATATTTTAGGAGGGAGGGGTAGAGTTCTTGAACCTTTTAGAGTTCCAAAACTGTTCTTTACCTTAGATATCAGAGTTATCTGGTTACATCTGTATTTGTTTACTTGTTGGTTCTGAAATTTGCATAGTATTAAGTTCAGCCAATCTACTGTAGTTAATTCAGGCCTGGTCTACTCTATGTGTTTAAACCGATTTTAGTAGTGTTAAACCGATTTAACCCTGCACCCGTCCACACAACAAGGCCCTTTATATCGATATAAAGGGCTCTTTAAACCGGTTTCTGTACTCCTCCTTGATGAGAGAAGTAGTGCTGAAATCGGTATTAGCATATCGGATTAGGGTTAGTGTGGCCGCAAATCGACGGTATTGGCCTCCAGGCAGTATCCCACAGTGCACCACTGTGACCGCTCTGGAAAGCAATCTGAACTCGGATGCACTGGCCAGGTAGACAGGAAAAGCCCGGAACTTTGAATCAGTTCCCTTTGCCGCCAGCAAGAGCTCTGATCAGCACGGTGCGTAGCAGTCCCAAAATCCAACGTAAAGATCCCAAATGGACCATACGAGAATACGGATTGATCGCGTAATGGCGGAGACAAATTGCTTCTATTCGAGCTCTGTTACAGAAATGAAATGGCCAGCATTGAAAAAAATCGCCAGGGCTATGTTTACACTGAGTCCAACACAGTGCTGTGGACAAGCGAACGGAAAATCAAAGAATCAGACGAACTGCATGGAGGAAAGAGTGGGGACTGAATCAGCTATCCACAGCCTGCAGCGCCGTAAAAGTATTTGCATTCCTTGTGAGCTCCCAGTGCCAGTAGGGTCCAAACCCAGTGCAGAGGTGTCAGGTAGATTCGCACATTTAACCAACCCCCCCTCGCCCATGAAAGAAAAGGAAAAAAATTGTTTCTTGACTTTTTTCAAATGTCACCATATGTCGACGGCATGCTGCTGTAACCGGTGCCGCGGACTGGACCCAGCATCCTCCCCTCCTCCCGTGCAGATGACACGAAGCGCAAAGACTGTACCGCCTTGGCATCATCGCCGGAGCCCTGCTGCCTCAGGTGAGTCGGCCAGGGGAACCTGGGTAAAAAATAGGAAATGAGCCCAGTATCAGCAGATGTTACAGAAGCCCCTTGCGGGGGTACCGTCATCATCAAACAACTGGAGGCGAGCTCACCATCGACCCCCCCCCAAAAAACAACTTCATGTCCTAAAGAAAAGACGCTGTACCTGCCTGTACAACATAGCAAGGGATGCGGCTCCTCCCCTCCCCACGTTAATGTCGCCTGACATCATAAGCAGCTGAGCGCCTCCTCCTCATTTAATCTCACTAAAAAGTCAATAATCTATCCTCATTCGTGATTCTCATCACATCAAATGGGAGGATCCTGCAACGCGTAGCCCAGGAGGTTGGGGAAGGAAGCAAAGGGGGGGTTGTTGGCAGGGGCACCCTCAGGATGCGAGCTCATCATTCTGCAGATCTGACATGGAACACGTGCTCCGTCTGTAACTGTCCTAGTACACTTCCCCATATCCTAGCAGGACTTGACTCTTTTATTTTTTTTTTAGATACACAACATAAAGGAGGGAATGGACCCGCGTCATTCCATTTGTCTGTGAGCTCCCATCCGACCCAGTGAATGTCCAGCTAGAGCCACTCAGAAAGAAGAGAGGTACAGAACGACGATAACATTCAACTCATCGCCAATCTTACAATGGCACTAGCAACGGCAGAACAACTGGTAACCATCTCTGCTAGCTTGCAAAGGCAAATGAATGCTGCTGTGTAGCGCTGCAGTACCACCTCTGTCAGCAGCATCCAGTACACATAGGGTGACAGTGACAAAAGGCAAAACGGGCTCCATGGTTGCCATGCTATGGTGTCTGCCAGGGCAATGCAGGGAAAAAGGGCGCTAAATGATTGTCTGCCGTTGCTTTCACGGAGGAAGGAATGAGTGATGACATTTACCCAGAATCACCTCCGACACTGTTTTTTCACCATCATGCATTGAGATCTCAACCCAGAATTCCAATTGGCGGGGGAGACTGCGGGAAATATGGGATAGCTACGGGATAGCTACCACAGTGCAACGCTCCAGAAATCATCGCTAGCCTCGGTACATGGATGCACACCACTGAATTATTGTGCTTTGTGTGGCCACGTGCACTCGACTTTATACAATCTGTTTTACAAAACTGGTTTATGCAAAATCGGAATAATCTTGTAGTGTAGACGTACCCTCAGAGAATACTTCCTGCATCTGCACTCTGTAAAATACATCCTGGGCTTTAATTAAATGACTAAATTTCAAATATACTTTATTTTTAAAATCACATTATCAACTTCTGCTTGTCAAACACAAGACTATTTCAGATTCCCCCATGGCGATCAAACTAAGCAAAAGTTTGTCTTAAGAGGTAGAAATGTTGTGGGGACACTTGTAAAAATGAACACTACAAAGCCTCTTCCATCTAATCTGATTGTGGTGATGAAGTAAAACTTGAATGTATTTGATTTTTTTAAGGCCTTTGACTTTGTCACCCTCAGTGACGTGACTACTCTTATTACAGTAAATGGGGGCTGGCATGTTACAGCAGTATTCTGCGGAGACAAAACTTGGTCATGTGAGAGAAAAATTTTCCAATCACCATTAGAGAGCAGAAAGAAACAGACTGCATATCAGTGAGGTAACTTTATACTCAAACACCAAAATAAAAATGGTTCATTGTCCCCCTGTATGGCAGGAGCAAAACTCCCAAGTACTTTTTGACCATTGGAAAAAAAGATGCTGAGAAATGGATGAGAAGAAAAATTAGAAAGGCACAGAATATAAAGTGTTTACCTTAGAGATGTGTCCAGATAGCTCCTGAACTTTAGAGGAGTTAAAATCTGGATCTGAATCTGAATTTCTCAAAGGAGCTGTCTTTAGTCTGGGCCATATAAATATTTTGAGTCCAACATGCCTGAAACACTATATTCAAAATCCATATCTGAATGTTGATCTCTCAAAAGTATTGGATTTATATGCATAGCAATATTTAGAATTATAATAGTAAAGATTTTTAAACAAAAGTTTCATAATCATAAAGGGATGTAAACTCAGGTTTCAGGGCATAAGTCAGCTTCTAATTGTGGGGGTTAGGAGGGAATGTTCTGAGGGTTTTTTGCATGGGTTTTTTTGTACCTTCCTCTGAAGCATCTGGAACTGGCCACTATCACAGACAAGCTAGTGCACTGGATGGCCCACTGCTCTGCTCCAGTATGGCAATTCATATGTTTACCGCCACTGTACAAAAATAAAAGATTAAAAGTTGGTCTGAGATCTATTTAGAACTAAATAGAAATGGAATTTGTAGTTTATTATGCATTTAACTTCTAGTTAATGCCTAACGAACCAAGGCTCTGGGTGTTCCCTTGTCAGTGACACAAAATATACAGTATGATTCATCTAAGTAATGGATTGTCGTCGTTGTGTTTATCTAAAGATTTGCCATTTTCCACTGACAAAACATACATGCTGCCAATAAAGGTAAACCTTCCACACCCACCAGCTATTCTCAGACTTTTAAACCACATTTTTAACTCTTTGGTGACATGACATGATTCACTAAGTATAAAAATCATTGCTGGAATCAGTCCAATTAAGAATCACCATCTTAAAACTTACATTGCATCATACTTTTGTATCCTTTTCAGCTGATTCCCAAATGGCTTTGATTAAACTAGTGTTGGTTCTTTTTTGCATTTTTTCGCAATCCCACTCAGGTCCCCACTCAACAGTTCCTGAATTTGCAGCTAATTCATACCAGCATAGTCTATATCAAACTGGAAGAAGCGTCCAGTCATTTACACACATAACAGAAAAATGCCCGTGAAAGAATACTAAAATATAGGGCAGCTAATGCTATCTATTCTCGGTGATTCAAACATCAGCCTGATCTAGACTGTAAGATTCCTAATGCATAATTCTTCCTACCAGATTTGCTTGACACCCATCTACTTCCTCCTATGCCATCTTTACACTGTGATTCCATACATCTTTGTGTTCTTCTAGTGGGTTTGATGTGTTGATCTAGTTAGACTACATGTTCTCAACTCAAAATGCTCTTCATGACTCATTTTACAGAACTCATGTCATGTTTTATTCTCCAAAGCCATCACAGAACATCATGCCCAAAAGAGCATTTTTCTAATTCCCCAGCTTCATGACTCTTCCTTCTCCACAGCCTGGACTTTCTATTTTCCTCTTGTAATCAGGCCTACTCCACCTCCTGTTCCTTTTGAAGCAATAGTCTACAAAACGCCATAGCAGACAACATTGGATGGCTAGGCTCAACATAACTAACTATGCTGCCAGCATTTTAATTCCTTGTGGAGGTCAGTAGAATTCTGGTGGGCCAGCTTCAGCACATAATGAATGTTGAAAGAAGAGAGAGAATTTTTCTGTGCACATTACTTTATTTCAAAAGTAAACTAAATGAGCCTATTTTCACATATGAGGGAACTTTAAAAAGACAGTCACCTAACAGTGGATACTGTCGTTAACCTGAACGGAGGGCTTTCATTATCAACTTGAATTCCTGAAAACTCACATTTTTTTAACTCACATTTTCAAATCTTGGTCTCAGCTGAGAAGTTATTTTTTTTCCCAAATATTGAGCAAAATCCAGTTTGAGTTATGTGAGGATGGGAAAAATAGAGTACCACTTACAAAAAAGTCTTAAACCATTTTAATTTTGCACACAGATAACTCAAAAGTCTAAATTGTACTAATTGCCAACTCTGTGTTTGCCAACAAAAACTGTTCCCTAAAAACACTGATTTATCTTCTGATTTCTCCATGTACATGTATAGTACCTACAAGAGGAACTGTATATAGTATACTAATTCTAATGTATTCTAATAGAAAACCATACCTATGCATTATAAGCATCAATATTATGTATGTACCTAACTTGTTGGACAAACTGCAGCACAGTTCAGATTAGTATGACATAGGGGAGTGGAGAACAGCATTCACTAAGATTTGAATCTTCTCATAGGCATTCATTAGTTTCAGAAATCTGCATTCTAGAAACTAGCGACAAAGAGTCCTGTGGCACCTTATAGACTAACAGACGTATTGGTGCATAAACTAGTTCCCCTTTGCCCTGACATATCTTGCACAATGTATTTCACTCAATTTCTTGCAATGTTCATGTTGCTCACTGGAGTGAAGTCCTGGCTCCATAGAAGTCAATAGGAGTTTTGCTATTGACTTCAGTGGGGCCAGGATTTGATCCAATGCGTTTTACATTTGACCAGAAACAATTGTTTGGGCAAGAGTAACACCACATTTGCATCTGTCATTCTGCCCAATTCTGGAAAATCTTATGTTGCTATGCTGGTTTCATTCTCTAAACATTCCCATAGGACAGCAGGTCAATATGTGGTGTCTCTTCTGTCTCCAGTGCCCATCGACAGTGCAATAACGTTCAGAGTTATTCCCTCAGTTCTGGGGATTTAATTCTCCAGGAGTGAAGATGATTCACAAGGGCCAAGAGCTGCATCAGCATTTACAACTAAGGCCTTGCAAGACAGGGAACTAGCAGATATTTGAGATTCTATAACATAAGCATTCATGAAAAGTCATCCCTCTCTTGCTTCCTGTACTAAACAGAAGTGCTGTTATGTGTTAAAAATCTTCTCCAGTGTGATTCATCACCACAAAATGGGGAGTGGAAAAAAATAAGTACACAAGATAAAACTTATTTATCTAATCCCTTTCTTAAGGCCAGCTCACCAATGCACTGTCAACACATTATAGAATGTGCTACCAGGTGTGTCTAGGTAGGGGTGGGGAGCCCAAGTTGGGATTTTAGTTCTGTTTAGCGCTGGGAACACTATAGATGCAGCAACCTCAGTCCCTTGGGGAGCAAACACCCTGTGTTGTGATCTCATCAGTTCACCCTCTGAATGGGCTCCAGGGGAGCTTACAAAAATCAGACAAATGTCACAGGTGCCCAAAGCTCTCCCCTGGGTTGGATGGATAACTGTGCCAACAGCTATACTCAGGCTACATCCATCAATCACATGTATTAAAGGATAAATTATATTACCAATTTATGATTACTAGGGATGCCCATAAACTGCAATGATCATCACTAACTTTGTTCTTATTATATCATTAACATTACTGAAAATGAGATGCGGGTTTCTGCCCTCCCTACCCCTTCTCTCCAACAGAAGAGGGCGGAATTCCTTGGATAGCCTGACTAAGACTATGATACTGCAATGTGCTCTATTTTCACTGATTTCAGTGGGAGTCTCGGGATCTTTCTGGTCAGGGGCAGCTCCAGGCACCAGCACGCCAAGCGTGTGCTTGGAGCGGCAAGCCACGGGGGGCGTTCTGCTGGTCGCCGTGAGGGTGGCAGGCAGGTTGCCTTTGGTGGCATGCCTATGGAGTGTCCACTGGTCCCGTGACTTTGGAGGACCTCCCACAGGCGTGCCGCCGAATCCGTGGGACCAGGGACCCCCTGCAGGCAAGCCGCCGAGGGCAGCCTGCCTGCTGTGCTTGGAGCAGCAAAATACCTAGAGCCGCCCCTGTCTCTGGTTTGGTCCCTCAGAGTGTCTATTGACAGGGAGAAGGAGAAAATATAGAGGAACAACTAAAGGGCCAGATATTCTTCACCTTTAGGCTGGTGTAAATCCAAAACAAAAGCAAACACACTAAAAAACCTCTTGAAAAAGTGGCATTTCCCTGGATTTAGAGTAGCATGAACAGGAACAGGATCTGGCGGACTTAGGATGAAAAGTCTGTTAATAATAATTTTCATTTACAATAGCACCTTCCCTCCCAAAGGATTCGAAACTGCCTTGCAAACACAGGAGCAGATTGTGTATGCCTTTCTTCTTCTGTAAAAATGGTAATTACTATTCACCTACCTCACACAGCGTTTTGTGTGACTTAAATCATTAACCTTTAAAAGTCCTTCGTGACCATCAGATGAAATGCTCTATAGAAACATTTATAATTGTAGTGACCACTGTGTTGGACAATGCTGCACACTTTGGCCAGGTCTACACTGCGACTTTAAATCGGTTTAATGGCCGATATACCGATTTAACGCTGTATCCGTTCACACGACGTCGTCATTAATATCGAGTTAACCGCCTCCTTAAATCGATTTCGGAACTCCTCCCAAACGAGAGGAGTAGCGCTAAATTCGATAGTGATAACCATACTCAATTTAGAACCAGAAGGAGCGATTGACTCTGCCCAAGTGAGCCACTCCCAATTTGGGTTTCAGAATCATTGTCACAGGGGCACTTATGAAGCATCGGACACTAAACTGTGATGCACTGGCCAGTAAACAGAAAAAGCCTATCCCGCGAACTTTTGAATTCCATTTTCCTGATTGTCCACCTGAGGGTCAGCACACACACAGTGACCACCAGAGCTCATTTGCACTCGTCACAATGCAGTCTCCTATAATCGAAGAAGACGCCAGCTGGACCACACAGAGTTTGATCTGATCGCTATCTGGGTGAGGACTCAGTGCTCACAGCACTGCGTTCCAAAAGAGAAATGAAAAAGTTTTTGAAAGAAATCAAAGTCTATTGCTGATAAAGGGCACAGCAGGACTCCTTCAGTGCGAGTGAAAGTGAAGGAATTAGACAGGGTTACCAGAACCAGAGAAGCAAACGGGAAGTCAGGCTCTGAGCCGAAAACATGCCGCTTCTAGCTGAACTACATGCAATTTGGGTTCAGCGCTACCAGTGCCCACCCTGTCGTGGATTCAGATTTGGAGTGAAATATCAATGTTCTGAGGATGTAGCCGAGGGGGAAGATGGAGACGAATTTTAGGATGAGATGAGCATGGTGATAGCACCAGCAGTCCGTAACCCCAACAGCCAGATCTTTTTGAGACCCAAGAATTCAGTCCTGCGCTCCCAAGCGAGAAGCCCAGCAGTGAAGCATGGAAGCGACCTCCGGTAAGTGTCCCTCTCATTCTGTACAAACATGGATTAAAACAAGACGGTTTTTTTAGATTGCATTGACACAGGGCTTTTGCTGCAGTCGCAGCCATTACTGTTACAGGAAATTCGTTAACATGTCTGGGGATGGGACGAAAATCTCCAATTAATCTCATGAATCGATCGTGGAGGAACTCCAACCCTTATGCTATATGAGAACATTCTGGCAAGACAGCCTTCTCCCGGTCCCCCATAGTAGGTAACTTTTCAAAGCCATGCATTTTGCAAGACATTTGGTACTGCAGGCATTGAAGGCATTGCACTGAGGCATTGCAAACAAACCGATCTGCCTCTGCGTGCTATTTCAGGAGAAGATATCATCCATTTTACCTTGTAGAACATCAGAATGTAAATAGGGGGCAGACATGGCGATTTTCACTGGCCAGACGGGGGAATGGAGAGGGATAGCGATGAGTTTCAGCGTCTGGCAAGCAGGATTCTTCCCGCTACCAGCAACGCGCTGCGGGGTGATGTAGGTGATCACTAGCAGCGATCGTATACGATAGAGCCATGCGCTGTTGGTGGATGTGTAAAGAGGGGGTTTGGCTTTGCAGTCCTCTTAATGGAGCAAGACATCATATAGATCACTGTGTATATAACGCGGTGAGTCAAAATTTTAAAGCCTCACTTACCATCGTTGCATGGACGTAGGTTGCCGTACTGCGCTTGTGTGTGTGCCACACCAGTCACACAGACACTGAATATTTAAATGATACAAATGACCTTGTATAGAGATCACATGTGCTCTGTAAGGTGGATAGTGTTCTATGTGAAAGAGTACTGTCATTGCTCTGTAAAAGTATCTTTCCACATACTTATCACCCTGTTTGCCTTCCCCATGCAGCTGCACATTCTCTGAAGTCCCTATGCCATCACGAGGGCGCTGTGATACGGCGGAGAAGAGAGACGCGAGATGAAATTTCACAGAAATTGATAGTAACACGCAATGAGAGGATAAACAGAATGATTGGAAGGATGTGTAGCAAAAGTACAGAAAGATGCCAGTGAACGATCTGAGAGGGCTAGGCAGGAAGACCACCGGTGGAGAGAAGCAACGCTGGATCGCTGCGTCTCAACTGAAATCCTCCAACGCATGGGGATTCAGAAGAGGCACAGTAGCAGAGTGCCACTGCAGCCCCGTATAACCTCCCTGCAAGCCCACGTCCCATATTCCCTCACCCAGACGTGTAAGAACGCGGTGGAAGGCTGTTCTGCACCCGCCTACTCCTCCACCCTGCAGAGTTCAAGGAAAAGGCTGTAATTACGCTACAATGTGCTTAGTAGCCTTCCCTTCCCCTCCTTCCAAAGCACAGCAGTCAGGGACACCTTCCTAATTCTCTGCCTTTTTTATAGTTCCTTTGTAATACAGAATTACCGAAAGGGAGGGTGGTTTGCTTACAGGGAAATCTAGTAAGAAAAACTTCATGATTAACAGATCATATACTTTTTAATGAATAATAAATATTTAAACGATACAGAATTTATTTCCTTCGCAACCTGTAATGAAAAGGGAGGGGTGGTTGCTTACACTGAATAAGTCCATCAAGTGCGAGGGTTCATCAAGGGAGCAACAGAGATCACACGTACCCTGGCCGTGCTGCAACTCGTTTTCAAGGCTTCTGATGCGCAGCGCCTCAGTGTTGCTCTTCTAATCGCCCTGGTCTCTGGCTGCTCGTACTCAGCGGCCAAGTGATTGCCTCAGCCTCCCACCCAGCCATAATGTCTCCCCTTAGTCTCACAAAGATTGTGGAGCACACAGCAACAGCAATAGCAAGCGGGACATGGTTTGGCTGAGGTCTGAGCGAGTAAGTAATGATCGCCAGCGACCTTAAAAAGCCAAATGCACATTTACCACCATCCGGCACTTGCTCACCTGTAGTTGAACAGCTCCTGACACTGTCCAGTGCAGTGTATGGCTTCATGAGCCATGGCATCAAGGGGTAGGCTGGTCCCCAGGAAACTATAGGCATTTGAACATTCCCACGGTTATTTTCTGGGTGAAGTAATTCCCTTGCTGCAGCCGTTTAAACAGATTAGTTGCTTGAGCGCGAGCGTCATGACCCTTTCCTGGCCATCCACAGTGGATGTGGTGAAACGTCCCTTGTGTCCACCAGTGCTTGCAGCACCATTGAAAAGTACCCCTTCGCTTCACGTACTGGTGCCTGGTGTTCTGGGGCAATTAGGGATATGGTTCCATCTATGGCCCACCACAGTTCGAAAACCCATTGCAGCAAAGCCATCCACTTCACCTGCACGTTTCCAGAGTCACAACCTTTCGTAGCAGCAGCTTAACGATTGCTTTGGCTACTTGCATCACTGCAGCCCCACAGTAATTGCCCCTCCAAATTGATTTCGACTGACGGTAGCTGTCTGCATTGCAAGCTTCCAGAGGCTATTGCCACTTGCTTCTCCACTGTGAGGCTGCTTCTCATTAGCTCTCTGTATTACGGCGTTTCAGGGCAGGGGAAAGCATGTCACCAAATTCTAGAAAGTGCTCTTACGCTGCCGAAGTTCGCAGCCACTGCGAATCGTCCCACACCGTCAAAACAATGCGGGTCCCACCAGTCTGTCTTGTTTCCGTGCCCAATTCGGCTTCAATGGTAGTGATGCCCGTTAATAGCAGTAGCTCCAAACGCGGGGCAGGTTTATGGAGAATTTCGCTCCATCTCGTCATCGCTTCCTCGCCGCTCAGCAATAGCTGCTCCTCTCTCCTCCTGCCTTTGCAGTTCATTGTTCAGTTTATAGTCACACGAAGTAGCGAGGTGTTGACAACGGTCAGAATACCGTTTGTGATCTCAGGGTCCCTGATTGCTGTGCTATGGGCGTTTGCTCAATGCACTCCTGCGAAAAGCGCCAAAGGGTTGTCTGCTGCTCTCAAGGAGGGGGTGGCGTGTACCCAGCACCCGGGCAATGTTTTTCTGCCCCATCAGGCACCTGTGCTCTCAACACGGAAGTGGGAACGTATGATAGTGTGGAGGACAGCTACCACAGTCCACCGCCTGATGCACTGGCCAGGTAAACAGGAAAAAAGCCTGAATCCCGCGAACTTTTGAATTCCATTTCCTGATTGTCCACCGTGAGGGTCAGCACACACACAGGTGACCACACAGAGAGCTCATTTGCACTCGTCACAATGCAGTCTCCTGATAATCGAAGAAGAGCGCCAGCTTGGACCACACAGGAGTTCTGGATCTGATCGCTATCTGGGGTGAGGACTCAGTGCTCACAGCACTGCGTTCCAAAAGACGAAATGAAAAAGTTTTTGAAAGAATTTCAAAGTCTATGGCTGATAAAGGGCACAGCAGAGACTCCCTTCAGTGCCGAGTGAAAGTGAAGGAACTTAGACAGGGTTACCAGAAAGCCAGAGAAGCAAACGGAAGGTCAGGCTCTGAGCCGAAAACATGCCGCTTCTATGCTGAACTACATGCAATTTTGGGGTTCAGCGCTACCAGTGCCCACCCTGTCCGTGGATTCAGACTTTGGGATTGAAATATCAAGTGTTTCTGAGGATGTAGCCGAGGGGGAAGATGGAGACGAATTTGAGGATGAAGATGAGCGTGGTGATAGCACACAGCAGTCCGTAAACCCCAACAGCCAGGATTTTTGAGACCCAAGAATTACAGTCCCTGCGCTCCCAAGCGAGAAGCCCAGACAGTGAAGCCATGGAAGCGACCTCCGGTAAGTGTCCCTTCATTCTGTACAAACACGGATTAAAACAAGACGGTTTTTTTAGATCGCATTGACACCAGGGCTTTTGCTGCAGTCGCAGCCATTACTGTTACAGGAAATTCGTTAACATGTCTGGGGATGGAGCGAAAATCCTCCAAATAATCTCCATGAATCGATCGTGGAGGAACTCCAAAACCCTTATGCTATATGAGAACATTTCTGGCCAAGACAGCCTTCTCCGGTCCCCCATAGTAGGTAACTTTTCAACGCCATGCATTTTGCAAGACATTTGGTACTGCAGGCATTGAAGGCATTGCACTGAAGGCATTGCATAAACAAACGATCTGCCTCCTGCGGTGCTATTGTCAGGAGAGAGATATCATCCATTGTTACTTGTAGAACATCAGGAATGTAAATAGGGGGCAGACATGGCGATTTTGCTACTGGCCAGAGCGGGGGGGAGGAGGGATAGCGACGAGTTTCAGCGTCTGGCAAGCAGGATTCTTCCCTGCTACCAGCAACGCGCTGCGGGGGGTGATGTAGGGTGATCACTAGCAGCGATCGTATACGATAGGAGCCATGCGCTGTTGGTGGATGTGAAAGAGGGGGTTTGGGCTTTGCAGGTTCCTCTTAACAGGAGCAAGCATCATATAGATCACTGTGTATATGAACGGCGGAGAAGTCAAAATTTTAAAGCCTCACTTACCATCGTTGCATGGACGTACGGTTGGCCGTACCTGCGTCTGTGTGTGTGCCACACCAGTCACACAGACACTGAATATTTAAACGATACAAAATGCGACCTTGTATAGAGATCACATGTGCTCTGTAAGGTGGATAGTGTTCTATGTGAAAGAGTACTGTCATTGCTCTGTAAAAGGTATCTTTCCACATACTTATCACCCTGGTTTGCCTTCCCCATGCAGCTGCACATTTCTCTGAAGTCCCTATGCCATCACGAGGGCGTGCTGTGATACGGCGGAGGAAGAAGAAGACGCGAGATGAAATGTTCACAGAAATTATTGAAGTAACACGCAATGAGAGGGATAAACAGAATGATTGGAAGGATGTGGTAGCAAAGTACAGAAAGATGCCAGTGAACGATCTGAGAGGGCTAGGCAGGAAGACCAGCGTTGGAGAGAAGCAACGCTGGATCTGCTGCGTGCTCAAACTGAAATATCCTCCAACGCATGGTGGAGCTTCAGGAAGAGCAGCACAGTAGCAGAGTGCCACTGCAGCCCCTGTATAACCTCCCTGCAAGCCCACGTCCCATATCTCCCTCACCCAGACGTGTAAGAACGCGTGGGGGAAGGCTTTCTGCACCCGCCCTACTCTCCACCCCTGCAGAGTTCAAGAAAAGGCTGTAATTACGCTACAATGTGCTTAGTAGCCTTTCCCTTCCCCTCCTTCCAAAGCACAGCAGTCAGGGACACCTTTCCTAATTCTCTGCCTTTTTTATAGTTCCTTTGTAATACAGAATACATCGAAAGGGGGAGGGTGGGTTTGCTTACAGGGAAATCTAGTAAGGAAAAACTCATGATTTTTAACAGATGCATAATTACTTTTAATGAATAATAAATGATTTTTAAACGATACAGAATTTATTTCCTTCGCCAAACTGTAATGAAAAGGGGGAGGGTGGGTTGCTTACACTGAATAAGTCCATCAAGTGCGAGGGTTCATCAAGGGGAAGCAAACAGAGTCACACCGTACCCTGGGCCGTGCTGAAACTCGTTTTCAAGGCTTCTCTGATGCGCAGCGCCTCCAGGTGTGCTCTTCTAATCGCCCTGGTCTCTGGCTGCTCGTACTCAGCGGCCAGGTGATTTGCCTCAGCCTCCCACCCAGCCATAAATGTCTCCCCCTTAGTCTCACAAAGATTGTGGAGCACACAGCAAGCAGCAATAGCAAGCGGGACATTGGTTTGGCTGAGGTCTGAGCGAGTAAGTAATGATCGCCAGCGACCTTTTAAACACGGCCAAATGCACATTCTACCACCATCCGGCACTTGCTCAGCCTGTAGTTGAACAGCTCCTGACCACTGTCCAGGCTGCCAGTGTATGGCTTCATGAGCCATGGCATCAAGGGGTAGGCTGGGTCCCCCAGGATAACTATAGGCATTTGAACATTCCCAACGGTTATTTTCTGGTCTGGGAAGTAATTCCCTTGCTGCAGCCGTTTAAACAGACTAGTGCTCCTGAGAAGACGCGAGCGTCATGAACCCTTTCCTGGCCATCCCACGTGGATGTGGGTGAAACGTCCCTTGTGGTCCACCAGTGCTTGCAGCACCATTGAAAAGTACCCCTTGCGGTTCACGTACTGGGTGCCCTGGTGTTCTGGGGCCAAGATAGGGATATGGGTTCCATCTATGGCCCCACCACAGTTCGGAAAACCCATTGCAGCAAAGCCATCCACTATCACCTGCACGTTTCCCAGAGTCACAACCTTTCGTAGCAGAGCAGCTTAACGATTGCTTTGGCTACTTGCATCACTGCAGCCCCCACAGTAGATTTGCCCACTCCAAATTGATTTCCGACTGACCGGTAGCTGTCTGGCGTTGCAAGCTTCCAGAGGGCTATTGCCACCGCTTCTCCACTGTGAGGGCTGCTCTCATGTTTGTATTACGGCGTTTCAGGGCAGGGGAAAGCATGTCACAAAGTTCTAAGAAAGTGCTCTTACGCATGCGAAAGTTTCGCAGCCACTGCGAATCGTCCCACACCGTCAAAACAATGCGGTCCCACCAGTCTGTGCTTGTTTCCCGTGCCCAAATTCGGCGTTCAATGGGTAGTAGATGCCCCGTTAATAGCAGTAGCTCCAAAACGCTGGGGCCAGCGTTATGGAGAATTCTGCCTCCATCTCGTCATCGCTGTCCTCGCCGCTCAGCAATAGCTGCCTCCTCTCTCTCTCTCCTGCCTTTGCAGTTCATTGTTCAGTATAGTCAGCACGACGAGAGTACGCGAGGTGTTGACAACGGTCAGAATACCGTTTGTGATCTCAGGGTCCATGATTGCTGTGCTATGGCGTTTGCTCAATGCACTCCGCGAAAAGGCGCCAAAGGGTTGTCTGCTGCCTCACAAAGGGAGGGGTGAGGCTGTACCCAGCACCACCCGGGGCAATGTTTTCTGCCCCATCAGGCACTGTGCTCTCAACACGGAAGTGGGAACTATGGGATAGCTGAGGAACAGCTACCCACAGTGCACCGCTCCTGAAATCGATGGTAGCCTTGGACCATGGACATAAGCAATCGATTTTTTGATCGCACTGTGGACGCGCAAAACCGATTTTATAACATCGGTTTTGTAACATCGGTTTAAACTACTTCGAAATAATCGTGCAGTGTAGACGTACCCTTTCTAAGGAGAGATTCCTTCTTGGAAATTTTAGAAGCTCTCTAAGGAGTCAGGGAGAGTAGGCAAAGGTGGTTCCTGTCTTGTGCTGAAATATCTCCTCAGGTCCTTCACCTTCCGCTTAGTGCTGAGACTACTGAATCCTCCTGAGTGGCTGGAAATACTTTAAACAGGCATGCCTTGCTATACTTGGCAGTGTGGGAAAGTTTTTTTGTTTTGTTTTCTTTTTTTCAAAGGGGCATTCCCTATCTGAAAGTGGTGATTCACCCTTTGCAACAGCTCCATAGGAAATATGTCTCATTTGTCCTAAATCCAGTTAGATAAACTCAAGGAAGTGGTCAGAGAAAACCCTACATTTACATGAAATTAAGTTGTGAGGCAGCCTAAACCAAACCAGGAAGTTTACATTAAGCTCAGTTTATATGTATTAGGGGGCTTTGTTTGGTTTTGGTTGTGGTTGTTCTAATCACCAAAGCATGAGTTTAAGAGGTCATTTTCTTGGTTTTTTACTTTGGAGATGCTAGCGGCAGGTCTTACATGAAAATCTCATTCTGATTAGAGAGGGATATTACTTGGGGTGGTTCAGGTAATCACCCTGTTTATCTGAGTCCCCAAAGTTTGCAGGTGTTAGGGAAGGAGGGGAAGTTTGGATAAATGGTTTGGGGATTTGAGCTGTCTCTGTGCAAATGGGTCTGGCAAAACTGAGGGTGGTTTTCTTATCACAAAACTCTTTTCCGCCAAGATTGGACAAGAAAAACCAAAAATGGAGTAGTTTGGAGATGGGTCTTATTTAACTAAATACCCAAAGTTCTGGCTGTTTAGATAAATGTTTCTAGTTTTAATTTTATTTTGGAGTTAGGCCTTGGTTGCAAAATTAGGATTCAGAACTAGATTTACCCTAGGTAAACCACAAACTTTGGTATCCAGGAACCAACATTAGGGGAACATCCAAATTAACCTTTAAAAATATGTTAACCACATTGAGTTAGTTGGCATTTGATTAAGTTGATGAAAAAAAGTTTAGTAAAAACACTTTTAATCCTTTGGCTCCCTATTTGTAAAACTGGGAATGCTTTTCTGTACAGGTTGTCTACTCAGACTGCTAGGTTTTCAGGGCAAGTAGATACTACCATACTAAAAATAACAATAACAGTTATGATAGCTTGTCATTTTTAAGTGATTACCAAAAAAAACCCAAAAGGCCTTCAGAAGTGCCTTGTCTGTGTTATTAGAAAGTGGAATTCAGCCCAATTTGCAGTATGAAGATTTCACCAAGGATTTGGCTCCTATTTTTTTTTTTTGAAGTTCTATTTGAATATCACTTTGCTGCCAAAGACCATTAGAGTGACCTTTTTCATCTTTTAGAACAAAAAAAAAAATGTAGTGAAATCCTGAGACTTCCTTCTGTCTCATTAGGAAATCCCAGTGATGGTTTGGTCCAGATGTTAACATTTGAATCACAGAATTTTAAGCCCATTATTACTCTCATTGCAGTTCTTGTCTGAAATTGCCAATTATGTAGTCCAGAACTCAAGCCATTTGAAAAAACACTTCAATCAAATGCAAAGTCTATTAGACTCCTTCATTAAAGGATTTTTTTTCAATTTTAGTATTTTTTTCAGTCTTTATGAGCCATTATGAGCAACAATCATTTACATTACATCTATTTACAATGGTTATGTAATGTTCATAGACTTGGCTAATAACACATTAGCACTTAGCGAACTGGAGAGGTGGTGACAGCAGCCAATTAATTGGAATACCGCTAATAAACAACAGATCCACCTTCTCATGAAATGTATGGAAATGGACTATTATGTTAAGTGTAATGGTATACGGAAATGCCACCAGTGCTTGCTGCGAAGTGACAACACTGCATTCCAAGCAAGAAATGGACCTACATGGAGGTTCACATTCTTGGGCTATTTCCTGAAGAATCTGTGACTGCATTTAAAAATGAGGAAATATATGCAGTAAAGTAAAGCTACTTCATTGTTCTCACTTGGACCGTTGATGTCTGTAACTCATCATTCCATGTGTCCCCTCCTTCGGACATCACAAGTCTGAGCATATTTATGAGGTAATAGAGATGGTCGGGAGAATGCAGACTGTTCTCAGCAATTACCCAGGAGAGCTCATTTTTGTTAAATACAAGACATGCCTCAAGGACTCAGCAACAACTTATGCCCCAACAATTTAACTATGCCTTACATTCCTGTTTGCTGAGGTGTTTCTATTAAAAATAATCCTTTCCTGTTTTTTTTCCCCTCAGTAACTGCTATATTGTACCTGCAGTAATGGGGACAACCCATGCATTATGCATTAATGACTCGTGAGCTGACACAACAGTGTTCATGTATTATCAAGATGGGAGATTAATGCTTCCAGATGCCTTCTGTTCCTATGGAAACCTGTTTTTCACTTCCCATGTACCAGTGCAATGCAGCAAGCCAGTTGACATAACAGAATTGACAGTTATTGAACAACAGTATGCTATTCTATGGCTTCTGACACTTCTGTGAAAGAAACAACCTTTCCCCTTTCACCTTAAAATTGTTTTGTCAGATAAAGTAAACTGCTTTATCTTTAAAAAAAAAAATCTTTTAAACCTATTTATTGGGAGAGCAGAGGTTTAGAAACCAGACCTTGGAATGAAATCCTGCCTCTACTGAATTCACTTAGAAAACTCCCATCGACTTCAATGAGACCAGGATTTCAAGATTTCTATCCCTTCCTCAGTAAGTGTGACTTTAAGCTAGTCACTTAACTTCCTTGTTTCCCCACACAAGTGGAGTGTGGCACACACAGATCTGAGACCATTTTTAGCTTAATGTAAGACAACTGATTGGGGGCTGAGATGACATGGGTAGACATAGTTAAACTGTGATTGAGATGTATATAGGTAGTGCCAATAAGACTCCAAAAGGTTTCCAGAGATGGTACATGTCCTTACTTAGGCTATGTCTTCACTAGAAGCACTGCAATGGCACTGCTGCAGCACTGAAGTTGTGCTGTTGTAGTGCTTCAGTGTAGACACTCACTACAGCAAAGGGAAGGGTTCTCCCCTCATTGTAGTTAATCCAGCTCCCCAAAAGGTGGAAGAATTTTCCCATCCACCCAGCATTGTCTACACCAGGGTTTAGTGCAGGCTTATGGATTTTTCATACCTTAAGCAACGTAGTTAGGTCAGCCTAACTTATTAGTGTAGACCTGGCCTTAGAAGAGACATAACTAGAAAGAGGTCAAAAATAGAGTAATTTATTCAAATTCTCTCAACCCTGAACATTTTTCATCAGAAAATGCCCATTCATTGAAACTGAAACTGTTTGTGGAAAAGAGTAGCTTTTGACAAAATTCCTGTTTTTTTAAAAGAATATGGAAAAAAGATTAGAAATTTTTAAAACATCCTGTATGGACATTTTCAAAATGAAAAAAAAATCTGTTTTCTAGGTCAAAATGACATTTCATTTTAAAACTTAATTTATACTAGAAAAATATAAATAAAAATTTTAAAAGGTAAACATCAAAATATACCATTTTGAATTTATTGAAACAAAATGACCCTATTAGAAACTCTTGGGCGATTTTGGCAGATGAAAATTTTCAAGATTACAACTTTTCAACCTGAATCAGGATCGGGAAAAAACTTTAAAATCTCAACAAAATTTGCAATGCAAGAAAATATTTTCTGACCAGTTCTAATTATTTAAATAAAAACTCTCTAAAGCTCAAGGAGTCTTTGAAATCAAGGTTTTGTCTGGGCCTGTTACAGAAATAAATATGAGCCTCAAAGTTTAAGCTCAAATCATTTGGGTCTGCTGTAATCAAAGATTTTTGGTTTGATCCCAGCTCTAGTCCATACTCGAGAAAATTAGAGAAGAAATATATGTTTATATTTGGTGCATTTCTTTTCTGAGAAACAGGGTCTCCCATTTCTATTGATCTGAAGACAAGAAAATGTTTCTGTGCTCTGTATCATGTCAAGATGTACAGTACAGTACAGTTTGGAATTCTGCTTAGTGTAACCAGCACATAAACTTAACAGGCTGGAGCTGCTTCCAGCGCTTGTCTGTGACTAATCAAATTCTACATAGGCCTGAGATATTACAGTATTCCATTTTGTTCCCGGAAAAGCATAAGCCTGATTTGAGCCAATTAGTAAGATTAGAGTTAAATGATTTACATGTAGTAATAAAAAAGAATCTGCTATAGCCAGTGTTCAGCTATGTGTTTATAAATATGGCTTTCCCATAAATGCGTGCCTCTTGCCAAAAAGCTTTGGAATGACCTCTATGATAGGATATTTAACTGTACAGTAGTCTTGCTTCTACTTTAATTAGGTTTTAAATGGTAAATATTTACTAATTGCCTGTTGGGTAAATAATTAATCAGCAAGACTCTGGTCTGCTTTGTTCAAGAAAGGTTTATGTGGCAATATTTTCAAATCAGAATCTATTCAGTATTCTTCTCATATCATTTTTAGATCCAGTGGTTTAAAGTAGATAAGCTCCTTCAGATCTTTTGTATATTGAAATAAAACAAGTATCTTTCCAATCCCATTGGGTCCTTCCAGATCTGTTCATTCTACCATCCATGCAAATAAAGTTGTGTTCCAAAGCCATATTCAGATGATGATATGTTTGTCATCTGTGGTATCTGGCTGCAAAACACACTAGGTTTAAGACCCTGCTTAAAGATAAACTATACCAGTAGTCTGCCATTGGACTTAATGCCATGAACCACTCTTCTAGACGAAGCCTTGGTAGAAAAGATCACTTTTGCATGGCTTCTTCATAGCTGTAAGATTTGGATTCAGCTTAATCTTTGAGGCTCCTGTGCTTTGAATGTATTACCCTCTATGAGAATGCTCTGTCCCTAACTCCAATAAATTTCAATCCGGGTTCCATCAGACTTAGAATACCCACTGATTGCAGCTAACGTTGTGGGGAGCATAGAAACAGACAATTCAGGAATCAATATTGAATAGCATTTAGGAGAGAGCTCTCTGAAAAAGGACAATTACTTTTTTGGTGGGAAGTTTGATTTGAAATCACGTAGGCACTTTTAAAAATCCGACTAGATGCCTATGTTCATCTTTACACGCCTAAATCATTTAAAAAATCTAGCCCCAAGTGACCTGCCACAGCACCATGGTTCAGGGCTAGGTGCATGTCTGTCACCTGTTCTGGTCACTCTGAGTGCATCCCCTCAAGTATTATGCTTCTTGCTTTCACCTGTCCTGGGGTGAAATCTGAGGTTCCTCCCACTTTTAGATCAGACCCTGGGCTACAGTAGCCTGTGTATGAACTGTGATTATTCAGCAGGCTCAACCGGGATCATCATCTCCAAGTCTTCCTGTGGTAGGTTTTACCCTACAAAGGGGGCAAATTGATTAATGAGGCCTATTAACATTCCTGGTTGCACTTGGAGTGTTGACCAGACCCAAAGATGAGTCCCAGCTGGGGGAGGAGCTGGGTGGTTTCTATAAAGGGAGAAATCCAAGAGGAGGAAGGGCTGCAGGGAGAGAGTTTGCAGTCCCTCTCTGGGATTAGAGAAAAGAAATCCTGGGGAAGAGCAAGCCCTGAGAGCATCACCTGAATAAAGGAGGTGGGCAAGCAGCCAGGAGTAACAGAGTAGCCATTAGCGTGGAGCAGGCTCTGGTAGGAAGCCCTGACAAAAGGGCAGGAACTGGACTTCCAGGGACAGAGCTCTGAGTGGCCTTTAACTGAGAAGTACAGTCAAGCCCAAGGAGGGCAGAATCGGGTTTTTGTTCATAGTTTTATGATGGGATTCATTAGGGGATTCCAGGGGAGGGCTGAGAGTCTCTGCCCTGAAACAAACAAAAAATAATAATAATAACTGGAGATATACCTATCTCCTAGAACTGGAAGGGACCTTCAAAGGTCATTGAGTACAGCCCCCTGCCTTCACTAGCCGGACCAAGTACTGATTTTTGCCCCAAGATCTCACTTTTGTAGCTTGTATCACATTGAATAAGCCTGTTATAAAACAAGGCTCCTATGTTTCATCAAGGAGTATCAGACATGAAACAGCATGAAGATATTTAAAAAGCCAACTCAAGGAGTTTCTCCTACGCAAGCATTCAGGGCTTGAGCAGTCCAGGCAAACAACACACATTACAACAAAGCTTAGACTTGTTTGTCATAATAATTTTAAAAACAATACTAACTGCCTGTTTAATTTTAAAAACAGCAAAAAATATCCACCTCCCTTTCAATTTCTTATAAGGAGTCTTGAAGTTTAAATCTCCTTAGTGTGATAGATATGCTTGCTTTGATCTGCTTAGCTCTTGGAAGTCCAAGGGCTCCGGGTTGCTGGCCCGTTGCTGCCCAGGATCCCTAGGGACAGCTCTGTCCTCCATTAGGGAATTTTTCCCTGAGAACCACCTGTAACATTTCGCGAACCCCCAGGGGTTCATGAACCGCAGTTTGGGAACCACTGATCTAGAGAGATTGCAAGGCAGAAGGCCTGAGAGAAGCTGGGTAGGAAAAAGTTTAGAGAAGGAAGATCAGGGAAACAGTAGCAAGGAGTGGTACTGAACTGCCCATTATAGGGTTCCTGGGCAAGAAACTGGTGTAGGGGATCCCAGGGCCTTACTCTATCACCCACTGGAGAAACTGGCATGGAGTCCTGGAGAAGAGGGTGTGAGGATCACAGGCTCCAGGGTTGGGGCTGAAGACCCTTTTGGTGAAGGCCTTTGTACTGTTTATTTGGTGGATGCTGTCTATGTGGGTCACTGGTCCCCTGGAACACGGTGTCACAAGAAGAGATGACCATAAGACCAGAGCAGCAGTCCTCAAGGGGTGCCAGATGGGGAAAGAACCACTATGTCATGCCTGGCCATGAGGAGGAACCATAGTGGTGAGTTTATATTTTTATATTTCCCTTTCGGAGTTCGAGACTAGTGGTTAACACAGGTGATGAGGCAGCTTCCTCAAATCAAAGTATTATTTAATCTTAACATGCTTCAGGCTATACCAAAGTATTAATGGATGGGTGGCAGGAAAAAAACTTCCATTTTTAGGTTATTCTGTAACTTTCCAATGTGGAATTTTTCATATTTGGTTGTCACAAGTAGTGGGATATCCAGAAGGAAAACTCGGTTGCATACCACCTTTATGACTGGAAGGAAGTTATCCTTCTTAAGTTATGACTATTGCTAGCTTCCCATACTGCTCTCTGTGACTACTAACTTCACCATCCTTTCCTGGACTGAATTTTAGATAGCTGTTTCTTATCCAGGTCCCTAATTCTGTCACATCCTGGGATGCAGTAGGTAAAAATGATAAACTGTTATGACTTCTTTCATTCTGAGGGATTCAAAAACATTTTCCAAGCTATCTAATGTAATCTAATCTGAAAGGCATTCAGTTAAATTATCAGTATCTACAATGAAATCTACTGACTTGGATATGAAATACAAGAAACACACGGATAGTGTGAGAGGTGACAAGACAGATCAGGTCTTTTCTTGGTGATGGCTTTCTATCCTTGATGAAATGAAGACATAAAGGAAATATGCTAGTGAAGCCTTTGTCAGCATCATTTTATTATCACATTTAAATGACTGAGCAGTGAACAGAGCAATGTGCTAAACTGTATTAAAGTCAAAAGAAGCTGCTTGAGTATCTCTTTCATCCCAATAGGTTTCATATAGAGTTCAAATGTACAATAATTCTATTCTAATTATGCAGCCAACATTTTTTTTTAGACCATGCATTTACAATTTTTTTTTTCAGTGGCCTTCAGCCAAGAACAGGTCCACTGTGCTGGGTGCAAATGCATACTAAAAGCCACTGTCTACCCTGAAGGGTTTACAATTTAAGAACACAAGAACAGTCATACTGGGTCAGACCAAAGGTCCATCCAGCCCAGTATCCTGTCTTCCAACAGTGTCCAATCCCAGGTGCTTCAGAGGGAGTGTACAGAACAGGTAATCAAATGATCCATCCCCTGTCACCCATTCACAGCTTCTGGCAAACAGAGGCTAGGGATACTTCAGAGCATGGTTTTGCACCCCTGCCCATCCTGGCTAATAGCCATTGATTGACCTATCCTCCGTTAACTTATCTTGTTCTTTTTGAACCCTATTATAATCTTGGCCTTCCCAACACTCTCTCGCAAAGAGTTCCATAGGTTGACTGTATGTGAAGAAATACTTCCTTTTGTTTGTTTTAAACCTGCTGCCTATTCATTTCATTTGGTGAATCCCTATTTCTTGTGTTATGAGAAGAAGTAAGTAACACTTCCTTATTACTTTCTTCACACCAATCATGATTTTATAGACCTCTATCATATCCCCCCTTAGTGATCCCTTTTCAATCTGAAAAGTCCCAGTCTTATTAATCTCTCTTCATATGGAAGATGTTCCATGCCCCCAATCATGTTTGTTGCCTTTTTTCTATATTTTTTCTAATTCCAATATATCTTTTTTTGAGATGGGGCAAGCAGATCTGATAGATAAACAGAGAAATGGTAGGAGGAGAAAACAGAGGCCCAGAGACTTACCCAAGCTCATGTGGCAGGGAAGTGACAATGCTGGAGATAGAACCCAACTCTCCCAAGTCCCAGTACCCTAACCTACAGCCCATACTGCCTCTCAATTAACTTCCTTAAAAGTGTTACCGCAGACTGGGCTTATATGTCTTAACATGTCCATGATCTATTCTTTGCTTCCAATGTAATAGACCATCATCCAAGTGGGGTCTTGAATAATGTTCACTGACCAAACTTTTGTATATTTCTTTAGAGGGAAAACACAATTTTTCTCATTAATGGTGCTCAAAGTGCACCTAGGAGCTGTCTCCATTCTGTGTGGGAAATTTCTATTGAAGCCAATGGGAAGCTTGTATGTAGTCATTGCAAGATCCAGTTAATGTATAATCTACATGAGTGATGGTTTTAATTAAGGCTAGGCAAACTGTTATTCTTTCAGAACCAATCCCCACAGGCCTTCACCCACTTCTAGAACCAAATTCAAATTGAGCCAAAGTTTTGGCTTCCTACCACCATCATCAGTTAGACAGGCCTGGAACTAGAGATATCAAAATATACCCCATATTTCCATCTGTGATCAGAAGTGGGAGTGTCAGGTAACTCATAAGAAAACCTCCTCTCATGAGATTTCCAGACTAATGTTACAGACTCAAGAAATCTGGATAGTTTGGATACTCATCTGAAGAAAACCCAAACTCTAAATCTTCTCAGGTTTGCCCATCATTAGTTTTAACTATTAATATTGCAGGAAACCAAAGGAAAGTAGATATTTCCTCAGCATATTATCATGAACAAAAAAATCTCACTCCTGCTCTCAAGATCAAGATGTCGCTGGTATTGTTGCTGCTGAGAAGACTGAAATGAGTGTTTTCTTGCTTTGTATCTTTGGTTTCTGATGCCATAATCCCAAACATAATATAGTTTGTGCTGATCTTATTACACAAGTGCCAAACATTGCAATTATATGAATTTAAATTAAAAAACCTTCAATATATCCCGCTACCTTCAAAAGATCTTTTGAGAGCCACTGTCATATTTCATACATATTTGTATCTGATCTTGTTAAAGCCAATTTCAGTGACCAACTGTTACAATAAGAGTGTAGGTTTTATATCTTCACCTGGATAGCTTATAACTGTAAACCTCTTAGGCTGACTTACTGTATGAAGTAAACAATAAAAATATTGGAAAGAGGATTATAAATTGAGTAATTATGTCACAAAATGTTATTTTAATTAAAGTAATGAGATAGTCTTTCATCTTCAAAGATCCCAAAGAACTCAACATATTATTTGTTCAATCTTCCATCCTTTGACATTAGTGGAAGTTTTGATACTGACTTCAGTGGGAGCAGTATTGAGCCATATATATGTAGGTAGGGAGAGCATGTGCAACAAGGAGAGACTACAGTGCATCATGGGAGGTAATCTGGCCAGGTATTTAGGCCCATTGTGAAGAAGGGGTACCTGAAGCACCCAGAACTGCAGCTCCAATGAGGCACGGCAGCAGCTCAGGCAGCCAGATTAAAGACCCAGACACAAACTCATGTCATTGTGATGTGAATTTCTCTCTTCGCCTGGGGAAACCTCCCTTCAGTGAAACACCATTTTCATTACAAACTTCTAATCAGCCTGAAGATCACCAGACAGTAAACTGCATGTTAATCAACCATAATGAGTCAACCAAACATGGATTTAAACATGAGTATCCAAGTTATCTACATCTTCTACTTCATGTTGGTTTTGGGTCCTTTCTTTATTTTCCAGAGTTATAAACGTACAGTACCATTGGAGGGAGCTTATGTAGTCACAGAAAAGATCACTGCTTTATGCTACCTTTCATCACATCTACTTGAAAATCAAGGAAACTAGACCAACAATCAGCAAACACCAATTATGCCAGTAATCACAATGGTTCTCTCACCTACTCCAGTCTAAATCAGAAGTAACTCCATTAAAGGCCACTGATTTATGCTAATGTAAATCTGGTATAACCAAAATCAGAATCAGGCCCCTATCTGGAAGGGCTTCAAATCACTCTCCTTCTGTGATTATAACAGAAGAAGGGACTACTTCTTTCACAGCAACTCTTTATTTTTCTTTTGATGTGCTATCCAAATGTACTCTCCACTGCAGATAATGACATTTCAGGTGTCTAGTGGAACCTTTAAGATAATTTCTAAGTCCTTCAGAGTTTAAGTAGTTGTACTGAATATGATGAGAGTATTTTCTAGAGATGGTCAGGAACTTTCTGTTCAAATGATTCTTCAAAGGAAGTCAGTTTCTGCAAAAGAGCTCTTTTTCACTGTAAAATTCTAATTTTGCTGAAATGTTTTGATTTTTCCCAACAGCTGTAAAGTAATCATTGCAATCTCCATTGTACATGTTAGGAAACTGAGGCACGGAAAGGGTACTGACCCAAAGTCACACAATGAGTGAATGGCAGAGCTGAGAGTAGAATTTTGCTGATCAAGATGCACAAAATGTCACAAGACATATTGACCTTTCCTTGTATCAGAATAGCAAGATTTATTGTTCCCAGCTAGTACTTATTGACCAAGCTTTACCTTAGTCAATATTTACTTCTTTTTTTTCAATAAGTCTTGAGATCATCTCAGCAAAAGTCAATATCTGCTGATAATTATAATAGTAATAATCTGTTCCAGGTAGTACAGCACTGGGGTGAAGGAAGGGCACAGACGTACAAAGGTGAGAGAAGACAAGTGATTTTGTCTTGATCAGTATTCTCCAAACACAAACAATCCCCTTCACTTTATTTTAACCCTTCCTTCTGTCTCCACCAGCCAAGAAAATAGTGCAATAAAGGCCTCAATCCAATGGCATTTCTGAGTGGGCCAAGAAAGGTTAAAATCTCCACATTTTCTAGAAAGTTAAAGTGGCCTCAGGATTCTGAACTAGATCATGAAACATATCTCCTCCTCGTTCTCCCTCCCCAGAGTGTTAATTTTTAATATATGAAAGCAGAGAAGGAGAGAAGAGGTTGTCTCTTGAGCTGGAGGCTTCTGGCCTAAGAGAGCCATACAGGTGGAAAAACATCATATCATGTGAAACTCAGCCCTATGAAGAGGTCCTGCACCAGACTTATGTATCACTTAAGAGCAACTTACATGGTTCATAGACTTTCTGCTGATCCTATGCGCAGGGTGAAATTCACCCTCATTGGGCATGATGCCTAAGAGCAATTTGGGACAAAGAATAACATCCAAGAATGCAAGAGAGAAAGAGCTCTTCCATGTATTCTTTATAGTAAACATTGGCAATAGAGGAAGCGTGGCTTTGAATTCAAAACTTTTTGGCACAATAATGAACATGTCAATGCTATCATGTTCATCAATATAGATCTGCCCAAAAGAGACATTTCCTTTCCCTAACTAAGTGCTTAAAATTCTGATTAATGCAGTTGTGAGCTGTTAGATTAATTAAATTGGCTAATTTGAGATAATATGACATTTTGTAATGTATTTGACAGCGTAATTTAGGCTCTTCGTTCACTGATGAAAAAGGACTTGAAGATATTTATCTCACAGTGTTTTAGAAGTAGAATAATTTTTAATGTAATGATGATCTAGTTTATGGTCACAGTCTCATGCAAATGAGACAGTTTTCTCTGTCACAGTCCATAACTTTATATCCACATGGACATTGTTTTTCTTTCATTTAAGTAATTGTGGTGGAGGATAGGGAGAATATTTCCATTGAATTCAAAGGCTTATGATTTCAGGACAAAATCTGGAATACACAGAATCTCTGGAATCACAAGTTCATAAGAACATAGGTTGGTGTGGCATGATTTCCCTTTACAAAAGCTGTGTTGATTCTTTCCCAACATATTGTGTTCACCTATGTGTCTGATCATTCCGTCCTCCATTTATCTCATACTGACGTTAGGCTTACTGGCCTGTAATTGCCAGGATTGCCTCTGGAATCTTTTTAATCATCAACATTATATTAACTACCCTCCTGTCATCTAATACAGAGGCTGATTTATGTGATAGATTACATAAAGGAACTACATAGTAAGTAGTTCTGCAATTTTACATTTGAGGTCCTTCAGAGCTTTTGGGTGAATACGATCTGGTCCGGTGGTTTATTACTGTTTAAGTTTTTCAATTTATTCCACAAATATTGTGATACCTTAGTCTGGGACAGTTCCTCAGGTTTGTCACCTAAAAAGAATGAATCTCTCTCACATCCTCTGCAGTGAAGACTTATGCAAAGAATTCATTTAGATTCTTCACAATGGCCTTATCTTCCTTGAATGTTCCATTAGCACCTTGCTTGTTCAGTGGCCCCACTGATTGTTTAGCAGGCTTCCTGCTTCTGAAGTAACACAAAAAATTGTTGTTAGATTTTCTCTTGCTAGTTGTCACCATGCCTTGGAAGGTCACAGCTGAGGATACCAGATTTAGGACAAATTGCTGAGAAATAGGGCAGGCTCACCCTAAACTGATGGTTATTCTATTATTAGGTATAAGAAGCCAGAACAGTCTGCTCAACACACTGGTTAACAAGAAGTCCAAACTGCAGTCTCTTTAGGCATCACAGTCCTTGTTTCACCACCCAGACACTAGACTCTATGGTTAGTGGCTACTGAAAACCAGCATCATCATATATAGGCTCCTCTAATCCCAAGAGATCAGCCACATAGCCAGGTCAATATATAACTCAAATTTTATGAATAATCATGTTGTTGTCAATCCTTTCATATCTAAACTCTAAAGGTTTATTTTTAAGAGAAAATAAGTAGAGAGTTAAAATGGTTAAAGAAATCAAGTACATACAATCATTGCAAAGTTCTTGTATCAGATTTGGAGCAGTGATAGAATAAACTGCAAGTTTCCAAAAGTCTCTCTGGAAATTGCCCAAACAATTTGGCTGCCATCAGTCTTTATTTAGAGCTTCCTTGTTAGAAAATCAGTCCAGTGAAATGAAACAGGAAATGAAGACAAAATGGAGACTCTTCCAGGATCTTTTATACTTTACCCCATGTGGAGGGAACTTCACTGTCCCAAACAAAGCCCCCAGCAGAGTTTGTGGGAAAGTACAGGCACAAAATGGAGTCCAGGGTCATATGAACAAGTCACATGCCCTTAGATGCTTTGATGACTCACAAGAGCAGCCATTACCCATTTTCTGGCCAAAGTGTCTACAGGGTGGGGACAATCATGGGGTGGGGACAATCTTCTTTTATGGCCCACTGTGAGAGTTAAGTATTCTTTGGAGGGCCATCAACTTAAAATAGTTCATTCAGAATGGCTGGCTAGACTGGATGTAAACTACTTTGTGGGTCAAGTATTAGGGAGTAGCCCTGTTAGTCTGCATCCACAAAAACAACAAGGAGTCTGGTGTCACCTTAAAGTCTAACAGATTTATTTGGGCATAAGCTTTGAAGAAGTGAGGTTTTTTACCAATGAAAGCTTATGTCCAAATAAATTGGTTAGCCTTTAAGGTGCCACGGACTCCTTGTTACCTTCTGGGTGTTACCCGAAGAGCAAACACATTTGAAATACTGATACATAGTCAATATTCATAAATTTAGATACAAAGATGATACTTGCATACAAACACAATAATCATATTTGATTATAACTTTTCCATTGATACCTTATATGACATACTTTGTATACAATTTGTTGCAATTGTCTAACAGTAGCAATATTAATTATAGAAATGGTCATGTTTCAATCATACAGCATCACTCTAGTTGTTCTTCAAAGTCTTTTTGTCCTGCTTAATTGTACTTGACTTGCCAGAGTTTATGTTCCTTTCTGTTTTGCACAGGAGGATCTGACTTCCAATGTTCAAAGGATGTCTTTTTGCCTCTCCACCTCTTGTATTTTACTGTTTAGCCAAGAAGGCATTTTACTGGTCCTCCTACTGCTTTTTATTTGGGGTATACATTTAGTTTGAGCTTTTACCGTGGTGTTTTTAAGAAGTCTCTATGCAGTTTGCAGGCATTTCACTCTTTGAACTGTTCTTTTTAATTTCGGTTTAACTAGCTTCTTCATTTTTGTGTAGTTTCCTGTTTTTAACTTAAATGCTTCTGTAAAGGGTTTCTCTGCTATTTCCCCCACTACAAGGATGTTAAATTTGATTACATTATGGTTGCTATTACTGAGTAGTACAGCTATGTTCAGCTCTTGGACCAGATCCTGTGGTCCACTTAGGACTAAATCAAGAATTGCCTCTCCTTTTGTGTGTTCCAGGACTAGCTGCCCCATGTACCATGAAGCAGTCATTAATGGTGTCCTAAGGTGATGTAGCCAGTCACTATAGGGATAGTTGAACTCCCCCATTATTATTAGGGGGTGGTTTTTTGTAGGGTTTTTGTTGTTATTTGTTTGTTTTGTTTGTTTTGTTTTGTAATCTCCCTGCACATTTTCCAGTTACCATTACCATCCTGGTCAGGTGGCTGATAGTATATTTCTACTGCTATCCTCTTATTATTCAGATATGGAATTTCTATCCACAGAGATACTAAACATCATAAATGAATCAAACTATATTAGATTCTATACTTTCTTTCACATATAGTTCCCCTTCCCCATCAGCACAACCTGCTCTGTCATTCCTATATATTTCTACCTTGGTATTACTGTATCCCATTGATTATCATTGTTTCATCAAGTTTCTTTGATGCCTGTTATATTATGACATTTCCCTCCCGTGTTATCAGGACTGGTGATCTGCTAGGTCACTCCAATCTTTGACTCTGGGAACCAGCCTTACCCTACTCTGCTGTGAGAACCCCTGCTCCTGGGCTGTTCACACACAGCCTCTGACATGGAAGCTGCTCCTTGGATTGTGCAACCAAATGACACTAGCCAATATCTCCGGTCCCAGACACAACCATAGGAATCTCCATCTTGCAGTGTCCAGTTATACCCACTGGATGCTGCAAGCTCATATGAGTTTGTCAATTTAACAAAGACACTGATATGTACCAGGCTTGTTCTCCCAAGGGGAGTCTCTGACATGCTTCAAACCAGACTCATTGCTTCAGGTAGAATAAAAAAACAAATTTATTAACTATAAAGATTTTAAGTGTTATAAATCAAAGCATAACAAGTCAGATTTAGTCAAATGAAATACAAACAAAATGCATTCTAAGTATGAACAATGTAACATGAGAGTATGAACAGTGTATCATGAGAGTTAGTTTCAACTAACTTATAAACTTGAAAACAAGAATGAACGTTGTGTGAGCAGATTTAATCTATATTTGCACAACCTTGTTCACTTATAATCCTGTTTAGTAGATCCATAATTCAGATTTAGCTCAAGTTGTCATACAGAGGTAGCTCTGTCACAATAAGTCTGCATGCTGTGAAAGTAGAATTAATTATATTGTAAAAATAAGAATGGATTAAAGAAATGTTGTCTGCACCTCTAAGTATAATTGTTGGAATGTTGCAATCCAGGTGTCAGGAACACAGACATTAGCATAGAACAATTGCACCGTTTAAGGGCAATTGGAAAAGTATTAGCCTTAGATCGATACCAATCAGTAAGGACGTGAAATATGCATGCTGTGTCGCAGGTGTTTTTCCTGTCGGTGCTTTCTTGTCCCTTTGTCAAACACTCCTGCCCTTTTATCTGTATAAATAAGAAGTTTGGTGTCTTGTATGGTGTCACTTATCTGGTGTATTAGCAGAGCGCTGTGCTAATAAACAGAGTGGTCTGACAACGTGAGTCCTGAAGTCTAACTTGAAATTTGGAAGGTTCCACGAGATGGCAACCGGTCCTATGGGGCTGTGTGATTCCTGAACTGTTTTTGTTAGGATACCGTGGCAGCCGGCACCTGGGCATTTGCCCAAGCGGTCCTCCACTAGAGCAAAAGGTGAACACCCACAGTGAGTCTACGCCGAGCGAACCTGTTTGGTTCACACTCTGTTCTGGTAGGGACCTGGATCCCGACATCAGGAATTGGTCAGATTATTTCGTGTTTTTGTCCGGACTGAGGACTGTCCTGTCTCTGTTCTATCTGTCTCTTGTGGAGTGTTTTGAGTCTGGGGTGCCGTCTCTGTCTGGATCGGCCGACCAAGGGGTTCCTGTCCCCGCGGTCTGAGTGAGTGGACTGCACAATCGCAGCACACCGACTTTGGGTAAAACCCCTGGTGTTAAGCAAGGGCGGATTGAGGCAGTACCTGTGGGCTCCTTATGTGTGTTGCAATTGGGCAAATTTCTTCTTGTGTGATGGTGTGTGAAGTCCGCCTGTATGGGTAACCAGACGTCTAAGTTGGGACAGTTCCCTAAAATGAACGCCGCTTATTGTTATGTATTTAGGATGGGTCAGACTCCTGTAAAAAGGGTCCAGACATCCAGTAAATTTTTCTGGAAAAATGTCTAAGCTAACTCAGGGGGATCCCAAAACTCAGTGGCCACTGTTTAAAATCTGGAACAAGACTGAGTGGAATGTCTTAAAGGACAAACTCGGTCATCTAAACTAAATGCTAAAGGAGAGGTTAAGTGTTTCATGCAGTGGTGGCAAGAGGCAAATCATAGGTGGGACAAAATCAAACTCGTCCCTCTCTCTATATTTCATATAAGTTAAAAGCTTATAAAAGCTTCCTCTCCCACCACCAGGCCGAGCCGCTCAACCCTTTACCCCGTCTCCAACCCGGATCGATCCCAACCCCTTCATACTCCCATCTCATTGTAAAAAGGACAAAAAGCCCCTTGTTCTGTTACCTTTGTTGTCTGCCTCAAAAACTGATTCTTTAGTGTTCACTACCAATTCAGCAAGGGGAGAGGGCTCCTCAAAAAGCCCCACCTTCCTGGTCCCTTTCCTTGAAATTTCTTTCAAAATTGTGAAGTGACCAGCAATAGCACTCACAAACCGGGTCACTGGAAAAAGCAGATCGGGCCCAGACAAGCAGGCCCAAAGCAACAGATAAAAGAAACTGAAAACAGGTTTTTTGAAAGCCCTAAGGGAATAGTGTCAGGAGTAAGAAAAGCCAGTAATGCGCATGAAACCCTGGAACAATACTTAAAATGGTGAAACTGGAGGTATAAAGGTGTCGTTTTGGGACTAAAAAGTGATTTAAAAGAAAGAGTGAAAAGTTAACTATAACCAAGAGGCTAAGAGAATAAGCAGTTTAAAACTTTGGGGAAAATGTTAAAAGGACCATGTTAAAGAGAGAGAATTCTTGGTGTTCTGGCAGCCATTCTGAGGGAAAATGGGCCCTTTTCCAGAAAAGTGCCTGAAAATAATCCATAATATGACAGCATGCAAAAACAAAGCAGTGTAAAGAAATGTTAAGGAAAAGAAAATGTGTATGTATCTATTTGTCTGTGAAAATATGTAACATTCTAAGAATCTAAAACAACACATCTGGTTTGTAAAACTCCAGTTTTCTAGGTGTGGATAAATTGGTTTTGTTTTTTGTTTTTAAATGCCACTAAAATTCCATTTGACCTTTAATTCAAAGTTGCAAACGACAGACCTTTTGCAGACCCAGGAATTAGTGCTGTTGGCTTCGGGATTTAGCAGTTAACCTAAGGGGTACTTGATTCTTTTACAACATTTAAAATGTTTTAAATAAAAAACCAAGTCATGGCGCAATAGGGCAGTCAAAAATCAGGATAAATACGGGAAAGATTCTGAAGTCTTTTTGTGTTGTTTAGTTGGTTTTTGTAACAATAGCAGATAAGAGCGTGTAGTGAAAGAATAAGAAATTAACATGACCCTCTGAAGCAACAACAGAGGTAAGATGCACAAAACAAAAAGAAACATGTTT
>NC_133770.1:27484026-27534892 GCF_003597395.2 Chelonoidis abingdonii | reverse complement strand
TCCAGTCTCTGTTCAAACCTAAGTTAATTGTATCTAATTTGCATATTAATTCAAGTTCAGCAGTCTCTCTTTGGAGTCTGTTTTTGAAGTTTTTTTGTTGCAAAATTGCCACCTTCAGGTCTGTCGCTGAGTAGATCTGTGAGAGCAAGGGATCATCTTTCAGGATAGGTTGTAGATCTTTGATGATGCGCTGGAGAAGTTTTAGTTGGGGGCCATGCATCCCAGTGCAGCAAATCACTGAGATGCCTCTCTGCCTAATATTGTTATTCTGTAGTTTGATGGGAGTAATCTACTCTGAAGTTGAGACGAGTTCAGTGTTTCAAGTAGCTAGTCTACATGTTCTGTCTCATTAGGGTTAGGGGCAAGTTTCAGAATCAAATAAAAACCAGTTATTAGATGCTTCAAAATAGTTCTCTTTGGATGAATGGAGGGATACTTCTGAGGTCATGAAGAGCTCACTAATGCTTTAAGAGACTGAAACTCAGTATAAAATTGGAGTAGGGATGTACTTAGCTCCTGTTGTGGTGAATGCCTTCCCAATGTATCATTCTGAAAAATTGCTGGCATGCTTGCAATTGAGGTAGTTTGCTGATTCAACTATTGTTGCTCTTTATAATACAGTGCGCTCTTGAGGCTTCCAACAAGATCAAAGCACTGTTGTGATAGACAAAAGGTAGATGGGAAAACAGAGGTGAGATGACTTATGTAAGGTCACTCAGCAGATTGATGGCAGAACCCAAATCTCAGTTTGGTGCTCTAACCACAGCTTGCTGTGTTGTGCCTACCTGTTATGCTCTAGTGTTCCAAGTTAACTAGACCATGGAAAACATTATACAGAATGACTAGCCTTTTGTTAGATTCTCTAACATCAATCATTGTTTCTAAATCACTGCTTACTGCCTCATGTAATCTATTAACAGCTACAGAAGTTGACTGGAAATTTTCTGTTGGAAACTTTTTTCTGAAAAATTCCATGACTTTTTATTTTCATCTTTAAGTTCAGCTCTAGCAGATGGCTGATGGATGCTTTTCTGCTCTTTAGAAGACTGACTATAGCTCAAAAATGCAAAAATCCCTACCACCACTCACTGTAAGGCTGGACCATGTTCAAGAACCAGAGAGCAAAGTGAACCTAAGCAATTTGACGTTAATGCCTGAGTATAAAACAGCGCTTTTAGGGTTTCTTCCTCAGTAGTGTGATATGGTTCCTTGTGTGGCTGCATCCTTAGGCCTAGAATCCCCAAGAAGACCCCTCCAGTCAGAGTCTTCGGCCTGTGCAAAGCCCAATGAGTTCAGCGAGGCTCCACACAGGTCACTGAGTCTGCCCATATAATAGAATCATAGAATATCTGGATCGAAAGGGACCTCAGGAGGTCATCTAGTCTAACCCCCTGCTCAAAGCAAGTCCAAACTCCAACAAAATCATCCCAGCCAAGGCTTCGTCAAGCCTGACCTTAAAAACCTCTAAGGAAGGAGATTCCACCACCTCCCTAGGTAACCCATTCCAGTGCCTCAACCACTCCTCATAAGTCATGTTCTCCAGCCTCCTAATCATTTTTGTTGCCCTCTTCTGGACTCTTTCCAATTTTTTTCACATCCTTCTTGTAGTGTGAGGATTAAAACTGAACACAGTACTCCAGATGATGCTTCATCAATGTCGGATAGAGGGGAATGATCACGTCCCTCAATCTGCTGCCAATGCCCCTACTTATACAGCCCCAAATGCCATTAGCCTTCTTGGCAACAAGGGCACACTGTTGACTCATATCTAGCTTCTCATCCACTGTAACCCCTAGGTCCTTTTCTGCAGAACTTCTGCCTAGCTATTCGGTCCCTAACCTGTAGCAGTGCATGGGATTCTTCTGTCCTAAGTGCAGGACTCTGCACTTGTCCTTGTTGAACCTCATCATCTCTCTTTTGTCCCAATCCTCTAATTTGTCTAGGTCCATCTGTATCCTATCCCTACCCTCCAGCATATCTACCACCCAGTTTAGTGTCACCTGCAAGCAAACTTGCTGAGGGTGCAGTCCACGCCATCCTCCAGATCATTAATGAAGATATTGAACAAAACGGCCCCAGACTGACCCTTGGGGCACTCCGCTTGAATACTGGCTGCCAACTAGACATGGGAGCCATTGATCACTACCTTTGAGCCCGAATGATCTAGCCAGCTTTCTATCCACCTTATAGTCCATTCATCCAGCCCATACTTCTTTAACTTGCTGGCAAGAATACTGTGGGAGACCATATCAAAAGCTTTGCTAAAGTCAAGGAATAACACATCCACTGCTTTCCCCTCATCCACAGAGCCAGTTATCTCCTCATAGAAGGCAATTAGGTTAGTCAGGCATGACTTGCCCTTGGTGAATCCATGCTGACTGTTCCTGATCACTTTCCTCTCCCTCTAAGTGCTTCAGAATTGATTCCTTGAGGACCTGCTCCATGATTTTTCCAGGGACTGAGTGAGGCTGACTGGCCTGTAGTTCCCTGGATCCTCCTCCTTCCCTTTTTAAAGATGGGCACTACATTAGCCTTTTTCCAGTCATCAGGACCTCCCCCGATCGCCATGAGTTTTTCAAAGATAATGGCCAATGGCTCTGCAATCACATCCGCCAACTCCTTTAGCACCCTCAGATGCAGCGGCATCTGGCCCCATGGACTTGTGCTCGTCCAGTTTTTCTAAATAGTCCTGAACCACTTCTTTCTCCACAGAGGGCTGGTCACCTCCTCCCCATGCTGTGCTGCCCAGTGCAGCAGTCTGGGAGCTGACCTTGTTTGTGAAGACAGAGGCAAAAAAAAGTCATTGAGTACATTAGCTTTTTCCACATCCTCTGTCACTAGGTTGCCTCCCTCATTCAGTAAGGGGCCCACACTTTCCTTGACTTTCTTCTTGTTGCTAACATACCTGAAGAAACCCTTCTTGTTACTCTTAACATCTCTTGCTAGCTGCAACTCCAAGTGTGATTTGGCCTTCCTGATTTCACTCCTGCATGCCTGAGCAATATTTTTATACTCCTCCCTGGTCATTTGTCCAATCTTCCACTTCTTGTAAGCTTCTTTTTTGTGTTTAAGATCAGCAAGGATTTCACTGTTAAGCCAAGCTGGTTGCCTGCCATATTTACTATTCTTTCTACACATCGGGATGTTTTTTCCTGCAACCTCAATAAGGATTCTTTAAAAATACAGCCAGCTCTCCTGGACTCCTTTCCCCCTCATGTTATTCTCCCAGGGGATCCTGCCCATCAGTTCCCTGAGGGAGTCAAAGTCTGCTTTTCTGAAGTCCAGGGTCGTATATTCTGCTGCTCTCCTTTCTTCCTTGTGTCAGGATCCTGAACTCGACCATCTCATGGTCACTGCCTCCAGTCCCATCCACTTTTGCTTCCTCTACTAATTCTTCCCTGTTTGTGAGCAGCATGTCAAGAAGAGCTCTGCCCCTAGTTGGTTCCTCCAGCACTTGCACCAGGAAATTGTCCCCTACACGTTCCAAAAACTTCCTGGATTGTCTGTGCACCACTGTATTGCTCTCCCAGCAGCTATCAGGGTGATTGAAGTCTCCCATGAGAGCCAGGGACTGTGATCTAGTAACTTCTGTTAGTTGCTGGAAGAAAGCCTCATCCACCTCATCCCCCTGGTCTGGTGATCTATATATGGGTTCTGTTGTAGGATATAGGCCCAAGGGATTTATATGGTTACACACAAAATGGTAGCAAGACCTCAGGAGTTCTTTGTTCTTGATGAGTTCTGAGCCCTGGGCTACAATGAGTTACTCTTTACCCCGTTCATATGAAATGGTTACATTCTGAAAGGGTTGCTAGTCAAGTACTGAAGTATGAAAGGTAGAAAGAGAGAGAGGAGGGAAATAGCATGTAATTCTATTTGCTTGCTTTCTTTTTTAAAGACATTTTTGTATTTCATTTTCCAATATATCTAGCCTGTTTTTACTTTTAAAGTGCGTAAGGAAATTGAGCACTGCAGTAAATTGCTAGCCTTTCAGCTTCGGGAGAGGACAAGGGATGGGGAAAGATAATGAATATCTGCTACCTCGAGCGCTCACAATAACCAAGGGCCCCAGATTCTTTGGACATAGTGAGAGGCCTTGAAAAGAAAAATCAACCAATTATTCTGAAGCATTCAGGTCTGTCTGAGTCACTCTGCATAGTTCAGTACAGATGTACACATAGCTGGCATCTAAAATCCTAAACCCTAACCTGAATGAGCAAACACTTGCTTTGGTGCTCATGTTAATGAATAGTAAGCTAGGCAAGAGGAAATTAGGCACCTGTTTGGGTTATCAGTAACTGCCCTTTAATTTCTGCTAAACTGGTAAGCATATTTTAAATGCTCAAGCATAAAACACCCGAATAAGCCATGATGAATCTGTGACTAAAACCTTTGCAAAAAAGAAACTTTTACCATCTAATGCCTATTGTTCTCGTCCATGGTTTTGAAAACCAAAAGGTTAATATCTTCAAAGACTTAGAAGCTGAATGCCTGTATCCCATCATTACTGTTGTTGATTCTGCACCTGCTCAACAGCAGAGTGAGTGAAGCAAAACAAGGATGCAAAGATAAAACACTTGAAATGGCCTTTGACATTCACTTTACGGGTTCATTTGGCAACATATTGTTAATGTTAGCTAGGTGACTGGACAGCACAATGGTAGGTGAAATTCAGGGTTGACAAATATAAGGTAATGCACATTGGCAGGAATAATTTGAACTACTCATACAAATAACTGAGTCTAACTTAATTGTGACCACTCACGAAAGAAACTTGGGCAGCACTGTGGATGTCTCAATGGAAATGTCTCTGCTCAATGTGCAGCATTGGTCAAAACAGCAAACAAAACGTCGGAATGTATAAAGAATAAGATGGAAAATAAAACTATTATAATCTATCCAGCAATCTGAGGCTTCAATAGCGCTGCCCACCCCCATAGATTCTATTCTATAGAGGTTCTTATACTGTGTTAACACAGTAATAACTACGTGCCTTCCATTAGTCTGTGAGTGCATTAAGCAACGTGATTCACATCTTTCAGGTGGTGTTTCTTCTCTCATCCTCTCCCCAAAGGGAAAAGGATGTGCAGTGGTCTATCTTGTTTTGGTACAGCTTTAGGAATTTTTGGATTGGTTTGGGGTTTTTTTTTTTTGTTTAGATACACATGTTGTTATGTATTAATGTTGGAGTAGGCCAAGTTTAAAGAAATGTACCTTGCACTTGGAATGGAAGGTGGTGAGGTTTATGTTGGTCCATAGTTCCTAAGCATCCTTTATGTAAAATAAAAACAGTAGGAAGTCCCTAGTGAACTTCATGGAATCTCTGGCAATACACCCTTTCCTGGGTAAAAAACTATGCTTGGGATAGAGTTTTTCTTTATTTTTGTATGTCTTTATATTCCTCTTTTGTTGGGGGAGTAGAGAAAAGGGAGATATCAATGTATCACTCTGGTGAAGGGATGCTATAATGTCATTGTATCAGTCAGTGACATGTTCAACTTTCATAGATTCATAGGCCAGAAAGGACTATTGTGAGCACCTACTCTGACCTCCTGCATAATAAAGGCAATAGAACTTCCCCCAAATAATTCCTAAAGCATCTAATCTCAATTTAAAAATTGTCAGTCATGGAGAATTCACCACAATCCTTGGTAAGATGTTCCAGTGGTTAATTACTCACTGTTAAAAATAATTATGCCTTATTTCCAGTCTGAATTTGTCTAGCTTCAACTTCCAGTGGATCATGTAGACCTGTGTTTATTAGACTGAAAAGCCCAGAATCAAATATTTTCCCAAGTCTTTTCAGTGGAGCTATACTGACTTACACCAGAATATAACAGAAAGTGAGGGAGTTCAGACAGGAAGCAATACCACAGCTAGAAGGAGAAATAACATAATTAGCTAGATTCTACCTGAAATACTTTAATAAAGAATTCTTGCTGGATTATAGGACAGCATGACCAATCAAGGCATATCAGATCTGAGAGTACAAAGACAATAGTTAGGCTACTTTAATTTATATCTATTTACAGTTTCCAATGATTGTTTTTTCCTACTACTCCTCTCTCCTGGCCCCTCAGCATATGAGGTATGCCTCCTTAGACTTCCTGGGCCTGATTCTGCTTTCACACAAGTTTTATGCCACTGTAATTCTATTGACTCCAATAAAGTTGCTTCCAATTTAGGTCAGCGTTGGTCTTTGTTAGGTTTAGTGGAACAAATTGATAAGGATAGATGGCCAGAACTTTGACAGAACAGTGTTCTGTTGCAAAAATATAGTTCTATTGAAATAAAAATACTTCATAAAATTGTGTCTATTTCACTGAAACATTTTTCAGACTGTTCTTTTGCATCATAATACAATTCTTTAAAAAGGTTAAATTGAAATGAAATATTTTGATTGAACTGAGAGGAATTTGGATGGTTGAGGGGAATTTTCTGTCACAGAGGATTCTGAAATGTCCAGGTTTCATTCCAAATGAGAATAAAAAACAAGTTTCAGTCCTCCACAAAACAAATTCCCATGCTTCATCGGCTCTATTCATAAATTGTGTGCAAGAAGTTGAGGGGTGTAAATTAGATGTAAGGGTATGATTTTGTCACAGAGGTCATGGATCCTATTACTTTAACGCAATTCCATGACTTCTTCAGCTTCAGCCCAGCGCAGCAGCAGGACTAGAGCAGCAGCTGGCGGCCAGCAGCTGGAGCAGGCACAGGGGCTAGAGCAGCAGCCAGTGGTCAGACCCCTTTTAGTAGAAGTCACCGACAGGCCGCAGGCTTCTGTCAATTTTTGTTTATTGCCTGTGACCTGTCCACGACTTTTACTAGAAATACCTGTGACAAAGTCTTAACCTTAATTATTCGTGGTATATGGGGTTTGAGTCTAAAAGGGTGTAATCTACATATAAAAGAGAGCAGAAGAAAGTGTGAATTATACTGGCCTCACTTCCTTTAGCTAAATTGGGTAAATGATAAGGCCCAATTAGGAAAAGAGGTCAAGATTAGGTCAGGATTCTTACCCCTGATTCAACCTATGCCTCTTTTCCTAATTTAGACAAACGCTTAGCTGTGCCTCTGAATTTGGCTTTGAGTTCACACTACTTAGATAATCTAGACAGATTATATAGTCTGAAGTATCTGTATTGTGTGCACTTGGAATATACATATATTGAATATAGAGAAAGAGAGCAGGTGATGAAATATTAGTTCTGCCTTTAGTTGTCAGGTAGATCCACATTAAAAGCTATCTGAATTTTCTTGGCTTTCCTTAGATCATCAGTAGTTACTATGGGGGGAATGTCTCTACAGGGAAATTCTTGTTAACAGCAATTCTACTTCCCTCCTCCCCCTTATTTAACATTCAGTGTTTTTCATTGTTTTTAATGAAGAGCTTCATGCTGGGAGAAAGCTCTAACAGTTTAATGATACCATATAACACTGAGCTACACTACATTATGCCTCACTGAACTCACACTTTATTTAAAGAAAGAATAGGTAAAGTACAGTTTGGACCAAGAGTGTAGATAACAAGTTCAGATTTCAGAATCAAATTGTTCTGCACTGAATATTGGAGTAGGGTTGCAGCTGCCATTTCATGTAAATGACCTTTGAAACAGTGAAAGGCACACTTGATAACATTTTGCTGACACAAAAATATGTTACTGAGCCCTGTAGTTCTTTTCTAAACTTGCAGCCCATAAAGAGCCAGTACTGAAATGGGAAATTGAGGTAATTACTTTCTAAGAAAAAACTAACTGAGAGGTCTTCTGCTGACACAATAGTTTCACAATAAATTATCAGTCTGTTCCTTTGTTTTGTAGTCTATATTTTGAATAGGTTTTAGAGAATAATTATGCTAGTTATTGCCAGTATTTTCAGGATTTATTGACCTTGGACCTGATTCTGTAACTTACTCAACTTGAGTAGCAGCTATTTTCTCAAAAATTCCTATTTAACATCAATGGGAATGCTCCCATGAGTAAGTTCTTCTCCAAGTTGTAGAATATGGTCCTATATAACTTTTCTAAAACCACAATGCCATTTTAAAACTTATGGAGGGAAACCCTCAAATCACATCCTTCTCTGTCAGATTTCTTCTTAGAATATAGCTTTTGTCCATACTTGGTTTAAGCCATCCTGATTCTTCTAGTTATGTCAGGATGGAGAGTCCATTTATTTGAGGATAATACATATTGCACCATCTAATGAGTGACACTGTTAATCGTACATGTTCTGATTTCTTGTCTGCACTAACTAAGATGGACACCTGTAATAATATGTAGTTTTTTGTGTGTGACCCTTGGGGTTGGACTTAAACTGCAAAGAACCAGGAAATTCAGTGCCCAACACTACTATTGTATCTTCAGGTCATGCTGGTGTGAGTAGAAATCATGGATCATAGTACCCTCCACCTTATGACCAATGTGCCATATTGTTTAAGCCTAAGAAAACGTTGACAGCTGCTGTTGAACACATGCGTACGCTCACTTCTCACCCAGGATAGCTGTGAAGTTTTGTCATAAGCACACACATACGTGTCATGTATACTTATGTAACCCTTCTGCCCCTCTGAGTTGGCAGCAACAAGGGCCAGGTTCAGTATCCAGGGGTTCCGTTTCAATAACACAAGGCATAACCGGCTCGAGCCCCCACCCAGTGACCTGGGACACTTACATACCACAACCTCCTGGCGCCTCTAGGTAGGCAATACTTCCCTGTCGCAAGCATGGGTCTGAGTGTAGCGAAATCCTTTTATAAAGGAAGGTAATCATAGAGCGGCATCCACTGGAGAAACACCACAACAGAGTTATAACACAACCATAACCACCCCCCAAGTACATTTGGCAATGTCCTTTTCCCTTTAGGTCTCAAGTCCAATTCACTCGAAAGTCGCAACAACGCAACAAGTCCTCTGGTCCAATGCCACCGCCAGATTCAAGAGTCTGATCTGTAGAGGTCCCTCCTCTCCCAGCCTGGTGGAAAGGGGCACTCTTACGTGGTCCGAGGGCCAACTGCCCTGCCTCTCGTGGGTTCTGGCGTTCCGCCTTTCTCGCGACGACTGGCTCCGCCTTACCTAGCTGCCTCCAACTCTGCTCCTCCGGCCGTCCATCACAATACTGCTCCACTCGCACCAGCTGCCTCGTGAGCTGCCGCCAAGTTTGTCCTGCAAATTCTCGGGCCACTTCCGCTCGGCTCTGTGGGCTGCTTCACATGTCACACAGCTACGCGCGGCTCTAGCCAGTCAGCCCTGCGCTCCGACAGCCGTCCCGTGGGTCCGCTCCAGCCATCCCTAGCAAACTGGCTCCACTCCGCGCAGCTGGCTCTGTTCCACAGTTATAGCTTCAAGGCTCCCCACTATTTACGGCACAGCACTGCAGTGCTCCAGCTCAAGTAAATTTCAGTCTTTTGTGATCAGCTCTTAGTGGATTTCAGCACATAGTAGGGGAGCCCGTGCCAGTGCCACCATTAGCCAAAGTGAGTTCAGCTCAGCAACCTGTATCTAGAGTCTTAAGGGGAATGATAGACATAGATAATCTACTCTGACATTCCACAGATGGCAGTATTGAAGGTGACGCACGATATGAACTGGTGGCTTCTAGCTTCCACAATGGAGCCTGAATTCACCAAGCCAGGCACAAGAATGAGTCCGTGCCCCACGCTCTCTCCCTCCCTGGTTGGAACCCAATGGTCCATGTGTCTAGCAAGTAGCACCATACTGCAGGTTGAGTCCATTTCTTGTCACCAGGATAGGGCAGTCCCACAGCTCGGCAGTCTGGGATGGGGTAGGCATGCTATGCAAATAATCTTGAGATTTCAGCTATCGCAGACATTTTCCAGCACTTCGCGCATAATTCACCGCACCAAGATGTCAGGGTACAAGTCCATGCCTAGACTCTGCTATACACTTACATACAAATATAAATATCACCCCAATTTTCTTGCCTGAAGGAAACAGTGATTTTGGATTGGTTTAGTTTTACTTCCTTTCTCCTCTTAGAGATCTACTGGCGAGAATACTTGTTAAAAGAAGCTGGAATTAAGAGGTAGTGTAGCTAGAGGCATGACAAAGGCCGCATTGAAGTTAATGGAAGTCATTGAGCAGGAAATAGGCATCAGATCAGGCCGGTCTTAAGTCCTAAAGTGATCTTCTTAAGAAAAAGAAAAGTGAGTGCCTCCAATGCATGGCTGGGTAAGAAGATCAGGCATATCCTAACTACAGCCCCCCCTGTGTGCTATGGCTGATCCTGTAAATCCTACAGCCTCTGGTTATTATTTCTGCTTGCTTCCGTTTTGTGTGCTTGTCGTCCAGCTGTGGGCTGCATTAGACAAGGCAGCAGTGGCATGGCTGAGCTACTCACAGTCCAGTCCTCTGTTCTTTTGTTTGGGGTTAAAGTGCTTGTTAATGGAAGATGTGCCTAGTCATGCTCCGTAGTGAAAGTTGAAGCTAATTTCCATTTATAGGCTAGAGCTTGTGGTAAAGCGTCTGTCTCAAATCTGGACCTTAGCATCCACAATTCTGGTGGATTACACATGAACTCCCCAGCTCACTACCAGCTTGGGCTCTGATCTCGCTGCCAAGCCTAGATAGGATTTCTGGCTCCTATCAGCCCGGGTTCCCCCAAATATTCCTTGGGGGGATCCCCTCTCTGCCTCCCCAAGCTTCCTGGAAAGAACCAGCCCAAGTTACTTCAGAAGTATGAGTCTTAGCGGCGGTATGGGAATTATCTCCCCCTCACCGTTCCCGCTTCTCTGGCTGCAGTCTTCCGCTCTGAGCAACCTGAGGGAATTGATGCAATCATTCGTTTAACATCACAAATACCGAGAGAACCTTGCTCCATCTTCTGCCAAAGAGACAGCCATCCAATATAGGATAACAGAACTAATGCATTAATCTATTCCGGCTGTAACTTTTCGCCGCGAACTATGTTCCGCGCGGCTGGGCACAATAGGAATGAGAAACGGCACAGAGCCTGGGCTGCTCCTCTGCGCCTATGCCTGTCTCACAAGAGGTAGACAGAGCATTCCGGCACAGAAATTGCCTCTCCTATTGGCCTGCACTAGGAAAAGAATCCCACAAGTTTTAAAAGAAAAGCTTTATATAAAAAAGAAAGAACTTACTCTTGATATACTAAACACTGCATTAAGAAATTCAATAGCAGGGATGTGGCTTAATAGAAAATAGGAATATAACGTGCTGATTTAAAAATAGCCCAATTAAGCCAGTCAGAAAATAGCAACGACACATGTAATTACAAACCAAAGCACATAACAGCTTATTGCTTTGTTTCCTTTGTACTCACACTTGATAGTAGAATATTAGAAAGAAGATTAGACGAAAAGCTTGTTTACTCACAGCCGAGGGAAAAAAAAAAGACCCCGAGTTTCCAGTTCCCTCCCAGACTTTAAAAAAAATCCAGGTCTCTGATTGGTCCTCTGGTCAGGTGTTTGGTTCCCCCTTTGTTCACTCTTTACAGGTAAAAGGAAATTAACCCTTACCTATCTACTTATGACAGAGCTGGTCAGGAAATGTACTAAAAACATGCTAGGCATCCAGATGCCTAAGCCCCAGCACTATGCACAAAGCAGTGGAAGATAGGTTTGCCTCTGCCTATCTCACCTTTGGGGGCTGAGCTGGGCTAAGCATGCTCAGAGTTCACCTACCAGACTGGCTCCCTATAGGTAAGCTCACCCAAGGAATCAGCAGAGGACCTCCCTTGTAACTTTTAGCCTACTTACCTGAGTGGTTTAGGCTACTTACCTGAGATGTGGGAGACCTGGTTCAAATTCCCTCTCCACCTGAAAGGGGAGAAGGGACTTCAACTATTGTCACCTCAAGGTGGGTGCCCTAGCAACTGGGATCTAGAATACTCTTCTGCGGGGCTTTCTCAGCTTCTTCCATTAAATCTGTTCTACTATGGATAAATTTGAAAAGTCATTAGAGTAGGAGGACTGGATCCAGGGTCTCCCATGCATGTGCTCTAAGCACCAAGCTACAGCATCATTCTCATGTGTGTTTGCTTGCTCTGTATCTGGCCCAATGACTCTTGAGAAACTAGAGAGCGTTCCTATATCAAAATACCCTGTGTAGCCCAGTGATTAGGCACACACCCTGAAAGGTGGCAGATCCCTGTTCAAATCCTTTTCAGCTGAAGTGGGGACTTCAACGCAGGGGGGTTCTCCCACATCCCAGGTGAGTACCGAAACCACTTGGTTAAAAGCTATAAAAGAGCTCCTCCTCCTCCCTGATCTTTTGTAAAAACTGTACAGGAACCTGACTCCAAGAGAGGGCTGGTAACGGAGACTCCCAAGCACATTGAAGAACCTCCCTGCAGTTCAGACTTAGGCACCAAACTCAGTGTTGCCTTGTCAATGTGCCTCTATAAACATAGACATAAGCCTCTTGCCCAAAATCATAGCTTATTGGAAAAGGGGGACCTGAATTTGGAGCTCCTGAAACCTAGGCTACTAGCTTAACCACACACAGCCATCCTTCCTCACTCAGCTACTTTGTTTGTGGGTGTGTAATACTTGGTTTGGGAATGATTACAGTGTGGGAATGATGGTTTTAATATTTAAGTTACCGATATGTCTTCCCAATCTTAACTCTACTCTAAATGTAATTTTTTATCTGGGAACACAGATGATCTATCCTCAAATTCTATCCTTCAATTACTAGTTGGGTCACTTGTATGGGGAAATTTTGGCTAACCAGTAAAGTGCCTGAAACCACTATGGCTTATTGTTAAAAGCAACCTATTAAGCAGTCTCAGCTTGACCAAGGCAGGATGGGAGGGAGTTTTGGGGTGCCACAGAAAGGGCAGCTTGACCCTGCATCCTTCCTGATAAGAATTATGTTGAAATTGTTAATACATGCATTTTAAAAGAGCAGGATGTGCCTCAGGAACGTCTATTGGGGGCTCAAGGCTGTAAACTCTGGAAAAACCCACATCTGGTTAATCAATAATCAGAAGGAACCTCTTGCTTGACCATTGAAACTGCTTACCTAACAGGGTTTCTTTAAGGGACATGTCATTCTATTACTAATGTATAAATAAGGGGGAAAAGTTTGAGGTAGTTGGACTCATTTGGGGACTCTTTTTGGACTCTCCCTCCGGATACATCTTGCGGTCCCCACTGGCAGATGGAAGATTTGGCCACCGGAAGCCTGCCACTGTGTCATTCGAAAGCCACACTCAACTTTGGTAATTATCAAGGGTTGGGGGTGTGTTACTAACCTGTTGTGGACATGTGTAAGTGCTTGAGACTAAGTAAAGTTTAGCTTTAAGTAAAAGCACTCCTGTGTTGTCCTGTTTGTGCCAGCCATCTATCGGTCGGACAGCTGTGTCTCCCTGATTTATTTCCTGACACCACCTCGCACAGAGTAAAAGTTACCAAGAGCTTCGGGTTGAAAGAACCGTGGGTAATACACTTTTTGGAGGTGTCATGGTAGAGATAGTTTTTAAGAAGAAATCTGGATGAGGAGAGGGTGATGACCTTGCAGACAAATTGTGGAAAGTCATCTCATATGTGGGGAGCAGCGAGAAGAAATAGGTGAGGAGGCTGTGGGGGAAAATAGGCAAATGGTGTATCAGGGATGGATGACATTACAGTGGTGTGGAAGATTAATTCATTGAGACAACAAGGCAAGCCAAAATCTTTCAGGATCTTAGAAAAAGAACAAGAACCTTGACCATCTCTCTAATTCACATTCCTCTCCTTAAAATAACTATTTGTCTATTTACAAATCTAACTGCAACATCATGAGTTTTTGCCTGGAAATATACAGCTAATTGGATTGTATGGTTTATAAAGCTGTAATCTCCCCATGAGGAACTCTGCTCCCCTTCTGCACTCTAGATAATAGACACATAGAAATTAAAGATGAGACCTATTTCCAAGACAATTGGATTGAACAAATGCGAGTTACAGCAGAATTTGTCTATTACTGTGTGTCCTTGAACTCAGACCTTCCTCTGTCTCTCCTGAATGCTCTCCTGCTCAACGTGTTTCAATAAAGTTAAAAGATGTGCCCCAGTTATAACTTTCAAACACTGGCAAGTACAAAAATATCATCCTATAAAAGAGACCTAGTTGAATTACAGAGAAAGAGATAAAAGCATTTGAAATCTTTCTTAGATACCCAATCTTTGTCTGTCCCACTTTCTTTCATTTTATTACTGCCATGCCTTTGCATTCCCTCCATCTCAGATTTTCAGTCCCTGTCACTTTCTCTCTCCACTGCTCTGAGATTTTGTTTGCCAAATTTCAACATGGAGTGTACTTTAGGGCACATTACAAATCCCTTGAGGTGTTTCTTATCAGCAAAAATCTGACAGACCATTAATGACAGCAACAAGCAGCAGGCGCCACCAGAATTAAGGAAACATCTCAAACATGCAAATTGCAAGCAATGATTTTCTAAGAATCCAACATGAAAATTAATTAGACACATTAGAGGTGGATTTTTTGTTTCTCTTGAAGCCCTCCTGTGCTGGTAGAACTAGAAGAAAGCTACATATTGTTTTGGTTTATGCAGTGGGATTGTTAGGTCTGAGATCTCACCAGCCACCAGAGCTAGAACACAGTGCTATCCACTTGCTAGGTTAGGGTAATCTGATCCAGAGCTGTTCTAGTTTTAACCTGTCTAAATGCAATCCTCATTTTACATCAACTGCTTTTCCCTGAGGTTTTTTGCCACTAGCAGTTTGCTGTCTTTTGAACTTAAAGCCCAACTAACTTTTATATGGGAAGAGAAGAACCAAAATTACTGTAATGAAGATGCATTGCATGTTCTTTGGGGATTTACATCAACAATTTTGTTCAATTTATTCGGAGCTGAAATGACAGGATAGCCCTCAAGAGAAATTGCTAAAGATCAGAGGATCCTAACTGCAACAGATGAAAAGATATGGGAGGGTGGCCAATTATCTGTACACACACAGTACTGGGCTTGAGATCCTGCAAAGAGAGGACTTTTGTACTGCTGCCACTTGATACACATTAGTGTGATGATACTATCTTATTAATATTAATTCATTGCACATTTCCAACATCTTTTATCCCAGGATTTCAACATGCATTGCAAACACTAACAAATGAATCTTTGCAATACCCTTGAGGTCAGTGTATCTTACAAATAGGGACACTACTCCGCTACTGAATCGGTGGGTAGTGATCGCTTTATCGGGGATCAATTTATCACATCTCATGTAGACACGGATAAATCAATCCCCGAACATGCTCCCCGTCGACTCTGGAAGCGGAGTCAATGGGGGAGCAGCAGCGGTCAATTCACCGGCTTCCTCACGGTCAGGTAAATCGATCTAAGATACACCTACCTCAGCTACGCTATTCGCCTAGCTGAAGCTGCATATCTTAGGTCGACCCCCGCACTGTAGATCAGGGCTGAAAGATGCAGTAGTTAAAGACCAGGTCTTGATAACCTTACATTGAATAGTACCTTACTCCCTGAAAACCCCACTTTAGTTTAATGATGCTACTTGCTGAGTACTACTCAGATTGAGTGAAGGTGGTGGAATCTAATCTTTAGTTAATTGCTGTAGGTTATGCAGCAAGGTTTTGTAAGAGTCCAGGGGTGAAATGTTGGCCCCACTGAAGTCAAAGATTTCAACCCTGATCTCCTGATGAGGATTGGCTGGAAAACAACAAATTCCGACAGTGGAAAAACATCAAGGTTTTGAACATTTTCTGTCAGCTGCAGAACAGTAACAAGAGGCAGAGCTCTATCTGCCCAGTGAACAGTATCTCACTGGTTAGGACATGTATCCTGGGCTGTGGAAAACTCAGGTTCAAGTCCTCCTTAAAGGGAATTTCTTTAAAGTAAAAGTTTTGTCTAAAACTTTTCAACTAGTTTTTACTCCTAATGCCCGCCCCCCGACCTATATTCTAACCACATGAATGACTGTTCTGTCTTGTATACATGTAACCCCCATTTAAAACAAAACAAAACAAAAATTCAGGAGGCTCTTTCTTTCTTTCTTATTCAATTGTTTATGGTCAAGGCTTTAAGAAAGCTGTGACTTTTTTTTTTTTTCTGGATGCACGAGTTATTAAAGTTGAGGTTTTGGTGCAGCCTGTTCAAGTACCCTAAAAGGTGAGTGGTACAAGCCCAAGCCGCTGCTTGGCCCTGCTCATCAGGACCTCCCCAATATTGGGGAATGGTAACTAGTGGGGGGGAGGGCTTGGGGTTGTCAGAGTTTGTGGAGTGAAGGAAGGGTTTTGTAAGGGAGTTGTTGATTTGGGGATTTGTGCAACAAATCTGGTTTATTTGGGAAGATGTGGGTTAGTGTGGGGAGGCAGGAGGAGATTTCATGGGGTTTGGGTTTATTTGCGAGGGAAGCTGTGGGTTTATTTGGGAGTGGGAGTAACAAGGGTCTGGATGGGGGGGGTCAGGGTTATTTGGGGGCTGAGAGAGGAACTGGGAGGAGGTAGGTGGGTGCTGTTGGGAGAGGGGTTGTGGTGGGGGGCTGCAGAAGGGGCTGAAAGCACAGGGAGCTATGTAGTAGTGCCAGTGACCACAGTGGGCTGTGGCTGGCCCACTCCTCTGCAGCCTCTTCCCCGTCTCCTCTCCTCCATCTGTCTCACTCACACTCTTTCTTCCTCCCTCAGTGGTACCAGCCTTAGCTCCACTCACAGTGACCAAGGGGGAGGGGCAGATTTGCCACTGTGGCACCAAGGATGGGAATGGCTTAATGGGAGATTGCCGCACTTTGGACAGCTGTGCCTGCAGCACTATGCTTGGGGCTTGCGGACTTGCCTCACTGCCTGGCTTCCGGGGCTCTTCCTGCTTATCCTATTACTGGCAACCAGGCAGCTGAGCGCCACACTAGCCCTGGTCTTGCTGGGTGCTCACTTCATTGGGAATGCATGGGTGTAAATAAGAGCAGTATTTGTCCAGCTTGTGGCACAGGTGCAATCTGCATTCAGTTCAAGTGCAGTTCTGGCCACCTTTCACGGAAAAAAGATGCCAGACAAATTCAGTATATTTTAAAACATTTTTCCAGCTCTATTAGGTATTTATGTGTATTAAAATATGTGTATTTCATTATATGGAGAATTTTCTTTACTGACATCAAAGTAATGAAATACCAGGCAGCTGTTCATGATCCATGGGCAGCATCATTACTAGGTAAGCTAAAGAGGAACCTCCTTCTAGCAGCTGTCCACAGTATTCAGAGCTGCCCTAAACATTATTTCTCTATCAGTCATTCTTACATGTACTTGGCTAGATCCTCATCTCACTTACACCAGTTAAACATAGAATAGCTCCACTGATGCCACATTCACAGGTGCAGCATACAGAGCCATAATAGTGATACTTGCAGGAGCAGAATATAAAAAATATATATATAAATAAACATAGCTATATCTATCTCATAGAGCTGGAAAGGACCCTGAAAGGTCATCAAGCCCAGTCCCCTATCTTCACTAGCAGGGCTAAGTACTGATTTTGCCCTAAATTCCTACATAGCCCTTTCAAGGATTGAACTCACAGCCTAGGATTTAGTAGGCCAAATGCATAAGCCATTAAGCTCACCAGCCAGCAGAGGGTGAGCAGGCAAGCAGCAGGTGAGGGAGAGGGGCTGAAGAGGTGGGTAGAGAGTGGCAGGGGATGAGGAGGCAAGCCAGGGGGGTGGAGGGGCTGAGGAGGAAAGTGGGCGGGCAGTGGCAGGGGGTAAGGAGGCGAGCCGAGGGGGTGGGGGGCTGAGGAGGTGAGCGAGGAGTCAGTGGGTGACCTGTTCTACTGATCTGGTCTGGGACCCATCCCCTCTCCAAGGGTTGCAGCTGTTTGGAGGTGCTGCCTTCCACGCCTTCCTCAATCACACCTCATTCATTCAACAGGGCAACTGATTACAAAGTTAGGGGAAGATCTTATTCTACTTCTAGCAAAAAGACATTTCTCTTTTCCCTTAATTATACTACCTTAGGGGCCCGCTATAACATATTACCAAGGTTCAATACCGCTGTTTTGGCGGGACAGCACTGGGGAAGGAGGGTTTGTTTTTGCGTGGCGGGCGGTGCTGGGGCAGTGTTGTGTTTCACGGGGGCTGGCCAGCACTGGAGCAGTGTTGTGTTTCGGGGGGGCTTGGCGGCGCTGGGGCAGGGGTCAGCCCTCAGCTGTTTTCTTTGGAGTACTATGTCCCTCACCGCTTTACAAGTTGTTCAGGCCTGCATTAAGCTATAGCTCTACTATAGCTGACTTTATAGCTTTCTCTCAAAGGGGTTTAAGTGAGAAAAAAGTAGTTCATAGTACATAGGCTGTCCCTCTACTTTACAAAGTCACAACTGTTACCTCATTTTCACAGATAGCTGATTTTTCCCTCAGTTTCCTTAAGTCAGCAAGTTAATGGCTTAATTGTCTGACTCCAAAAAGCCTATACAGTTACAGATTATTTCCAGCTATCTGTTTAGATCTGACGTTATCCACTTTATTTTTATGTTAGAGCCTTATTCTCTTCCATTTGTCTGTCTCTTTATCTTTTTAGATAGTAAACTTCTCAGGGCAAAGACTGTGCCTTTCTGTGCCTACCACAGTTTGGGTGCTATTAAAAACTAGTTATAATACTTAGAGCTGGCCAGAAAAATGGAAATTCCTTCCCAGAGGAAAAAAAAATTCAAAATCAAGATGAAAAGCAAAAAAAGGCATCTTTTTTTTTCCCCCATGAGAAAGCATTTCCAGAAAAATTCCATTTCACGAGAATTGATTAGAGGCAGGCACTGAAGGAGCTGTCATCTCAATTTTTCCCAAGAAAGATAGATTTTTTTTCTGCAAAATTGGAGCCATCCTAGGGAAAATTCTGATGTGAAAAGGGCATTTTCCAGTGGAAAATTCCTCACTGGCTTTAATAATAATCCCATTTGTGTCATTACATCCCTGCATTTAACTTTCTTTTGTGTTGGTGTGATAAATACTATTCTTTTTTCATGCTAGCCTTAATCTCATTTCTAATGGTTACATAAAGTTAAACTATAATGAACTAAAGCTGAGTGCATAAGTCATAATAGCTAATAATTTATTCAATCATTTTGCTTCTGATTATTTATGAATTGTCTCTTGCACTTTCTCAGATGTATTCATTATTGGAAATTATCCATCAAATGATTTCTTTGAACACTTCTTGGTTTTCAGGTCGATCATGAGTAGGACTAGCTGGATATCTTTCATAGAAACAGTTTATCAAATGAAAAATTGAATTTATAACAAAATGATTTTGTTTGTGGAAAGTATTTGTTTAGTTTGGAATATTGACTTTTCATCCAACAACTGAAAAACCAAAAATTTTTGGCCAAAATCCAAATCTTTCAGTTTTCATTTTTCCATTACAACTTTTTTACTTTCATAGAGATTTTCCACAGGAGGAGAAACTCATTTTCCGACCAGCTCTAATCATGACTCATTTGTTGTGAGTATTTACAGTTCAGGTCAGTTGGGTAGTTTTGATTGGCCACCTGAAATTATTTCTATCCTCTGACTAGAAGAGCATTTTTGGAATCAGGTTTCCATTAATAAGTTTATTTTTCTTTCTGCATTCTGTTTTAACACTCATTTAAAATGAAACCTTAACAAATGTTTCCAGGAGCTCCCCAGCCAGTAAATTTGTTCCTTAATAATCAAAGGGCCACAAACAAAGCCCAAGCAAATTAATTATTTTATTTGGACAAATACTAGCAGAAATTGTTTTGAAATATTTGCCTAACCTTAGACTGGAAACTCCCCGTGGCACTACAGTGCTAAGCACAATAGGACTCCATTGCTGGCTAGGTCCTCTGGGCACTAGTGAATATAAATGTTAAATAATAAGAATAATACAAGGAAGAATAACAGATCCATTTCATGGAAAAAATTATTTTTCTTCTTGTTAATTCATAGTGGTACTAAATGTAAAGCCTCAAACTGGAACAATGTAACCGGCAGAGTGGGAAAAGGAAGGAAAATGATCTTGTATTTTTATGGAGAAAAAAGGTTCTTTACATCGCACAAGAATGATTATAGTTACTATGGTACAACAGCTTGTTGACTAAGGTAAACTTATAAAGTGGCTCTGTTATCAGAAATCATTGATCCATACTACAAAACAAAAAACAGTGACTAAGTCTAATAATCTTCAATGCCATTGTCCACAGTAAAACCAAAAACAGTAACCACTGCTGAGTCAATATTTATGACTAAATGGAATTTAGTCATGCTAGTGGTAGAAATGTAAAGTGTCTGTAAAAAGCCTGCCAGGACTTTGCTCTGTATCTCTCCAGCCATCTCAATGTTGTAAACAAACATCACAACAACAGACTTTTATTGCCTTATATGGAATAACAAGGTACAGAGTGTCCTGCAGAGTCATGTGGTTCCCTGTACAGTTGTGAATGGTGGTAACAGGAAATAGCTTTGTTTTAGAAAACAAAATAGCTCATGTCCCTATTGCTTTGCTTGCAAGGCAGAAATACTTCACAGCTGATGTAATGAAATGTATTTGAATAATCTCTTTGCAGTGCTGTAGCGCATTTTTTTAACCCGTTCCAGAACTATGGGTAATTGATTCATTTTGCCAGAATATAACCTTTAAACTTTCTCAAAGGACTATATAATAATTATTACTGTAATGATCAAAGTTTTCATTTTTTATGGATTTCTGAGAGAAGAATTTTGATGTATATAGCAACTTTCATACTGATTCTCTTCTGACTTTCACCAATGTAAATCAGGAATAACTCTAATGAAATCAATAGAGTACACATATAAAATTGATCTAATCAGAGTAGAATCAGGCTTAGTGTATCTCAGAATGCTGTATACAAATTAATCATTAGCAATCAGGCAATTCCTTAAACTGTCATGTAATTAACTTTACTCACACAAGCAAGCCTATTGATTTCCATGGATTTACTCTTATGCAAAGTTATGCATAAGAATTTGCAGAATCAAGCTCTAAGAATTATTAAACAGAAGACCCTGCTGGCATTTCTCCCTCTTTTGGTAAACTAAACAAACAAGCTAGAATTCCAACCTCAAACCATTCATTTGGCCAGTGGTGATGACCCAACTACAAGCCTCAAGATCAACAGCAGATTTGTGCTGCCACAACAAAAGAAGCAGTGAAGATTTTGTAGGGAAGCCCAGACTTTTGCCAGAACTGTGTCTGTAACATATTAATAGAAAGAAACTGTTTTGGCTTTAGGAGCCAGCTGGTGAGGCAGATAAAGATTTAATTTAAAAAAAAAGCACATAATAATATTCCTAGGCTGACCAAATTGTTTGTTCAAGTTTCTCCTCTTACCAAAGCAGATACAATAGTTGTATTTTAAGGCAAAGCTTAAATCTGACAGACACAATGCTGAGTGACACAAACTAGCTAATGCCAGGTAATTCACAGGAGGGCAGACTCTGACTCTATTCAACATGCATTAGAGTCTCTTTTTCATACGACGAGAATCTCAGTTTCATATGAACTCCAATTAAAACCTATGGGATAACTCTCAGTGCTGCTCAACATATCTGAATTTGGCCCAATCTGATCAGCTGAGTGGATTTTTTAAATCTATATTTGCATGGGTTGCATTATTCTTCCTTCTAGATTTTTTTTAAATAGTCTCTCAAGTGTAGAATTATAATTTGTATACCACCAGTGGAATATATCATTGCACATGCTATACTTATTCATAGAAATCCCCTTTGAACCTTATTGATTTTTTTGCCTAAGTAATAACACGAGACAGTGAGTTCCATGAGTTAGTTATATGGAATGTGGTATAATTTTTCTTTTAATGTGATACTTTGTAATTCTGTAAAGTGCCTTTTTAATCTTTTATTAAAAGGCAAATAAGTGCCCAGCTGATATATTATCCCAACCGTTCATTAATTCACATATCCTGTTTTGTATTATTCCCTTTTCCACATCAAATCCTGTAGTCCTAGGGTTTTTTACATAATTTAATTTACAAAGAATCTAAAGTCAGACCCAGGGTTCTACAATTTGGATAGTCGTAATTTTCTTTTCTGCAGCTGTTCCTTCATATTTGAGAATCTCAGGAACACATTGTCCACAGTATAAAATTCAAAAGGGTTGTATTTTTCCAGTCACATATGCTGCTTCCTTGAGCTTATCTTGGCCTGGTCTACACTACGCATTTAAATCGATTTAAAGAGCGTTAAATCGATTTAACACGATACCCATCCACACTACAAGGCCCTTTATATCTCTATAAAGGGCTCTTTAAATTGATTTCTGTACTCCTCCCTGACGAGAGAAGTAGCACTAAATTCGATATTAACATATCGGATTACGGTTAGTGTGGACGGAAATCGACGTTATTGGCCTCCGGGCGGTATCCCACAGTGCACCACTGACCGCTCTGGACAGCAATCTGAACTCGGATGCAGCGGCAGCCGGGGCCAGGTAAAAGGAAAGCCCCGCAAACTTTTGAATTACATTTCCTGTTTTGCCCAGCGTGGAGCTCTGATCACGCACGGGCTGGCCGATCGCGTCCAAATCCAAAGAGTTCCACATGGACCGTATGGCGAGCTACTGGATCTGATCGCTTTATGGGAAAGCAAACAATCACAGTTAGTATTTTTCAAAGAGCTCACGTTACAGAAGTAACATCGAATTTGCCCCAAACGCATTTGAAAAAAAGATCCATCCAGGGTCCACACAGTGCTGCAATGACCAATGTGCTGTACCAACGGGAAAGCAAACGAATCAAATGGTACGCACATTGGCACAGGCGAGGGAGGGGGTACTCCCACGCAGGACTACCCAGCTATCCGAGCAGGTCCACAGCCGGAAGTCATCTGAAACAGTATCTTGCATTCGCTTGGCATCAGCATCCCAGTCTGTAGGGTTCAAACGACAAGTGTCCTGGCGTGGTTCAGAGGAAATAGCTCCTCCAGTTTCTTCCCACCACCCACAACGGCATAACAAAAAGGAACTAGAGAGAGCTTCATTTCCTTCGACTTCCTTCTCCACTGCTCACACCAATGCTGCTACTTGAATTGCTGCTGGTCACCGAGCGCCAATGCTCGCAGCAACGAAGACGCAAGTATCTGCTCTCTCCACCGATCCCGGTGGTAGACAGATACAAACTGACCTGATATCCTGTCGGTTCGCCATCACCCATGAGTGCTACCTGGCTGGCCTCATTGAGGAGGCTGGGCCGGGGCGCCTGGGTAAAAATAGGACATGACTCCCAGTTATTCCCAGTTAGATGGGTACCAGAACTGGCTGGTAACCGCTCCCTCATCAGCAACTGGGGGCATGAGCTTCAATCAGCCCCCTCCCTATTCCCTGTGTAAAGAAAAGATTTCTGGACGCCTGCCCTGGACTCGTCATAGCAGCAGCATGCTGGGCTTCTCTCCCCTGCATCCGGTTAACTGTCCTCGCCTCGGACTGTCATAGCCCTCGAGAGCTGCCTCCCCTTCATTTAAATGTTCAACTAATCAGTGTTAATCTTATTCCTGCATTCTTTATTACTCTTCACTGACCACAAATGTTAGGACACCTGATCAGTAGCCCAGGAAGCGTTGGGGGAGAAAGGAAGCAACGGGTGGGGTGTTGCAGGGCACCCCCTGCGCTGAATACTGACACGGAGGCAGTTGAACTGGGTGCTCTGCCTCGATACACTGGTTCTCTAAACACTTGCCCTTTTCTCAGGCAGGACTGACTCTACTTTTTAGAAACCATGAAGGGAGCCATGCAAAACGCAAGCTGAATGCTGCTGTGTAGCGCTGGACCGTATCCGCCTCTCTCTGTCGCCGGATCCAGTCCTACCAGCACATCACGGTGCCGGAAAAAAAAAGCTGGAAAACGGGCTTCCATGGTTGCATGCTAATGGAGTCTGCAGGGGCAATCCAGGGAAAACGAGATGAAAGGATTGTCAGCTGATGGTTTTCCCCCGGAGGACGGAATGACTGACGACATTTACCGATAACCACCAACGACAATAATGATTGTCAACCGGAGAATCCAAGGGGCGGGGGAGACTGCGGGAACTTATGGATACGCTAGCGAAGAAGCTCGCCACAATGCAAAGCTCTTCAGAAATCGACGTTAGCCTCGGACCATGGACACACAACGCCAAATTACTGTGCCTAGTGTGGCCGCATAAAATCGAATTTATAATATCAGTTTTATAAAACCGATTTTAGCTAATTCGATATTATCCCGTAGTGTAGACGTGGCCCTTCACTATGGAGTGAACTTGGGCTCTTGGGTGTTGCCCTAACCCAGCCTCCCTTCCCACACAAATCCTTCTGGTCCAACTGTGGCTGTGCATAACATCTAGCTGGCCTGTCCTGGGGCAGAGGCTAAAGCCCGAATGATACTTTCACTTAGATTGGAAACCCGCCTACTTTGCAGTGAAAACTCAGGCTAAATCTCTCAAGTGCATCTTCCAGTGTCTTCCCACAATTCCCCTCATGCATATAGGACAGACAAGTTCTCCCACAATTCATTGAGAAAGAATTATAGAGCAGATCAGTTTAGTACAGTGCTAAGAACTGTTCAATGTGTTCCCAGAAGTCCTAGTAACTCATACAGGTGAGTATAGCACCAGTGTGGAATTCATATCTCAAGTATAGCTTTGCAGGATGGCCTCTCACAACCAGACTAGACTAACCTGGGAGCTCATATCTGAGTATCAATCAGTGAAGATATAGGCGTTGTGTGATTTTTATTAATATACACCTCTACCTCGATATAACGCTGTCCTTGGGAGCCAAAAAATCTTACCGCGTTATAGGTGAAACCGCGTTATATCGAACTTGCTTTGATCCATCAGAGTGCGCAGCCTCGCGCCCTCCCCCCCTCTCCCGGAGCATTGCTTTACTGCTTTATATCTGAATTCTTGTTATATTGGGTCGTGTTACATCGGGGTGGAGGTGTATCTAATTTCTTTACAGCTGCCAGTGTAATGCAACTGCTTCTTTGTTCTCCTGTGTTGCTACCTACGCTGCACTCTGCCATGCTAACAGTCTCTTTACATTAAAATGGCTTGTCCACATGAAAGAGTATTTCATATGCACCACAGGTCCAGTCCTTCAGGGAAGAAATTATTTAAATGTCAATATTAATACTCTGAGTTTGTATCCAGTTAAGACTATCATGGTGACTGATGGATTCTAAGGTGGATCAGTGGACCAGATTTTATGTGGTGTTCCCTCTACAAGTGGCAGAATGGCATCAGGGCTAGAGCTGTGCAGGAACTGGAATTTCCATTTCTTGGGAAATTCGGCAATTCTGCAATTTATTTTCCTTCTGAACTGGAAAAAAAAATTTAAAAAAATTTCCTGTGAAATTAAATTATTGAAAAAATTCATTCGTGGTCAATTGAAACATTGCATTTTTTAAAAAAAATTTATTGGTTATAATATAAAAGAGAAAAAAATTCACATTGAACAATAATGCTGAAACAAAAGCTGGAAATGCTGTATTCTGAAAATGTCAAAATTGAATGTTTTTCAACCTTGTCAAACTGTTTTTTTTAAAAAATCAAAACAAAATATTCTCAAAATTGACACATTCAGTAAAAAATTTCCTTTTTGACATAGTCGTATTTTCTGATGGAAAAATGTTGAATTGGGGAAAAATGTCATCAGTTCTAATCAGGGCCCATATCTGAAATCCACTGGTGTGAGATCTAAGTGTCTGCATTTATATACACACAGCGCTTTTGTTGATTTTCCATGATATCAGGTGCTAGAATTCTGTACAATATGCAGGGCTATTTCTTTGGACTCACTCTGGTGTTAGACCAAATGAACCCTATTATCTCCAACTCAGGTGTATGGGTATGTCTCTGAAGCAGAGAAAATTAGGATCAGGGACAGAGTGGGTCTTCAGGGAAAAACCTTAGGAACAGTTAAGTTCCTCTCAAACTTTAGGCTGAGGTTTATGTGTTGCTATTGTTAATAACTGCACAACCTAAGAATTTAGTAAGTTTGGACCAGATCCATTGTGTGTGGGTATTATACTGGGAACAGTACTGGAATACTCCCTGTTTACTTGCCATAATAATGAAGCTTATTGCTACAGTAGAGTAAGAACAGACCCAGCACTGAACAATCAGATGAATACTATTCTGTATCACAGTTTATGTTGTTTTTGATTAAATTAATTAATTCTCAATGTTTATCTGCTGTAGGCTATGAACATTGAGTGGCACCTCTCCAAACAGTAGTTCTTAATGCATACACAGTGACGTGGATCTAATATTGAAAACTATTTGACAATTAAAGAGTGTAAACCGAGGTTTATCCTACCTGGAGGAGGGGAGAGTGCTTCTCTAACTTTTCCCCTAACTTACAGATTTTTAGTTTTCTTTTTTCTTTTTAATATTTTTAAGCACATAGCTGAAGAGAGTCTTCAGTACATTTTAGTAAAAGGACTGTCTTATGGACCACCACTTCCACGTGCAATTCCATCACACTGCCATGGCAACTACAGAAAATAATTTCATGGAGCGGTAACATTAGGGAAATATTGAATCAATCTTTTAATGAAAGCTGGCTAAAGAACTGGTTATTTTTGTTTAACACAAATTATTTTTATTCCCCCAAACATTTTGAAACTCAACTTTTTTTTGACTATTACCATTGTTGGCTGAAAAATAGAAGTAAGTTTATGCAAATTTGTTTGGGGGGGGGAACAATTAGGGGGGTTGGGGTTGAAAATTAGAAAAATAAAAACATTTTGATCAGCTCTACTTCTAATATCACCAGACAGTTCTTGAACCACCACTAAGCGCTACATGGACCAAAGTTTGGGAACTAGTGGGCCAGCTCAATGACTGGGAAACAATGAGAAATCTTATCTTTCCTTAAAACCTCATGCTGTGTGTTTTGTTTGCAAGTACTAGACACTAGTATCTGGGGAAGTCTCATTTTAAGAGGCTAAGGTCTGGGCACTGAGAGGAGATATAGAAAACCAGGTAGCATGTCTTCAGCAGCACATAGGGTTCAGCTTTAACCTTCAACACTAGTATCTTTGCTTGCAGATGAATCCAGGTTCCTGCTGGATTTCAAATTCCATTCTGCTGTCAGAACCTTAGAATTTCTGGAATCCTGCAGGAATGCTTGTTATAGGTTTATAAAATGGAAGTGTGTTATTGTGAGCCAGTTCAGAAACAAAATGTCCTATGGCAATAGCACCACACCTAGAAAAAAAAATACTTCTGATTTCACAGATGATAATCAGATGTATGTATATACTGAGTAAATAAAAGTCCAACCCAGTGTTTATCTCCACTGTCAGTGCAGCAGGCTGTGGTCTGGAAACCACGATAAATGGCTTGGAGTGTTCTCTCATAGGAAATAACTTCAATTATGCAGGATGTAACTTGGTGCTAAAACTGATTGAGAACTGGCTGTCTTACAGGTTTGCAGTTTTTGCTTTTGTTTTTAATATTATTTAAACACGTAGCTGAAGAGAGGCTGAAATACCACATTGCAATTCTGTACTTTGCCCAGCACAATTCATCACCCAAGCTGAAGTAGGAGCAAAGAAAATACCCCTCCTAGCCTCCAGGAACAGGAGCAGGGCGTTGACCTCAGTTGACTGGGGTGCTGTGTGAGGCCACATACAATATTAATTGAACACTGGTTAACCAGAGGACTTCTGTTTGTGCCACTGCAAGTCCTCACTTACTCCAACCACAGACTAGAAGGAAATAAGATACAGAAGAAAGACAGCATGTTTATTTGGGGCAAAGGATATATCTACACAGCAAAAGCTGTGCACAGGCTATCTTGAATCCAGCTAGCATAGATAACAATAGCAGGAAGACAGCACAATACAGGCTGCAGAGCAGGTTAGCAAGCAAAGTACATATGAAGAAGGTCTTTTGCTGGGCTTGTATTTGGTACACTGAAGCCAGCATTGTGCTGTCTTCTCTTCATTCCTGTTGTTACCTGCAGTAAAGTCAAGCCAGCTTGGGTAGGCCAGCCTGTGCACAGCTTTTGCTGTGTAGACTTACCCAGAGAGGCCTAATTCTGCTCTCATTGACTTTGCTTTTACATCGGTATAACTCCATTGACTTCAATGGAACTTAAGCATGCACTGAAAGTTAAGTAATGCTGGTCCAAAAATAAGCTCAATATATTTTGCATTAAATTTCAGAGAAGATTTTTTTGTTCACTTTGAAAATTTTCACACTTTCTGCTTTTCAAGGAAAAATTTCTAAACAATTTTTTTTTTTTTTTTTTTTTACAAAAATACTCTGTTTCAGTTTTTTCCTCTAAAAAAATAGAGGGGGCAAAGATAAAATGGGAGACAATCACTTTTTCCTCATAGTCTTTCCCTTTTGTCCAAAAGAAAAAGGGGAGGAGAGAGAAGCAAACAAATGAAAAAGTTAATTCCAAGCTCTCCACTCTCTCATTTTTCTCCCAAAAGAAAAAAGGTGGGAGAGTGAAAGAAATTATTATTTGCTCCCCACCAAAATTTTCAAAATGTTTCACTTAAAAATGTTCTTCAAAAACAAAAAAATTGTTATGAAAATGCGACACCAATTTAATTGGAAAGCCATTTTTATAAATAAAAACACACACAAAACATTTTCAGTTAATAAATTTCAGCCTTCTCTAAGGTTAAGCACATGTCTTTGTGCTTTGCTGAATAGAGAATGAATGAAAGCATTCACCTAACATTGAAAACATGCTTAAATGCTTTGCTGAATTGAAGTGTTAGACAAGAAGGTGAACTCTTTGATGAACCTCGGGATGAGTTTTGTTTCGGATTTCTTAATGCATATTGAAACCAAGTGAGATTTTTTGTGCTTTGAGCAATACCACATTTGATGAATATGGTACAGAAACCTACACAGACTGATGATAAACAAACACAAAGATAGCTGGATAGATAAATGGTAGTTGCTTCATGAATGCTAATAATGGTGTGGCTACTGTTTAGACTTTACAAGGAACTTTGAAGAATTAGTCCCTTGTGGCTAAAGAAGAGAGATAATAGTGTAGCCAGCCGTATCTGTAAGAGCCATTTATAAGGAATATATAGGTATTACAAGGCTGTAACAGGAGGACCTACAGGCCTCAGGCCTGTATAACAATTAGCTTAGCATAGCCAAGACCTAGATATAAAATGGTATGATAGAAATGATGTAGGTAGTTACTAGGTAAGTTGTATTCAATTGATAGTGTGCCCTTAAGTCACAAGGTAAGTATTACAGTAAAGAATGGTACACAATGGGAAAAGACAAAATAAAGTACTACAAGGACATACTTTTGGAATTTTAGGGAAAGTCAAAGAGGATGTTGGACTTAACCAAAAATTACATGTACTAACCACAGGTGTTCCATGGCTACTAATTGACAAAAATGCTAATAAGTATACAGGCATTATACCTCACAAGTGGAGAACCAGTGTTGACAGGGCCAGTTCAAACATTATCCTTGTGTCATTATATAATGCCTGCATCTGTAACTTTCACTCCATGAATCTGAAGAAGTGAGGTTTTTTACCCATGAAAGCTTATGCCCAAATAAATCTGTTAGTCTTTAAGGTGCCACCGGACTCTTTGTTGTTTTTGTGGCTACAGACTAACATGGCTACCCCCGATACTTGACACAATGAGTATAATGTAACTGACTAACCTATTGAAGGAGGTGGAAGTACATATAAAGAAAGAAGATTAAACCCATTTTTGATTATGTATAAGATATGATGGCAATTAGCGTAACCTACAAAAGTTAAGACTCAGCCTGAGGGCAGTGGAATATGTTGGATCATGCTGACCTGATGACCACACACAAATCACCTCATTTATTCCAGAGTTCCCTGCAAGGCATGATGTGAGTATGCAAGTGCTGAACTGTCTGTCTTGACTCTGCCTCCTTTGCTAAATTACAGTGAATCATAGAAAGATAGGGCTGGAACAGGTCTCAAGAAGTCATTGAGTCCAGTCCCCAGCACTGTGGGAGGACCAAGTAAACCTAGACTTTCCCTGATGGGTGTTTGTCCAGGTTGATTTTAGAAGCTTCCTATGATGGAGATTCCACGACCTCCCTTGGAAGCCTATTCTATAGCTAACTTCCTTTATAGTTAAAAAGGTTTTCCTAATATCAAACCTAAATTTCCCTGGCAGCAGATTGAACCCATTATTTCTTGTCCTACTATCAGTGAACATGGAGAACAGTTGGTCATTGACCTCTTTATAACAGCCCTTAACATACCAGAAGACTGTTACCAGGTCACCCTTCAGTCTTCTTTTCTCAAGATTAATATGTTTAGGGTGACCATATTTCTCAAAGGGAAAAGGAGACACCGCCCAAGGTTAGCCCTCTCCCCCCATGCAGGTCTCACCTGAGCCCTTCTCTCCCAAGCCCCACTTCCTCCCCTGGGCAGCGCTAGCATTGCCGAGCATCACCGTCGCTACCTCTGGGCAGGGCTGGCCTGAGCTGCTTGCCTGAGCCCGCATGGGGCTGACCTGAGCCACTCGCCTGTCAAAGTTAGACTCAGGACTCACAGTTTGTTAGACCACTCTGTTTTATTAGCACAGCACTCTGCTAATACACCCAGATAATGTGAGCACCATGAAAGACACAAACTATCTTATTTATACAGATAAAAGAGCGGGAATTAGACAAAAGGGACAAAGAAAGCAAAACAGTAAAATTCACCTGGGGCACAGCATGCATATCCTACTTCCTTACTAACTCTTATCGATCTAAGGCTAATACTTCACCAATAGCCCTTAAACGGTGCAATTGTTCTATGTTAATGTCTGTATTCCTGACACCTGGATTGCAGCATTCCAACAATTTTGCTTAAAGGTACAGACAGCATTTCTTTAATCCTTTCTATTTTTACAATATAATTCATTCTACTTTCACATGCCCCAGTCCCCCCCCTTTCAGTCCGCATGGCGCTGACCTGACCTGCTTTGCATTACTGCTTACCTGAGCCCCCCCTGTATGGGTTTGGCACTGCCGCTCGCACCCCAAATGTTTCTCCACAACACACTGGGAGGGGGGGCGGTACACTCCACTTTTTTGGCAAAACTGGGCATTTGTTCCATTTAGTTTTGACAACTGATCATCAATTATCAAGAGCAAATGGGACAAATGTCCAGTTTTGCCAAAAAAGTGGAAACATCCAGGATAGGGCTTAAAAAGGGAACTATCCCGGCCAAAACAGGACATATGGTCACCCTTAACATGCCCAAATTTTTCAACCTTTTCTCATAGATCAGGATTTCTAAATCTTTTATCATCTTTGTTGCTCTCCTCTGGACTCTTTCCAAATTGTCCACATCTTTCCTAAATTGTGGTGCCCAGAATTGGACACAGTACCACTGCTGGTGCCTTACCAGTGGTGAGTAGAGCAGGACAATTATCTCCTGTGTCTTATTTACAACACTCCTGTTAATACACCCCAGAATCATATTACCCTTTTCTGCAGCAGCATCACATTGACAACTCATTCAATTTGTGGTCCATTATAACCTGCATATCCTCTTCAGCAGCACTACCACCTAGACAGTTATTCCTCTTTTGTAACTGTGCATATGATTTTTCCTTTCCATGCTTTGCCCTTGTCTTTATTTAATTTCATCTTATTTAATTGAGACCAATTTTCCAGTTTGTCAAGGTCATTTTGAATTTTAAACCTGACCTCCAAAGTGCTTGCAGTTCCTCCCAGCTTGGTGTCATCTGCACACTCTCGACTCCATTATCCAAGTCATTAATGAAAATATTGAATATACCAGAACCAGGACTTAACCCTGCAGGACCCCAGTACGTATGCCCTCCAGGTTTGACAGCAAACTCTTTGAGTATGGTCTTTCACCCAGTTGTGCACATAAATTACATTTCCCTAGTTTGTTTATGAGTTTGCTTATAAGAATTTCATGTAGAACTGTCTCAAAAGCCTTATTAAAATTCAGATTCATTACGCCTATTGCTTTCCACTCTCCAGTGTTTGTGATTCTTTTTTGCTAATAAAGTTTGTAACATTACTAGTCAGAGAATACATAGTGGATTGTTTCTCATGTGCTCCTGAAGGTCCTCATTCTAGTGATAATTTTATTACTGTACTTGATTTGGAAGCATAATTCCTTTTGAACTAATGGATAGTAGATAAAATAAATTTTCTCTTATCAATCAGGCTACACTAGAGAATGAAGATAGAAATGTAGGAGGTGGGAATAGGGCCAGACCTGCAGGGGATTCATAATTCTGTATGATACCACTTATGGGACACCAGGGAAAGAATCAGCTACAAGCCAAAGAACAAGTAAACAGCAACTTTTTCTCAACTTTGGAAAAGTTTCAGTGATTCAGAAACATTCACAGTGTTTTTCGTAGTTGTGGTTTTGACCCATTTTTATACTTATACTGCCTTAAATGAAGCAGCTGTGGATCCCAGTGCTTAAGGCATGATGTAGTAGGGCGGGACCGGGGCTCAACCCTCCTACACGGGGGGTGAAGGGGAGCCGTGCCAGCTCACCGCACTCCATCGGCCAGGGGCCCGCCCCTTGCTGCGGGTGCTGAGGGAACTAGCAAGAGTTAGTAGAAGGCCCCGGCCCTGTCAGTCGGGCTGGGCACGAAGCCAGGAGTCTATATAGGCCCAGGCCCTTGGGCAGGGCGGGGCAACACACACAGTTAGGCTCAGGCCTTGCAGCAGGGGCTGGTGCGAGAGACAACCACTGTAGATGGTCTCCTTAGGCAAGGGAGGGGGAGTCGCCACCCCTTAAAGGGTGACAGGGAGAAGCAGGCCTCCACTCCACTCGTTCCAACCCGGGGCCCTAGCAGCGGTCAACGCCACTGACCGGTCAGTGGGGATCTGACCGAAACACACTGACGTGGGCTCAGCGAGTCTGCAGCCAGACCGGGAGATCAGCTCTGCCCCCGGCCACTTCCAATCTCCCCTCACTGGTACCCTGCCCTTCGCCAGCATCGTCCAGGGGGGTCCCAAAGCATGGGTTTCTCTCAGCAGGCTCGGCGGCGAGAGGTCCAGTCACTCCTCCAGGTACTGGGGTTCAGGCGGTCCAGTCCAGTCCTCAGGGTACCGGGGTTTCAGGCGGTCCGTCCAGTCCTCCACAGAGGCGAGCGTCGGAGGGCTCAGCCAGCTCTCTGGGTACTGGCCCCAGGGGAGGTCAGGCCAGTACCCCTCCGGATACTGGGTGCGGGGTAAGCCGGGCCCAGCGGGAGCTCGGGCCTCAGCATCTGCCTTCTCTGGCAGCCTCCTCCTAACTGAGGGCTGGGGCCGGGCTTTTGTACTTCCTGTCCCGCCCCTTGACTTTCTGGGGGCGGGGACAGGCGGAGGTGGCCTTGGACTTCCGGTCCCGCCCCTTGACTTCCGGGGGGCGGGGATAGGTGGCAGGGCCTCCGCCCGGGGCCGCAGCTTCTCTGGGCTATTCCCTTCAGGAGCATGGGGGAGCGGGGCCCCCTCGCTACACATGATCAGACCTTAAGTAGCCAAAATACTCTAAACTCAATGCACAGTGATAATAATTAAGACCTTGGTTCTGTGTTTAGATAATGGTATACCTCAATGCCACAGTAATATTACCTAGTTGCAATGGCAATTATAAAGTTGTTAAATGGTGACCATTGTGTTTATGTGTGCATCTATCTAATTAGCTTGCTATAGTAGTGCCAAGTGATGTGTAGATATATACTCTTAGTTCTTAAATATCTGAGAGCATTTCGAATTAAACACATTCTTATTTTTTCTAATTTAATATGACTGATTAGTCACCATTAATTGTACTGTGTTAGTAATTTTTATTATATTGATTAGATGACTTAGGGATATTCAAACATGTAGTGACATTCTCAGGAAAAGGCCAGAAGTCTGCAACACTAATTAATATGAATTATTATCCAGTGTGGAGTGTTAGAAGCTAATACTTCACTCGAGTACAGTTGCTTGTTAACAACCATTGGACAGGAGAAGAAAAAAACAATTGACTGCTTTTTTTTTTGATATACACAGTAGTCCATGAATTTCCATATAAACTCTGTTACATTTTTCTTGGCATGATGGCTTCCTTTTTACATGAAAGGAGGCTTCAGTATTTATGACTAATGTCCATTTTATTATCTGAGCCTTGAGATTTTCAAACAACTCCTTGAATTCAGGTAAGATCGGGCAATGTGAAGCAGCAGTTTATAATTAATGCAATATTGATTGGCTGAGCCTAATCTCATCACAGTCTTTGTAATAAATCATAAGGTGTTTTGTAATTAGGAAATCTATACTAAATAAAGGAACTGCTATCGTTGTAACCTTATCAAGTATGGAATAACGGAGAAATGCTACTACATGGACTTATTGGTTTTATGACTTTTCATTTGAACTTGGTTCAGTGCTTTAATGGGATCTACTACATTTGCCAAGAGTCATTTATAAACTATATACCTAATATGCTAGCAATGTATTTGATCCCAAACAAATTTTCTGTGTCCTGTTTCTATTGTACATGAAGTAAATCTCCTCTCTCCTCCTCTCTTGGGATAATTGATATAATCACTTATAGCAGCGTCCACCAAATCTAGTGTATAATTAGATGTCTGTCAGTGTTTCCATCAGAAAACCCTGATTAATAACTTAGCCATAAAAAGGTGAAACACACAGAAAACTTGGAATATATTTTTTTTAAAAGGATGGTTTTAAAAGCTGTTAGAATGGGGGGGGGGGGGTTAATATTTTTTAAACAACATTTGGATGTTTCTTTTCATTATATACCCCAGAAACTAAAACCAGTTTCCTTTTTGGCCAATGTCACTTTGTAAGCAATCTTTCCATAATGCATCCCCCTAAATCACTGAGGATTGAAAAGTAGAACCAAGGATATTGAAGTCTGATGGGCACTTATTTACATGCAGCACCTACCCCTATGTTAATGAATATTTACATAATATAAATATATATGCATAATACCTAAACTCATGAGTTGAAATCTTGAACTCAAGAAGTCAATGGCAAAACTTCCGTTGACTTTAATGATTTCACTCATTATATAAAGGCAAATTTAGCTTCCAGTCCCCATCATTCAGCTGGGTGCCAGGGAGATGTGCAGGACTGGGGAAGGCAAGGATGAGGAATCACTACAGTGGAATTGCACATGATTAAGGTAAGCAGGATTTTTGCAGTACAAGAGCAGCCTATGGTGAGAAAGACAGCAGGCTGGTATATAATATGCTGCTTAAAGGGCAAGGAAGAATTTTAGGTTAGGACATGAATCCTTATCCCTACTTCTAGGAAAACAACATGAAATCTTTAATGCCCCTGAATACTATCCCAGACTTTGATTTTTAAAGTTCCATGCAAAACATCCATGTACACTAAACTGCATGGATCTCAGAGGAATGAATGTAATGCCTTCAGAAAAGTTGTTCAATATCCACAAATGGCAAGAGAAGTCACTGTAGCAGAAATTCCCTAAATAAGTATTTATATTGTGGAGTCGATAAATAACCAGCATGCTAAAAAAAGAAACATTCAAAATGAATAGCAGGGCAAAGGAGTATGTCTTAGAATTCACTTTTTCAATTACTATTGGAAAAAACAAAAACAAAACAAAAATATCACAGCAGTGTGGTCCCAGCGCAGCTTCAAATACACAGGTGGCTCTCATTGAATTTGGTGTATCTGAGGGCAGAAGTACACTCTAAGAGAGTGTGATTCTCATTTGTATTGAGGCCACTTTACAGCACTCTGTCTAGCAATGTGAAAGTGGGCACAAAACAACTTGCCAGAGCAGTGCAAATAAGAATCTATTCCTAAAGCTTCCGTAATGTAATAGTGTTAAGATTCTGATAAAATTGCTCTACAATGTAACATAAGCAAAGAAACTGAGCAGTAAAGCCAAAGCACCACTAATTCACCCTATTATGCCTTAGTACTATAGCTCATAATGTATATTCTGAGGTCTCTTGGTGGAAAATTGTGTTACGCTGAATTCATCAGGCAAGGTAAGAATGGAGTTTCAGCCTTAGGTCTGAATATTTTTCCTTTGGTAGATTAGAGTCCTATCCCTAGCAATCCTATAGCATAATATAGTTTTTTGTTGATTTAGTTACATACTCAGGGGTATACTCTCCCTTTGAATGGAGCACATAACTTCCATTAATGGTAATCGGAGTTATATATGTGTATCAAGAGGGAATGTTGCCCTCTAGAATTTACACAGGAAAACCCCTATGGGAATAATATTTTCTGCAACCACACCATTACCCTATCAGAGACTAAAAAGTTAGCATACACAGTAATTAAGCAAGCACAACAGGCAAATTCAAATTTCAGGAGTCTGTATTTTATTGTTACAGATGTTCTTCAGAGAAAGTCTGCTCAGCAGTTCCTTGGATCATAAATATTTAATTTTTAATCTGTGTTTTATCAGTTCTGTGTAATGCAAGATCCTTGTGCACCAAAAGAATTTTTACAAGTGCTTTTTATGTCTCGGATGTTTAAAGTAATAACAGTTGGTTTGGACTTTAAAAAAAAAATTAAATACATAGCCCAAAAAAGGAAGCAAAATGATTTCTAACTCTAAATATGGGGTATTTTCATTTCATTGTTGGCCTGCTCCCATGAAGGGCTAGGAGCCAGATTTTTAATGGTTTTTAGGCACCTAATGATGCAGATAGGCACTTAGTGTACTCCCCTAGGAATTAGGAACCTATATCCTTTTGAAAAGCAAAGTAGAAGCCTATCTTCCTCCTAAGGGCCAGATTTTTAAAGCTTTTTAGGCACATAAACGCCTAACTCTCTTTTGAAAAGGGGTCTTAGGCTCCTAAGTCACTTAGATGCTTTTGAAAATCTTACCCTAAGTACCTTGCATTCCCAGCCAATGCTGATGAGATCACTCAGCACTCCACACCATTGGATCATATCATCAGGACACATTATATGCACAGTTCTCATTTATCTTGTTATTTACAGATGACAGTGTGTTTGCAGAGATTTAGTATTCTCCTGTGGAAACCATACAATTTACGTTGCCACTGTATTGTTGAAGTCACGTTGGGTTGAATCATCTGTTTGCATTGAAAATGTCTATTTAGTAGATTCAGGAACTCTAAACAATATGTGTTTCAGAAGATATTTATCTTTTGTGACTCAAACAGCTGTCTTCTCTTCTCATATTACAAGATGTTGTGATGTAGGTTGTTAGCTAACGTGCACTGATGAAAGGTAAATGATGTTGTTGAATGACTGGAAATATAATATCCTGATGGTTGGGGAAAACTTCTGGTGATTTAACTTATTTACATTTTATCTTCCGCCATCTGCCATAAACCAGAAATGTGCTCATCTATATGAAACTACACTGATGTTAACCACTTCACTGTACAGGATGCAACAGTGAAATACCCAACACTTGTTTTCCTTTTCTGAACAACTATGGTCTCTTAGTTAGATTGTAAATTCTTCAGCACAGGGACTGTGTTGGTTATATATTTGTACAATGCAATGGGTTTGCCTGAAGGTGCTACTGAAATAGTAATAATAGCCACTGGTTAGTTAATAAATATTTAATAATCATAATGAAATCAATCTGTTGCTGCCTCAGACTTTATGGTTATCACTATATTGCACACCATTGTCATTTGGAGCTTCATGGGAGCAGTACAGGACAAAGCAAGAATCTCCTACTCTAAAAGCAAAGCTCCCTATGACTTGATCTAAAGATGAACCTTCACTGGCTCTTACAAGTTTAGAGTTTGGTATGTACCTGAGCAGTTCTAGCTGCATCCAGTAGAGGGCAGGACATAGCACATGTTTTCACTAACAAGATCATTGTATGCTTTGCAAGTACTGCATATAGCATCTTCCATCCAAAGATCTCAAAAAATTTAACCATGTGAAATTATTGTTGTCCTTCCTTAGCCTTCTTCACTGCCCTCTTTTATGTCAGTATATGATTCCCATTTCACCAGTTCATGGTGAATTTAAACTATACATTCTCTCAGGCCAGAGACCTGGGAGGTGTCTGTTGAACATTGGAAAACAATGCTCAGTGTGGAGTACTTGTGGCACCTTAGAGACTAACAAATTTATTTGAGCATAAGCTTTCATGGGCTAATGCCCACTTCATCAGATGCATGGAGTGGAAAATACAGTAGGAAGATATATATATACAGAGAATATGAAAAAATGGGGGTTGCCATACCAACTCTAATGAGACTAATCAATTAAGATAAGTTATCAGCAGGAGAAAAAAAACTTTTGTAGTGATAATCAGGATGGTCCATTTATATATATATATATAAAAAAATTTCCCTCTCACCCCATGGGTGGTATGTGTCTTCCTCAACCTCGGGTCCTCTACCAGAGGCCTGGGAGTTTGAGGGTTCTGCGCAGTATCTTAGCTGTTCCTAGCACTGCACTCTTTTGTACTGAGACTCTATGTTTCCCTGAATCTGTTGGAGCCACTCACCCACTTTAGGAGTCCACAGCCCCAAGTGCTCCTACACCACTGGACACTTTGGCTTCACTTCACATCCTCTCTAGTTTTTCTTTTTTTTTTACGCCTCTTTTTCAGGCCTGGTACTTCTCCAGCTCTCATAGTCCTTCTTCCTGATGTCTGTCACTTGGCATGCTTATCTTCACCACCGCTGTAAACTTCTGGCTCCTTGTCTATTACCACATGTTGTTGATTGGCCAGTACCTGCCTGTCGGCTGGATTGAAGTCCCACAGAGATCTAGCCCTCTTTTCTCCACAACCTCTGGAATCTCCATTGTCTTGGGAGGTCTAGCCCATACGCTGTGCAGATGTACACAAATGCCAGCCACTTGTTGTGCCGTTCAGTTATGTTCCTGCCTGCATCTTACACCCTGCCACTTATGTTGTTTTACTGTCTCTGAGCCTGTCTGCACAGCTCGCACCTTGTGTCCTCTCTAGGTTTTTTTTTTTTTTCTGTAACCCTGCGTCAGATGGATCTGGGCTCAGAGCATGTTCTGTGCTGCTTGATCAGTCTCAGCTGTCTTTTAGTCCAGCTTTCCAGCCACTTGGTAGGATTTCCCAATGTCACCACCTCAAGCTATCTGTTGATGGACATCCCATGCAGGGTCTTGTTCTTGCCATGCACTTCTTCTGCTTGTCCCCAAGACTCAAGTCTAGACAAACCAATCTGACACAGCCTGGATTCGACTACAGAAAGCCTATGACTCATGCGCACACCCTGAGGATCTCGAATGTCTGGCTCTATCAAAGTCACAGGACACAAGGACATTCCTCAAAACTCAATTGGATATGGAAGACACACTGGAAGTCACTCAAGCAGCTTGCACAAGTGCGCATCAAGTGCGGCATAACCAAGTGATGCACATGTCCCGCTCTTCTGCATACTTAAACAAAAAAAAAAAAAAAACCCCTACAGCATATAATCACAAGACTCGATTGGGTACAGGTTCAGGATGGAACTACTCAGCCAACCTCCTCTACATGGATGACACAACTGTATGCTAAGAATAACGAAACATCGACTTCGCTAATTCCACCTGACGCACATCTACAGTGAGATATCGGGCTGGTCATGTGGACTGGAAATGTGTGGCTGATTGGTTCGTGAGAGAGGAAGTAATTCCAAAGGCACTTTGAAAATGGGGTGGAACTACCATCGGCACATTGCAGACATACAGACCAGTACAAGTACCTTGGGCGTCCCACAGTCACAGTGGAAACCACATGAGGATAAGGAACAGCACCATCCAAGTATCACCAAAGGATAAGACAGGTCCCTGGAAGAGCCAGCTCAGTGGAAGAACATCCACGTTCATCACAGTACCCTGCCGTCATCAGATACCCTGCTGTTATATGAGCTGGCACAAGAGACATGGAGGCTGCATGTGAAGACCCGGAAGCTCCTCCAATGCACCGGAGTTTCCACCCCAAGTCCCAACACCCAGAGGACTGTATACCAGCCGAAAGAAGGCGGCGTGCTTTGAGCATCAAAGCCACTGTTCCTGGACGAAACCCGGAACATGCAGAATACATCAGTTAAGATGGCCCCCAAAGATGAGCTGCTGAGAGAAGCCTGAGGCAGCAGCAGACATGGAGAAGACCAAGCAGAAGAAATGCCATGCAAGACAAGACCCTGCAGGGATGTTACATCGACAGATGCTGAGTGGTCTACATGGGAAATCCTACCAGTGGCTGGAAATGGCTGACTAAAAGACAGCGACTGAGGCCACTGATCATAGCAGCACAGGAACGAGGCTCTGAGCACCAGATCATTGAGCAGGGGTCTACCCACACTAGAGAGGACCAGAAGGTGCAGACGTGCAGAGAGACCTTCAGAGACGTCCAACGAAATAGTGGCAGGGTGTAGAGCAGGCAGAACAGCTACTAACTGAACGCACAACCAAGTGGCTGGCTGTGACAGGAACAATTCTGCACAGCGTAGGCTAGGAGACTCTCCCAAGACCAGAATGGAGATTCCCAGAAGGTTGGAGAGAAAAGCAGGCTAATGTTCTGTGGACTTCCAGATCCAGACGGAAAGGCAGGTACTGGCCACATCAACTAGATCAGTGTAATAGACAAGAGGAGCAGAAGACAGCGGTGCGTGATAATATAGCAGTGCCATGACAGCACATAGGAAGAGGACTATGAGAAGCTGTAGAAGTACAGGCCTGAAAAGGAACTATGAGAGGATGTGGAATAGTGCAAGGCCAAAGTGCGTCCCAGTTGCGTAGGACCGCACTTGGGTGTACTCCTAAGCTGTGAAGTCTCGCAACAGATCCCAGGAACAACATCAGAGCTCTCTGTCCAGAAGAGTGCAGTGCTAGGAACAGCTAAGATACTGCGCAGAACCCTCAAACTCCCAGGCCTCTGGTAGAGGACCCGAGGTTGAGGAAGACACATACCACCCATAGGAGTGAGAGGGAAATTTTTTTATATATATATATATATATATATATCTTCCTACTGTATTTTCCACTATATGCATCTGATGAAGTGGGTTTTAGCCCACAAAAGCTTATGTTCAAATAAATTTGTTAGTCTCTAAGGTTCCACAAGTACTCCTGCTGATACAAACTAGGACAGCTACCACTCTGAATGCTCAATGTGCATTTTTCAAAAATGCCTGAGCAGATAGTTGCCTTAATTCCATTGTTTTAGGTGCCTAAACTGCTAGGCATCTATCTGCATCTTATTACCTGTAGTAGCATCTCCCAAGAGAGTTAGGAACCTCAGCAACTGGAAATTCAATTAATAGAGCTTCTCCCACTCACATATTTTTATAAAATGGAATGTAAAGTGCAGTTTGAATTTAAAGACAATGGGGTTGAACAGTAGACTCCTGTTTACTTGTGGGCTAAGCAGATTAGAGCTGGAATGAAAGACAAAAATTCCAGCAGCATTTATCAGATCCCTTTTCAAACCGAACCTCATTTTCAAAATAAATGCTTCTCAAAACTCACCGGAAACCTGTTGTCATGTTGTAGCTGGCTGTGTAATGTACTGACTTGTACAATTTTCATTCACCTTTCAATAGGTAGTGTCATATGTCCATAAGGGGGTGCTTAAAATATATTTGACTCATTGTTATTCTGAAGGTTTCCCAGAAAGCAGAGAGAGAACACTTTGGCATATAATGAGATCAGGTTCTGATTAACTTTTAAATTTTAATCATACTTTCCAAAGTCCTCAGATTAATTAACAGACAGACCAATCATGTGTGTATAAAGGAAAATACTGTGGCACTGTATTAGGTAATGTGTAAAATCCTCATGACTGAAAATCAGAGTGAGTAGTGTGAGCTCCTAGAGAGTGAATGCAGTTTGCTGTTCATAGCATTATTTCTTCATCACCATATTATCTAGTTTCTAATGAGCCAGAAGTTGAGCCTGAGATGTTGAATGCTCTCTCACCTTCCACTGGCTGCTGTGGGAGTGGAGCGCCCTCATGCCATGCAGCAGGAGCTCAACACCAGGCAGGATTTGCCTCATACACTGTATGATTTGCAACCGCAGAAGTCATGGAAATGTACAACTGTGTTGGGGAAGAGCCAAGTGACAAAAGTGGATCTTGATCTCCAGTGAAATAAACTGCACTTACTCTATTTTATTTCACTCTAAGTAATATGTCTGACACAGTGGTGAGAACTGAGCTGTGAGAACAGTTTAATATTCTGCAGATAGTAAAGTTAAACAAGGAGGGAATAATTATACCAGCAAGTAGAAAATCATCATCGGTGTTACTAATCCCAAGCATTCAAAAATCACCTCAGAACCTCAAAAATCATGAAATTGGCTTAAAATCATAGGTGCTAACTCCGTAGGTGCTCTGTAGCTGGAGCACCCATGGAAAAAAAATAGTGGGTACTCAGCAGCCACTGGCAGCCCTGGCCATCAGCTGCTCCCCTCCCCCCACAGCACCTCCCACCTGCTGATAATCAGCTGTTCAGTGGTGTGCAGGAGGCACTGGGGGAAGGGGGTGTAGCAGGGGCAGGAAGAAACGGGGGGAGGAGGTGGAGCAGAGTGGGAAGAGGTGGAACGGGTGGGAGCTTAAGGGTAGGTTTGGAATGAGGGCGGTGCCTGAGGCACAGCAGGAGTCGACCACCCCCCAGGAACTCAGAAAAAATCCTTAGATTCTGATTCTTGAACATTTAGAGTTCACGAATTCTAACTTTTCTTCATAGCCATTAGGCCTAGGAAGTTACTTTGTTTAAAAAAGGGAAACTGAGTCTGGCACACTACTATCCAGCATGGACACATTTCTGTTTCACGCTTTCTGATGTCCCTGGATGCTCATTGGCAGCTGTGACCCTTTTGCCAAGTGTTACTTTTTTACTTCACCACTTCCTCTTGCTCATAACATCCTTTGCCGAGGAGGGAACACAGGGATTGGAAGGAAAGGATGATGTTTGTCTACTAAGCCGAGCACATTGCTCTGACAATATCCAGTTGTGCCAATGTGACAGAAAGGAAAAGGCTAGTGGTTTGTTGGTTGGTTGGTTGGTTTCAGAATTCACTAGACTTGTATCCAAACAAAAAAAAATAGCCTTTCTAAACGGAAATGTTATAGCTAATGAAAAAGGAGGAAATGTACTTTTTCTCCAGGACCATTGTCATTCCTCTGCCAGTGAACAGAAAATAGCAATTAGGACAGTAAAATGTTTATACTGCCTTGGAATCCCTGCACAAACACAATAGTAATCTGCCACTTCATCAACGATGGCCAGACCCAATTCAATTTTGTTTACTCGCTACCCCTCTCCCTCAGATTTAAATTGCTTGGACCAGATCCTCAAAGGTATTTAGGCACCTAACTCCCATTGGTTTCAATAGGAGTTAGGTTCCTGAATCTCTTTTGAGGATCTGGGCCCTAAACCATACCTTCAAGATCCTGCACAGTTTCATTCCCTGCAAACCTGTCTGCTCTCGTGTCTCATCATTTCTCCCCTTGGCCCATTCATTCTTTCAAAGTCACTCAGATAGCTTGTCCCCCACTCCAACATCCATTCAATCAGTGATGTAGCTCCCTACCCTTAAAGCCCCTCCTGTTGCACTTTCACTCCTGATTTGCACTGGTGTAACTGAGAGCAGAATCTCTCCCTAAATGTATTGAAAGCACATTCAAATCACAGTCTCTCCTGAATTAACTGAATGGAAACCACTGACCGTAATTTTTCTTTTTTGTTTTCTAGACAAATTCCAAAAAGAGACAGTAGAACTCCTAGAAATACTTACACATCTTTTATCCAGCCAAATGTATGCATCTTGATTCTTGCCTGATGGTGGTAAGAATACTCAGTCTCGTCATGATGAATAAAAATATACTATACAATAACACAATATGTCCTCGGCTTTTAGAAGGGATTTTCAAGGCTAGGCATTTAGTAATTGCTGTAAGAGCTTGTTTGGAGATCAATTTATTTTTTTGTTCCATGTCCTTGGGAAAATGGCTTGGTTACTAAGAATGAACAAGGCACAAAATGTGTCCTGCAGACCCTTATTTAGACATATTTAATAAAAAGAATCTCCAGAGTCATAATGGATTTTCTCCATGCACATTTCTGCACACCATTACTTTGCTTCCACAGTATTATGGCATGCAGAAATCATGGCTTTTTTCCCCTCCCTCCATAAATTACAATTTTATTATACTCCTGGGTCAGATTCTACCTCCCACTGAAATCAACGGCAGTTTTATCTATTGACTCCTATCAGTAGGAGCAGTGTTGACTCATTTGGTGCACATAGGGCCAGATTTTTAAAGGTAGTTAGATGCCTAAAGATGCAGATAGGCACGTAGGCAGCTAGATACTCTTGAAAACTCCACTAACTGGAAACTCTCAGAGCCTTGGTCTATATCTTTCCATAGGGGCACTATGGGCCTGATTTTCAGAAGTCAGTGAGAACTGCAGGTGCTCAGCACCTTGAAATTAGGCCCTAGATATCTTAGGCTAATGAAGTTCTGTGCCCTTATTCTCTTCATTGACTTCTTTGGGGTTTGGATCAGGACTGCAATGGCCATATTTTCATGACTGCTGAGCACCTATTGCTCTCATTAAAATCAGTGAGAGCAGCAGGCCCAGGGCACATCTAATAATATGGCCAGAGGATTATAATCATAATCACAATTGAGAAACAATTTCCACAAAGCAGAGGGGTTTTGGTTTTTTCCAAATCTTTTTTTGTCTTTTTTACTTTCACTGTGTGAAAGATATTAAATGTTAGTTTTCTCCTGATGCTGTTACAGTAGTCTCTGTCCTTTCTCTTACAAAATTATCCACGTAATGCATAAATACATTTTAAGTGAGCCTTTTATCCTACCTCTATATTTGTATCATATTGCATTTTTTCAAAAGCACAATTTACATGACAAATATAATAGCGTGCACTCAAAATGCAATGTTAGTAGAAACATGCTCTTTTCTTAGTCTATGTTCAAATTCTGCATTGCTTAATTCTTAATATATAGAATTTCTGTTGACGATTGTATATTCAAACCTAGAAATGAGTTGGGGCTTTTTCTCTCATCTGTCTTTCCAGTCATAACTCGTAGTATTAAAATCTGGATAGACAGCCATATAATAGAAGTAAAGAGAGAGAGAGAGAGAGAGAGAGAAGAAAATAGTAATTCAATTTGCTTCTTGGAAGTAGGGTTGATTGTACAATCATTATGTATAATAAATTCTTTAGAGGAATATATTAATTATATTATTTTTAAATTATTATATATATATATATTATATATATATATAAATAAATTATTTAGGAAATATACCATGTATTCTATATAATTATATAACCTTATATAGTTTTGCTATATGTAAATTGTTAAACCAGCACCAGTGTGTTGGTAAGCAGCAACATCCAGAAGCCTAATATTAGACTTTGGCCAAGTCTTGTTCATTTAGGCAAGCAGTTAGTGTCAACAAGCATGGGATAACTACATAAATAAATTTAACAAAATTATCATAACTAATAACTGTTATATGAGTCCACTGGGTCCAATTACTTCTCAGAGGTAAATTCGTTATGTTTCCATATGTAGACTGATTTGCAAATGCTATTGCACTTGAGCACTTCAAAAATCAGGAATTCAGCTCCCCAAATCAAGTGATTGGCTGAAAATCATGCAATTTACAAAAAATAATACTTTTGCCCTTTTTAGTTTCTGAGTCTTTCAGGTGCACTTGGGCCAAGCTTTTCTCTGCAACCACAGAGAACCAAAACCTACTTTCCCCTCGTAATGAATGCTCAAATGCTCACATAATAGGAGCTGAGGCTTTGAGAAACACCAAATACTAAAGAGTTGATACATAATTCAGACTTACATTTCCTAGCCTTTTTGGATGAGAAAAAATTCTGATGACTAAAACAAAGTAAATACAATTAATAATGTATCTGGACTTTTTCTGTCTCACAGACTATTCCTGAGCAGATTGTTGATTTCTTGTAAGTATACTTAAGATAAATATTACATTGGCTAAAATGTTCAAAGTGACTAGTGATTTGGATGCCATTATATAAGGGCTTGGCTACACTGGAGAGTTGCAGCGCTGGTGAAGGGTTACAGCGCTGCAACTCACTCTGTGTACACACTTACAAAGCCCGGCCACGCTGCAACTCCTGCTGCATGCTGGCTGTACACTGGTTGTTGGTGTAGCGATTCCAGCGCTGGTGATGCAGCGCTGCTTCTCAGGTGTGGGGCACCAACAGCGCTGTTATTGGCCTCCAGGGTATTAAGAGGTATCCCAGAATTCCTGTCACAACAAACTGAAGAATGGCTGAACGGACTAGCTCTAAAAAACAAACACACTGCTCTTTGCTCCAGCGAGCGAGAGAGCCGAGGCAGGAATTGCTTTGGAATGTTCACAGCTGTTTGTTTGAGGGAGAGGGAGTCCGTGTTTGAGCAGCTGCTTATGTGGTCTGAGGCTATTTAGGAGTGCATAATTTCATTAGTGAATAAGAGAGGGGGGAAGGTCAAACTTTTTAAAATGATTGAAGGTAGCTGTTGTGTAGTCTTCCAGTCCTTAGAACTTGCAAGGCAGGAGCTGAGAACAGCTGCTAGTGTTTGCTTGAGGAGAGAAACAGCACGGCGGCGGCGGGGGGGGAGTCCGTCGGAGAAGCTGCTTATTGGGCTGAAGCCTTTTTGCATTTAAGAGTGATTGAGAGAGGGTGGGGGAAATGGCCAGAATTTGCAAGGCAGGGAGCTGTCACAGTGTCTGCCTCCAAAAATCCACTCTCTCTGTCTCCCCCACGCTCCCTGTCACACTCCATCCCACCCCCTCTTTTGAAAAGCACGTTGCAGCCACTTGAATGCTGGATAGCTGTCCACAATGCACCACTCCAACAGCCCTGCAAATTGCTGCAAATGTGGCCACACTGCAGCGCTGGTAGCTGTCAGTGTGGCCACACTGCAGCGCTGTTCCTACACAGCTGTACGACCACAGCTGTAACTCCCAGCGCTGCACATTTCCAAGTGTAGCCAAGCCCTAAGTGCCCAACTTGAGACACCTTAAAGAGGTCTGGTTTTCAGAAAGTGTGGAGTACTCACCCTGTGAAAATCACAGCCCTTTAAAATGTTTCAAATTGGAACCAACAAATCACTGGTCACGTCTGAAAATCTGGGATTACTCCACCTATTGATCACACATTATTTGTTATGAACACTTGAAAGTCTGGATTTTAAATTTGAGCTCTTTTGCTTAGTCAAATAAATCACAGAATTTTCCTTTCCCCCTGATTATAGAGTGCTGCTGCTCCTCCCAATGAAATCAATGAGAACATTGCAATTGAAGTCAATGGAAGTATTTCCATCAGCCCCAAAGATATTCCAGGATGAATATAGTCACTTGGATTAATTTAAAAATTGGATTTCCTATATGTGACTTTTCCTTTTCTTCTGTATTAATGAGATGTGTAAATACAAACTGATAGTAAACTCACATATTTGCAGAAAGTTAACACAATAGCCCCTGTTCAGTGTATTCCACATAGCTTCTTCTGGTGTAAGTCTTACAGCTAGCAACTACAGGCCTTCATCCTTTACCTCAAGCTATAGTGACTTATGCTTTTTAGTACTGGAAGTTCCCAGTTAACTACTGGGCTATGATCAAGATGGTAATCATAACTTGAGCACAGCCAAAGCACATTTATTTAAAGATTCACGTGAACCATTTTTGCAATATGCACTCACCTCTGCTGATCACTTCTCCAGAATTCGCAACAATACAGAAGGCCAGATGGTTCCAAACTATGTTTTTTTTTCTCCCATTCAATTACGTTACAATGGATAATACAAAGTGAGTTTTACAGCTCAATGCAGTTTCCCCATTGACCAAAAAGATGCATTATTATTTGCTTGATACCTGAATATTCTCAAGTACTTTGCTGAAGAATATCCAAGGGCTTCTTCACTTGAGAATGCGCTACTTACACAAACAGGGGAAAGATAAGAACATGTAGTTTGTGGTTCTTTTATACCATTTTCAAAAAAAGAAAAAAGATTAAGCAATAGACTTTGACTTTTTTCACTTAAATGTGTTAAGGTTAATTATGATGGACATTTCTCTTTGTACATGGACACACACCCTTTTATTCTACTATTGTTCTGAGCATAGCAGGTCATCAGCAATACTTCTAGTTACTAGAGACTAATTGATCATTCACAGTCTTCCCTGTAAAGCTTTCAGTCCCATTATCTTTTTTCCTTCTTTTTGGAAATATATTACTCTTGTAGCTTGCCTTTTTCTTTTGCAGGTTATCTTTTATCCTTCTGTAAGAAATAATTCAAATAACAAATTAAAGATAGATAAATCAGACTGAGATTTCCACATGTGGGAGAGAGGTGTTTAAGCTATGTCTACACTTTACAGCAAAATATAGACTACGGGTACTATATGTGAAAAGCTTCAGCAGTGGATAGCTGACAGAGTATTTTACTTCTCCCTCCCTACTGCTACAGCAAGGATGGCCAGCCTGAGCCTGAGAAGGAGCCAGAATGTACCAATGTACATTGCCAAAGAGACATAGTAATATGGAATGATTATATACATATATGTATATATATGTATAAGTACAGAGATAAGCACACACATAATCATTATATAAATTGATAATGTATATTTATTATACATTTATAATGCATAATTAATGATAATAACAATTTAATCTTTTACTTAGTGGGATTTCTGGCCATCTTTGCTTTCAACAATTCCCTTGAAGTTTGGTTTGTGTTCAATTGTGCTCACACGCAGCAGTTCTCTTAAGTGGCTGCCTATCAATATGGATCTGTGCTTGGATTTCACATGTTTCTCGAGAAAACAGACTCACAAAGATAGGTCAAGGCAAACATTGAGATTAATTTTAGGGCTGCACCTCTGATGTTTGGGTATTTATCCTTTGATACAGATTTCCAGAAAGGATCCCTTCTATTTTCTGAACAGATTTCAATCTGTCATCTTCCAAAAGGTCTATTATTTCCATCTGGGATGTTGCTTTGTCAGTGACTGAAGGGGGATTCAGACAATCGACTTTAGCACTAAAAGGGTCAATCAGAAATCTAGTTTGAGGTCTTTTCTGCTGCAAATCTTGGAATCTTTCTTCAAAACTGTCCTTAAGATCTTACTCGTATATCTAGTTGTGCTCCGTTTTAGGGATTCTGCTGCATGCTCTTTTGATCTGGCTTGAAGTTGTGACATTGAGGGAAAGTGTGTCAGTTCTCCCTCAAGCATTTGTCTGTGAAACAACTGCAGTTTGTTCATGAACTCAAATATGCCTTGCACTAGATCAGACAGCAACCGGATTTTTCCTTAGAAGTCCACATTTAGTTTATCCAAATGCAGCAGCAAGAAATGCCAAATCTAGAATCCACCCAGGATCTGTAAGCTTGGGGTATATTCTGTGCTTCTCCTCCATAAACAATTGTACTTGTTCCAGGAGCACAAAAAACCAAAAATATCTTTACCTCTTGAGAGCCACCGAACTGCGCAGTAAAATGTCAAATCAGCAGGGGAGTCATCTTCATCCAGTTCTTCAATTAGATTTTGAAATTGTCTGTGATTGAGTGCATTTGAGAGAATGAAATTCACAATCTGCAAGACAGATTTCATGACATGATCAAATTTGAGATTTTTAGATACCAGTTACTTCTGATGAATAATATAGTGAAATGTCCAAAATTCAGGAAAGATCTCATCAGACTTATAAAGCCCTATCAATTCATTTGCAGATCCCCACATGGACGGAGCTCCATCGGTTGCAATGGTAGTGATTTTCTGTAAAGGCAAGTGGCTTTTTGCAATTACCAACATCAACACCTCCTTCAGATCTCATCCACGAGTTCTCTCCTTCAGTGACACAATATCAAGGAGTTCTTCCCTTACAACACAGTTGTCAGACACAGGGTGGACAAATACCAATAATCGAGGTTTATCTTGTGCATGGCACCACTCAGCCAAAGCAATTCTCAAATACTCACACTGCTGAAGTTGCAAGTGCGTTGTGATGTGATGTCCCTGTTCAGGTTGGAGATTCTGCGTTCTACTGTGTGGCATGAAAGCTGCAGGCTGAAAATTTTCTACTGTAGATTCTCGTTCTCTGGAGACAGGATTGAAATCATACCAGTGAGGCACGTTTTTATAACCTTGCCTTCAGAGTAGGGCTTTTTCGCATGGGGTATGTACCAGGCCACATAATAGGAGGCTAACGTTACAGTCTGCGATCGGCTGGCAAATCTGGTGAAGAACTGGGCTTCTACATCTGTTTTCTTTTTCAAAGTTTTCAGTTTTAAAGTGCGGAGTTCAGATCCTTGTGGGAATTCTTGATCCATAGGTGCATGGCTCGAAGTGAAATGACGCTGCAAGTTTGAAGCTTCGAACTGAGAGATACACATCTAGCAAAGAAGACATTTGGGCTAGACCCTTATGTTCAGCGAAAAAGTACTTATTCTCCCACTCCTGTTGGAAGCCTTGATTTTCATCTGTGTATTTTCTTTTCAGCTTGCACTTGCCTTCCATTATTAGATGGTGTAAGAAACATTTTGATTAAGAATTTCCACACCATCTAGTCACTGTGTGCTTTAGCAGCAAAGATTCCTGTGGCACCTTATAGACTAACAGACATTTTGGAGCATGAGCTTTCATGGGTGAATACTCACTTTGTCGGCTGCATGTAGTGGATATTTCCAGGGGCAGGTGTATATATATGCAAGCAAGAAGCAAGCTAGAGGTAATGAGGTTAGTTCAATCTGGAAGGATGAGGCCCTCTTCTAGCGTTGATGTGTGAAAACCAAGGGAGGAGAAACTGGCTTTGTAGTTGGAAAGCCATTCACAGTCTTTGTTTCATCCTGAGCTGATGGTGTCAAATTTGCAGAGGAACTGAAACTCAGCAGTTTCTCTTTGAAGTCTGGTCCTGAAGTTTTTTTGCTGCAGGATGGC
>NC_133770.1:27453747-27480200 GCF_003597395.2 Chelonoidis abingdonii | reverse complement strand
GGTATTGGAGAGTTGTCTGGCGGCCTCCTTTTGGTAGTCAGACCTGTTCATAATGACAACAGCACCTCCTTTATCAGCCTCTTTGATTATAATGTCAGGGTGGTTTCTGAGGCTGTGGATGGCATTGCGTTCTGCAACACTTAGGTTATGAGGCAAGCAACTGTGTGCTTTATTCAAGGAGACACTGGTGCTGGCCACAGGGTGCTGGACTTTTGGCTCTGTCCCAGGCCCTGCCCCCCACTCCATCCCTATCCCCAAGTCCCCACCTCTGCCCTTCTTCTTCCTGCCCCTCCCCTGAGTGAGCCATGTCCTTGCTCCTCCCCTACCTCCTGAGCCTCCTGCGAGTCACAGAATAGCTGATTGTGGTGGGCATGAGGCACAGGGAGGGAGGAGGAGATGCTGGGAGAGGGAGGGGTGAGGCTGCAAAGTGCATCCTCTCTTCTCCTCCCTCCCCGAGCCTCCTCAATGCCACAAAACAGCTGATTGCAGTGGGTGGGAGGCACAGGGGGGAGAGAAGGAGGCGCTGATGGGGGCGTGCTGCTGGCATGCAGGAAGCACTAGGGGAGGGATGATAGGGCTGCCATTTTTCCCCAGAGCTGGCTCCTAGCAGGAGCTGCATATTATCTTCTCAAGAACAACATGCAGCTCCGGAGCCACAGGTTGGCCATCCCTGGGTTAGAACCTTTCAATGAATGGGGCAAATGCTCTGGCAGTGGGGACGCAAAGGGACACTACACTGTTAAATATAGCAGCATAGATGTGGGTGGCACTGCTTCAGTGTGTAGGGTACATACCCAAGGGTTCAAGCATGTAGAGCATTCTCCTCACCTAAGCTATGCCTCACCGTCAACACTGCTATTTATACCCATGCCAGCTGTGTGACCAGTGTCTGTACTCCACATGCCAACATAAGTGTAGCTGTACCTTTAAAATTCAATTTCAATTTTGATTAAAAATCCCTGCCTAATTGTATAAATAGGAAGCATTACTGACAAAGGGGATGTGCTGCAAATCTAATATTTTATCTGGCCCTGTGTGGATGTGTTAGAATGATGGCTACTATCTTGGCTGTTACACCAGGGACTCCATAGCTAGACCCAGGAGCTGCGGCAGCTTGAATAAAGCTCTCTATTTGGGATACTCATAGACTTTAGCTTCTGTGGATTGAATGCAGAGGGGGACCTGTAACACACATCACACACACAAATTGGTTACATAAGGCTTCCTTCTCCTGCACCCTCATGGAAAGGCTCCGGCAAAGGGACATTCCTTATGTTCCAGGAGCTAAATAGCTACCCACACTGTCAGCACCCCCGTGACAAAGTGGTCAGAAAGAAGGAGAGTGAGGATGTTAGACAGGCACAGCAGGGAACAGCTACTGCACTTTTGCCAAGCACTCTGCCTACCCTTCCTGGAACTCAAGGAGCCTCTTTGCATGCCCTCTGCACCATCCCCGAGATGGGGCTGTGCCTTACTGGCACAATAAACCCCTCTAATCACTGAGGGCCAGAGTCATCTTGGCTTTTATGCAGATGGAGTTATAGGGTGTAAGGAGCACTGGGATTATAGGGTGCAAGGAGCTTTCTATCCCTTGTGTGGGCTGGGTAATGATCAGACAGAGATTGTTCTGTGTTTATTCTCTGAGAGAAGCATGGAGAAGAGGCAATGCCAATGCTTTGCTCCCCCTCTGCAAGGACTTTTGAAGGAGGATTGGCACAGCAGGTGGGGCAGACTGTACCGCATAGAGAGAGTATATAGTAGCAGGCACACTCCGAGTATGCACCAGGCAGTCAGAATGCTTCCTGGTGCCCCCTGGGGTAATACAACTCCTTACTGCCCCAAGACAAGCCTGGGTCCTAAGAGTTGGGCCAGGACAGAGATACGTGCGTCAGTTTTGTATGTCTGTGGCAGGGCAGTTTTCCTCTAGCTCGTTGCAACCTGTTTACAAACTCCATGTGCTACCAGCTTGGCATATAGGGGCTAAAGCAGCAGCTGCAACATGTGTGTGCATGCATGTGGCCTTTGAAATATATACCTGTGACATAAAGACCCAGTGGTAGTTCACTGTTCTAGGTCAGATCTTATCAGGCCTGACATACTCACTACATCTAACACCCTGTTGTCATAGTAATGCCACCTTTTAGTGTATAACATATCATTGGAATGCAAATAACTCACTGACCATTAATGGTCTTTCACAATACATATACGGAGTATGTACTAAGAGTTATAAAAGTGTGCTAGAATTATGTTCTGAAAATGTGTTTGGCAAGTACTGGATAAGCACAGTCTGCATTAAACAAAGGAATGTGTATTTGCTTGTCTAACTAGCCTAGTCAGCAGGCAGAGACAAAGAAGGTACATTTACATAAAAAGTAAAACAAGTGATCAGGCTGGGGAGAAACCAGCATGGCAACTACATCCCAGCAGTAGAGAGCAACTTTATCTGAAAATACATTTCAAAGGTTTACTGCTCTTTAAAGACACCATGTCGCAACCTCATATGATAAGTAATTGAGTCAACTAATTGTATACAGTGTCACTGTATTACAAAGTATATTGAGTCAGATCTTTTTATGTAAGCCTGGAGCACACTGGTGATAAATATCATTGTGGAATGTATGTATTAACACTTTATGAGCAATTATGGATAGTCACTATTATTAGATTTTAAAGTCTGTGACCAAAGACAGAGAGAAACAAGTTTTCTCCAGATAGGATGGAAGGTAGCTATCTACCTATTTCCACTGTAAATTAGGCATTTTGGAATAAAAAAAATGGAAGCTCCATTTACTTACTACTCAACAAGGGGATTGGAAGTCAATAGGAAGGAAAGAACTGTAGGAATTCTTCCTGCCTCTTGTAACAGAGTCGATGAACTTTGGAAGAGGTAAGTAGAATCAGAAACCCATTTTTGGTACCCATCACTTGGAAAATTAAGGGGATCAGAGCTCTTGAAATCACTGAACGGGGCATCCTTCAACCAAAGGGGCTGAAGTCTCTGGGAACTAGTATATAGAGAAGGAACCTGCCTGGGAGAAGACTGTAGCTTCCAAAAAGTAAATTTTAGTATTAAAAGCATATTTTCACTTTTCTTTGTTTGGAATCCTTTCTGTCTTTATTCCTTATACCTGGTATCACTTAAACCTGTGACTTTTTGTATAATAAACTTGCTTTACATTTGCTATAAACCAGTTCAGTGCTGGGATTGAAATAAGAGTGTTTGTCAAACCCTAGTTAAACTAATGAGCTGCAATTAAGGAGACAATATGTCTCTTTAAAGGAGAAACAAATTTAAGAACCTTTGCGAGTGTTCCAGGATGGGGTTTTACACTGCAGGGAAATATGTCTGGGGAGCTTGGGTTCACAGTTTGTTACCTGCAAAGCAAGGTTTGGACTGGCAGAGTCCTGAAGAATTTGCTGGTAAGGCAGACCAGCTGGTGCGTGGGGGAGTTGTCACATAGTAGCAAAACTCACACTTGTTGAGGCTAAAGGGGGTAATGCAATTCTGGGAACCTCAGCAGATTGTTGCACTGGCAAACAATTTCAGAGAAATGCAGGACTGGGGGTATTAAGGTCACTCTTCAAAAAAGTAGCTGGTGTGACCTGCATGCTTGTAGGGTGTCTGTTGGTGTCAGGCTACGAGCCACAGCAACAAAGCATTTCAGGCACCCAGAGTTACAGGGCAAGCCATGGCACAACCTCTTGCTGGTTTGGGTTGAACCTCAAAGTGTGACAATACCATGAGCCTAATTTCACACTGTCTTGCACCCTCTGTAACACAGCAGAGCATAAAGGGCTTACCGTGAGTGTGAGTGCACTGACTGGCCCTGCGTGTTCTTGCAGTTTTGCCTAGAGGAATTCTAATTAGTCTTGTAATGTCAGCTTTGAGGTCAGGTTCCTAGGATTAATGAACTTTACTCGCTTCAGCTAAGTAGACCTAAATCAACAATAATGTGCAAATATTGGGTGAAGTGAAAGGCCTGTACTCTTTCTTGTGGCATATGTTTTCATTTATAGGTAAATGTCTATACTCAAGCTAAAATCCAAGTTCTTAAACATCTTGCTGCAGCAGTAAATTTTTCAGTCAACATTTATTTAAGGAGTGTGGACACTTCACATTATGTGAATATGTCTGTCATTAAAGTTGTCGTCTACTGACAAATGGGTTGTAACTGGAATTTGCAAGAATACTACACATATCTTGCTCTGATAGCCCCAGTTATAGAAAGGTATCTATATTACTAAAAAAGCAGTGACAGAGCTGAATTCATTCATTCAGCTCCACAAATAAGAAAGAGGAAGAGGCCTTCTAAAATAATGGTATAATGTACATTATGAAAAACTATTCAATGGTGAAATGTAGAAATTTGATTCTTGATGTACAAAGCAGACTTCATACCGGGATGCAAATGGCTCTGAGCCATCGCTCAGCTTACAATAGCCATCCAAATTAGGGGAGGGGCATTTCAGTGCTGAGGGTTGGCATCCAAACAGCCCACTACAGTCATCTTCTTTTATCTAAAGAAATACAGCTACAATAGTCCTATTATTTACAATTTGCTGTCTAGATCAGCTTTCACACTGGCAACCAGAAAATCTTAATGGGCCTAACTAATAGGCAAAAGCCAAATCAAAGAAAAAGGTTTAATGCCCAGATTTGAAAACACGCACATACTGTGCATTCTCTATGTCCCAGGGAAAAAATCCAGAGACTGTGTGAAACGCAGAGTTCAGAAGCCTATTAGCTGTATTCCTCCAGGTGGCATTGCCTTTGGGTTGACTCTCCAGCACCACCAAGTTCTGAGGTCCCACTGAAATTAATGGAGATCCATTTGTGCAGAAGTTTAGACTTAGACCCTTAGGCACAGATTCGGATCTCAGTTACACCAATATAAATCTAGAGTAACTCCATTGACTTCAGTAATCACAGCAGTGTAAATAGGAGCAGAATCTGGCACTTCATTTTAAATGCAGCCCCAGAGAGCGCAGAAGCCAGCATGGGACAAAATGTTTACAATGCAGCAGAGAATGTAATGAGTTAAGGCAGCCACAGTGCCATGATATCAATATGCTGGGCCTTCTGTTGAATAAAGCCCAAAACTGCAGTGCTTGCTCCAGCAAAACATACATTGAACACAATGGGAGGTTGCCCAATGGTTTGGCCCCTACTTTATAAATGTTTTTTTTTACTCAGGTATGATGCCCAGATGTCTTGCTGATGTAGGACCAAACACATTGTATCTAAACGCCTGTTCCAAGGGTGGTGTGCATCTTTTGACTGGTGCTCATGTCAGTGTCAAAATGCTTTTCTCCATAACTTTATGGGGCACAAACTGGATTAAGTTATGAAAGAGTAGCACTTGATCCTGCTTCCAGACAGATCAATAGGAATTTCTCTGTTAACTTCAGCAGGAGCACAGCTGTGCTCTTCCAAAATTGATAGGGCCATCAGGATGAGTATTTGCTTGTTTTATGAATGAATCTGTGAGAACTAAGGTATTACTGAGGGAAAGCATGGCTAATAGATGGGTTCCACACTTAGCTCTGAAAGCAGCAAGTGGTCATTCTTGTTTCTTCTTCTCAGCGCTAAGTTGATGTAAGTTTCACATTTGTTACATCTAAACACTAATATTCTTTTACATTTGTAGCAACCCTAACACTGAAGTGCATTACAAAGATTAGCACTATAGGCTTTCAACTAGTGCCTGTTGCTTTCCTTAGGAAATCTCCAGGAAAACAATATCTAGAATCAGATTCTAGGGTTGCATATCAAAATGATATAGATACAGATATAGATAGATATAGACTCAAATTTTGGCAAGGTTACAGACCTGATGTGAATTTTTATCTTGATCTGAATCCACGTTTACAACTATAGTGCATGTACATCAGGTCATTGCTGTCCCATTTGTACCAAGTTATTAGCAGAGTCGTATTAACACTGCAAAACTAGCAAAACCTGCAGTTAAAATATTTTTGCTCTATTTGCACATTGCAAAAATAGCCTGAATACATTTTTAATGCAATCAGCCAAAATCCCTAAATCCAAATTGTGTGCTAACTGCTCAGGCTGATTAGTGCGAAATATTAATTTGCACTAATCAGCTTGAGGCAAGGAAAGCATAATAAACTTGACACATATATTTCACACTTTACAGTGTTGAAACTTGTTTACAGTTCAGTGCCTGTAAACAGTATTGGTGCTGTTAGTTATGTTGCAGAGACCTGTATTTTCAAGATATGCTTAGCAAAATTCCTTTCACCAGTGCATTAGCTTAACCTATTTTGGCATGGAACTGCTGGTCTACACCAGTTCATGGTCAAATGGTGAAGCCAAGTATTGACTAAAGCATTTGTCTCTGCAATGGTTCAGAGCATCTGCTTTACATACCTGGTTGTTGTTAAATGATTGTGAATCATCTGCATTCATACTCCCTTCAACTGTTCCTGGACCAGTGTGCAATTGGACTCCCAAGGCAATTATTCTGTACTTCCCAGTAGAGCTACCTGGAGCCCCTGTACTTAGGGTAAATTCAGACACTAGTGCCAGACCCAAGGGACAGGGCAGGTAAAAGGGAGACACATAGGATGGTGGAGGGCCTAGAATAACTGACGTGAAACATCTACATGTCCCCTCAGCCCGAGCCTGAACATCTGCACCAAAATTTTAGAGTCCCATAGCCCAAGCCCTGCAAGTCCAAGTCACCTGACACAGGACAGCCATGGGTGTTTAACTGCAGTGTAGACATACCCACAGGGGCTAGAAGGGAGGATCTGTGCACCTCTCTCTGACCCACCCATACTCCATTCTCTCTTATTCTTTGTGCACAGCTGCACAAGGGACTGGAGTATCAGACCAGAGCTCTGTACACCACAGGGGGTGCACATCCCCATTCACATTGGCCATCCTCTATTACTCAACAGAATAACACTGATTTCTCTGCACAGGTGTAATGCCAACAGATCCCGGTTGTCAGCAGGCAGGATGAAACTGTGGACTTCTGGAGCTTAGTGCACGAGCCTCTACCACATGAACTAAAAGCCACCTGTCTGTTAGCTAAGGCTGTAGAGCAACTCATTTTATCTCTCTCGCTCTCTAAGTGGTCTTGGTGCCACTAGATGGGACAGAATACCACACCCAGGAGGTGTGTGGGTTACATACTTCCCCTAGTTGAAAAAGCATGTCCCAAGCTTCAGAGACTTCCCAGCTGACATCTCGGATAAGCACTCACTTGTAATGCCAACAGAAGCCGGTTGATCAATTGGCAGGATTGAACCAGGAATCTCAGTGCATGAGCCTCTTATCATATGAGCTAAAAGCCAACTGGCTGTTAGCTAAGGCTGTGGAGCAAGCTCATTTTATCTCTCTCTTTAATTGGCCACTAGATAGGACAGACCACTACACCCAGGAGGTGTGTGGGTTACACAGGCACTCTCTGAAGCCATGTAGGATCTAAATTTTCCACTTATGCCACAGCAGCACAGCCATCTTTATAAGAAATTTCTTTCTAGAAACATCTTATGTTTTTTCAACTCTCACGGTATAGACAGCGTCTAATTGTGTTCTGGAACAGGAGGATCAGGATAAACAGTTTCATTAACCATTTTGAAAGGTGAGTAGGCACTGTCCATGCTGTGATTTGAAATGATGTCAGTACTTTTCTAGTAAGAAGCATTATTAAGTAGAACTCTGGCTACTTTGATCTGAAGTCCAGAGTGGATGCACCCATAGAAATGCTGGAAGCTAAGACACTGGTTTTGAGAATTTTGCTTCCATTCTACTGACCCTAGTAAGGTCTCATCCTAAGTGGAACCACAGTCCTTCTTAAACAAGCATTTGTCAGGGAGAACAGAAACAAACTACCAACAACAACAAAACTAACAAGATGGCTTGCATGATTTGGCTGTTCCCACACCCTTTTCCAGAACCGTCCATATGGCCTGGAGATATCTTCTGGATGAACAACATAACTGCAAGTGGACGTCATTAATGGAGAAGCTCTCTGAACACTTTCCCCAGATTTTTATTCTTTTTATTTCTGACCTAAATGGCTGTGGCAGGCAGCTGCACACATGCTGTGTTTCAGGGTATGTTTAGGTTATTCATTGGAAAGGTGATATGCAGGACATCTGAAATGCAGGACACTGTCTTTAGCAAAGAGTACATTCCTTATTTTGTGCATATAGAGGGCATGGAAAAGTTTGAAGTCCTAAAGCACAGGGTGTTTAATCTTGATTAATGCGATCTAATAAAATGGTGTTATTACCCCTACAAAAAATGGACAAAGCTAGGTGCATTTTATATCTGCCCAAGGCAAGTTCATTAACCACAATGAAACCTGATATAACTGTCATTTATGTGTAATCTGATGTATACTTTATGCTTTGTGCAATTTAAAACAGATCATTTGTTCACATTAATACTAGCATCCTACCATAGTTAAGGATTTGCCTATTTCATTTTGCATTATAAATCCTGGATTTCCAGGGAAGTTGCATGAGATTTACTTTTCATTAAAACAGGGACATTTGGTGAGCTAAAACGCACTGACGGTATCTGTTTAACAGTAAGCAACTGAATTTGGTTCATCAAGAAGCCTGGAAAAATCTCATTGCTCATTGGTTCTCTTTGGCTTTTGAACAATGCATCAAGGCTTGGAACAAATTTCCTCTGTAGTTTCCTTCCCTCACTTCTGCCAGTTTCTTTTTGTGTCTAGATCAAAGGAAATTAAAAGAACTATTGGTAATTGTATATGTACAGCTGTTCAGTCTTGAATACTTGTTTTTATTTTTGAAAGACTCCTAACAGATTCCAGAAATGTCTTGAAAATCTTTTGAGGAATCATTTATCTGTATATTTTCATTCCATTTTACTGAACTATAAAAGTAGCTAATCAAGGAATGCAATATCTACCATCTAGAGTGTTTTTATAGGTATGTTTAGCATGAACGAACACAATTTATTTCTTATATTCATCCAAAATAGTCTGCTGACTCATAAATGAAATAGCTTCTAGCTGAGCCAGGAGTTGGCTGGAGCATTTTTTAAGGAAAACCAATGGCCAGATGCTACCACATGTATTCCTTACTCACAGAAGTAAATCCCACTGACATCCATAATTTAATAATATCTAGCTCTTTTATAGTGCTTTTCATCTATAGATACCAAAGCACTTTACTAACAAGTTAGTGTCATTATCCCCATTTTATGGATGAGAAAACTGAGGCAAGAAGAAGTGAAGTAACTTGTCCAAAATCAACTAACAGCAGAGCTGGGAATAGAACCAAGGTCTTTTACTCCAGTGCTCTTTCCACTACACCATGCTTCTTCTATGAGCAGTGTATGAATATGGACTCCAGTGCAATGCAATAGGAAGAGGCATTTGCAGTTCAGGGCCTGATCCCAAGAGGCCTCTCATCTCTGTGTTAAGGGCAATAGGCATTTTTTGGTATGAGACGTAAAGCTATAGTCCGGGCCGGCCACTTGTAATCAGTGCCATGTTCACAGTAAACTTTCGTATCCTGGCCAAATCCAGTGTGGGTAATAAATATTCAGCCCATGTTAAATTCCCTCTGTAGTTTCTATTTACCACACTTTGAAATGGCTGAATTCTTCATTTTTTGTTCTGCATTTTTTCCATCATCTTCAAATGCTCTCTGCTTGATTAGTACTACCAGTACGTTTCTCACCACACGAGACCATAATCTTCTTCCTCCTTTTTTTTTTTTTTTTTTTTTTACTGTTTCATTAATCTCCATTACAAAAAACTGGTTCTTAATAGAATTTCAGCATATTACTTCTTTTCCAGAGTCTTCTATAATATCAGGAGCAATATTATCTACAGAGTCAACATAAAAATAAATGAGAGAGTGAATTTCTAGGGAGCCTGAATCTTCAGATCTCTCATGCTCTTTTGTTACTGGAACAAAGAAAGGGGTGACATTGGGTTTTTTTTGTTTTGTTAATATTGTGGTTGTTCCAATACCTGAAGCCATAATCAAAGCAACAGGTATAATACTGTATGTGCAGATTACCTGCTTGTATTAACCAGATATCATTCCCAAGCCATGTTTTTTCTTAAGATAAATTGATTACCACTTCAGTCATTATGGTAGTGTCTAGAGGCCCCAATCACTTTTCGGTCCTATTGTGCTAGGTGCTGTATATACATATATTTCTTGCTCCAAAGAGTTTATAAACACACACATTTATACATAGGTGCTGACTCTGTGGGTGCTCCACAGAAAAAAATTAGCAGGTGCTTAGCACCCCCTGGCAGCCAAGCTCTCCTCCCTCCAGCACCTCCCTCCTGCCTCTGATCAACTTCTCCCCTTCCCTCCAAGTTCCTCCCACTCACCACAAAGCAGCTGTTCTGTGGCGTGCAGGAGGCGCTGGGAGGGAGGGGAAGGAGTGAGGATGGGGCGCACTCAGATGAGGGGGTGGAAAAAGATGGGGTCTTGGGGGGAGGATTGGAGTGGGGGTGAGGCCTGGAGTGAGCAGGGGTTGAGCACCCAGTGGGTAGAGAGGAAGTTGGCGCCTATGCATTTATGTATCTTTACCAATTAGTAAATGAAACAAAATCAATATAAACCAGTTGCAAAACACTTCAACTGTGCCCACACTGGGCTTTCCACCAGCTTAACTACATTGATTTTAATGAAAATTGTATGTATAGCCAAGACCTCAGTTTGACAATGTTGCTGTAAGTTTCCAATTTTGCAAGTTATAAAAAACAGAGGAGAAGAAAATAATGCATCTGTGTTCAGCGATACTTATTTCAATGACCTATCTTGGCTAAAGAAGGCAAGTGCAGTTCAAAGCAGATAAATGGAGAACAATGGAGAAAACCCCAAAACAGGAAATGTCTGCTACACACATTAGAGTTGTAGCAGATGATCCAGGTGCAGTAACATATTGACCAGGAAGGAGTTTTAGCCTTTTGTTGCAGAGAATAGACAAATCCCCAAAGCATTCAGCCTGATACGCAGCTGCAGAGCACAAGACAAACAAAAATTATTACAGCAACAATAAAAAAAAGCACACAATAGAAATGAAAGGATATGATATTGCTCCTGAGAACAGTACTCCTTATTAGTCTTCACCTAACAGGCTGAGTGCAGTACTATTCACCATGATTTAGAAAAGATAAAACTTCTCTTGAGGAAAAATGCATCTAAAAGATATCAGGGTTCGAAGACTTAAGTAGTTGGCAGGAGGGTAATAAATCTGGGTTTAATACTGCCAGGGGGAGAAAGAAAAAGAGAGAGAGAGAGAGAGAGATTTTAAACAGGCTAATTTCATTTTTTAAATTTCTCTGTCATCGTATTTCATGCAAAGTACCCCACCTACCATTACCAAAATGGTGTAGTGAAGAGCATAGCTATGACTGGGAGACAGCCTCAGTTATACAAAAGTCTCACAGGACAAATGAAACCTTTGGATAACTGGGGAGCTGGCTTCACAGATTTCAGAGTGTGTGTTCAGGGCAATAGTTTAAAACCACAATCCTGTGCTATGTGAGCCAAAAATAAAAAATACTGAGGCAGTTTCTGATAACTGGGAGAAAAGGTTTCTGCCTGGAATACAAAGACCAGACCTTTCTTCTGTGGTAACAAGAAAACTCTGATCTCAGGCAAAATGTTCTCCTCCAAAACTGGGATACAAAATTGTGCAAAACAAACAATTAGAAAAGAATAATGAGTCAAATACCAATACATGGGGAAATTACAGATGGTGAGAATTTACTAGAAGCCACTGCCAGAGTCAAAACAGAAACAAGGACAAAATGTTGTTGTTGGTTTGCTTTTTCTCATAAATATCCAGCTAGGGAAGAAGATGCAATAAGAATCCAACCAGTTAGAAAGAAACAATGAAAGTAATTACTGCTGAGCTGAGCTGACACCTCTATGAGATAGTTTGAGTCAATTAGGGATGAATGCCTTCCACCATACAATGTGTGGCCCTGCCCTGTGTGACCTGTCTCAGCAAACCAGACTCAACTTCACAATACAGCGTGAGCAGCAGTTTGAAGCTTGCTACTGTTTGAATTAAAAATCAAGGCCAAGATTCTCAAAAACAGGAGCCTAAAGACAGGCTTTTAAATATGTTTGGCCTGATTTTCAAAAATGCTGAGTTCCATCAGCTTCCCTCTGAAAACCAGGCCACATGTACTTCAGCCAGCACTTACAGAAGACAAGATTGTGTCTTTACGTATGGCTCCAAGCAAGGAGTGGTACATAAGCAGCACCTCTCCAGGAGGTAACACCAAGAGGCAGGATGACACAGGCACAATGCCCTTTCTACTTACTGCTTGTTTCTGTAGAATAACTGCCACTATATACCAGCAGTAAATTACTGTCTCCCCCCACGGTGGCTAAACTACTCTGGCCAGCTAGGAGGGGAAGCTGAAACCAAGCCTCCACACACTCCCTGCCACCCTGCTGTGGAGAAGGAGTAATGGAGGAGTAGCTTCATTTATTTCCACATGCCTGGACCTGTTGTAGATGGGGACATAGACAGTCAGACCTAGCAGTCAGAACAGGAGCCAGAAACCAGAGGTCAGAGACAGAGCTGAGAAACAAGCAGAGGGTCAGCACTAGAATCAATGCCAGGGATTGGGCTTGGATCTGGAAAAAGGCAAGGACATGAAGGCAGGAATTATGAACAAGGCAGGGCTTGTGGTCAAGCAAGAAGGCAGGGTCCAATGTAGGAACTAGCCAGAGATTCACCTAGTTGCTCAGACAATTTCCTGTGTCTCCTTCTGGCTTAAATAGTGAGTTTTTGAGCCAATCAGAGATGCTAAAGTCTCCTCCAATTGGCAGCTTTATTGGTGGTGCATGTGGTGAGCTAGGGTCCAACAGCCCACACTCTCTGCTCATCTCAGTAAGCTGCCATATGGTGGGTGTGATTTGAGCAGTGCCTGGGGACCTGGGTTTGAGACCTGAGATCCTTCACATCACTTCCTCACACTTAGGGCATCCTTTGGACATCAGTGAGCTGGTTTTCCAGACTAGTTCTTGTGGAAGGTCTTTACCAGGTTGGGAGCATAGACCTTTTCTGTGGGCTCCCAAGAGATTCCTTCGGGATTGTAACCCTCCCAGTCAAAGACCAGAGTTTACCCCCGTCTCATTTTGGCATCAAGTATAGCATGGACAACATATTTGTTGCTACCCTGACCATGTATTGGTAGATTGGAGAGAGGCGATGGGGGCAGTGAGGAAACACATCCTGTGCATGGGGCTTTAGAGGTGATATGTGAAACACCAGATCAATTTTGAGGGCTCCAGGCAGGAGGAGTTCAAAGGTAACTGGACTGATTGAGCAGCAAATTAAATAGGGATCCATGAACTGGTAATCCAGTTATGGGATGGCCTGTCTGTGTGCAGATGTTTTGTGAAGAGCCACACAATCTAGCCTATGGAAAAAGTGGGACCTTCATGTCATCGGCAGACCACATATTGTTTGTATTTTCTCTTGGCATCTTAGCTTGGTTTTCAAGTCAGTTTAGATCCAATGGGTCTGTTGCACCCAGTCGAAGGCTGTTGGGTTGGTTAAGGTTGTGGGTAGTTCCAGGTAAAATCGAGGATGGAGTCCATACTTTGAAAAAAAGGGTCTCTGTCTTGTAGAGTCAAGTTCTGTCTTATTGTACACAAACTCTGACTGGGGTAGTAGCAAGGACCAGTTATCCTGAGGATAGTTTATATAGGACCATATGTACTTTCTCAGATTTGTTCTCTCTGCCTGACTTTTTGGTATGGAGGACTTCATACCAGAAGGAGGAGATAAATTGTACACTGTGATCAGAAACTATTTGATTCAGGAGGCAATGGAGGCATATGACTTGATCAACTCAGAGCTGGAAGGTTTCCTGCGAGGAGGACAGGTCACTGCAGGGCATAAAGTTTTCCATTTTAGTAAGATAGTTCACCACAGTTAGGATGGTCATGAACTTAATGGACTCAGGCAATTGTACTATGACATCTAGGTCAATGACTGCCTAGGAGTCAGGTGGAGTCTCAAGAGGTTGCAGGAGGCTGGATGGTTTGTTGTGTAATGCCTTGGAGTGGACACACAGATTACAAGAAGCAACATAGGCCTGTACTGTGGCTTGCATGCAAGGCCACCAAAAGAGAAAAGAAATTAGATGTTAGGTCTTGATGCTGCCAAACTGTCCTGCCAAGGGAGAGTTGTGGCATACCTGTATAATTCTTGGAGGTTCAGGAGGAACATGTATGCACCATTTTATATAGGTTATCCCATCTCAGATGCCATGTGGTTCCCTTGTTTATGGCTTCCTGCCTGTCGGAAGGGATCCCCTGAGCTGAAGTTGATCATATTGTGGCAAGCAGATCTTGGTGGGGACCTGTGCCCAGGATGTTATGAGGTTTAAGAATATTGGAGTTTGTGGAGTTCAAGTCCATCATGTCAGTGTAGCATTCTCCCTTCTGGGATAGACAATCAGCTTTGATGTTTAAGGGTTCTCGAGTTTACCAAGTTGTAACATGAAAAAAACAGGGCCTATCAGAGTTGCCACTGGATGAAGGCTTTGGCCTTATGCAAATATTCTCAATTCTTATGGCTGTGCATACTTGGACAGGGTACGGGGCTCCTTCCAGATAGTGCTGCCATTCCTCAAAGGCAGTTTTTATCACCAGGAATTCTTAATCCAGGATCTCATAGTTTTCTTCTGTAGATGTGAGTTTCCTGGAATAAGAGGCACATGGGTGTAACAGTCTCGGGGTGGGGGGCATGTTTTTGGGAAAGAACTGCTCCAAACGCCACATTAGAAGCATCAGCTTTGATGATGAAGATTTGCATGGTGTCTGGGTGAACCAGTGTGGGAGCAGAGATAAATGCAAATTGCAGTGCTCAAAGGTCTATTGGGCCCTGAGATACTAGAGGAACTTGTTGAGGGTGGCAATGCACTCTGAGAACCTTGCGATAAATCATCAATAGAAATTGGATGTTTTATAGTTCTTGGATGTCCTGTGGAACTGCCCAATCAGGAGCTGACTTCATCTTATGAGGGTCCATCTCAATACCCTTGAGGGATAGAATGAACCTAGCAATTCTGTGGTGGGATGACCAAAAAATAACTTCTTCAGCTTTGTGTAGAGACCCTGTTGGCATAGCCTTCCAAGGATGGAATGGACATGCCCAGTCTGTTGCTCAGCACTGTCTGAAAAAAATAAGTGGGTCATCAAGGCATACCACCATATATTGGTCCAGAATATCATGAAATATGTCATTGATAAAGTGTTAAAACATGGCTGGGGCATTGGTTAAACCAAAAGGCATTATGAGGCATTCTAAATGTCCATAGTGGGATCAAAAGGCAGTCTTCCATCCATCCTCAACTCTAATATGTAAGGGGTTACATGACCATCAGAGGTTCAATTTTAAGTATATCCAGGTGTCTCCCATGCAATCCAATAGTTCAGATATTACAGGGGTACCAGCTCCTAAGGGTGACCTTATTCAGTGTTCAGTTGTCCACACGCAGTTGGAGGCTACCATCTTTATTGTTAATGAAGAGAACCAGTACCCCACCAGGCGAGGTGTACTTGTGAATAAAGCCCTTTCCCAGATTCTCTTGCAGGTAGGTGTGCAGAGTGGTCAATTTGGGTTCAGACTTGGAATAAATGTGATCAAATGGAATTTTTACTACCAGTTCAGTTCAGTTGAGCAGCCATAATCCTTATGCTAGAGGAGGAAGTCTGCATTTGTTTTACAAATACATTGGCAAAGTCACTGTACTTGAGTGGAAGTTGATGCTCAGGAGCAGCTGGCAAGTCTGTCTGACCAACTACCCTGGCTTGCTATCGCCAGGGCCTTGCTGTTCACCTTCTACTTCCTGAGGTCAAGCAGTGCTGCCAGAAGTAGTCTGAGAAGACGTTGACCTTTAGTTCATCCCAGTGAACATGAGGGTTACAGTGAATGGCATTAAACTGCATCGTACCTTGGTGCCCTTGGATGGTGACCTCCAGGGGCACAGTCTCCTTCCATGGCCACTGGCCCAGAAGGTAGGAGGGACCTATCAATTGTCACTGGTAGGTTTGTGCCTTAGGGGAATCTGCTGGGTTGGGGCCGCATCTAGGTTGAGAAAATTGTCCTCTGCACCTAAGTTAACAAGGGCCTGCTATGGAGGGATTAGAAGGGAGATCTCTGGAACACATACCTCACCAGTATTTGCATATGTGGTGGTACAGAACCAGTACTTCCAAATGTTCAACATCATTCAGAACACATTCTGGATAGGACCATGGTTTGAGACTCTGGGGAACATTTTGTCCAGCTGCTCAGGCCAGCTCCCTTTACTGGGCCTGGGCTAGCTTGTTTTCCCAGGTCTCTTGGGTCTGGATTCCTCATGGAGCAATAAGAAATAGCATGATCAGTTTGTCACAGTAGAACCACAGGTTAAAAGGGGTAAGCTGCTCCTTTTCCTCAGAGGCGCGTAGCCAACTGGCCTGATCTACCTGCATCAGCTTGGTTTATGGAGTATGGCTCAATAGGAAGGGACATGGCTTCAATGCCACCCATCTTCATTCTTCCTGCTGGTCACACAGCTTATTGTTGATCCAGACAACAAAACTGATAAAGGCGCCCAGATCCATCCGGGTCTCAACTCCAGCCAACTCATCCTGCAGGAACCATCAGAATTTGAACAGCTGGACTGCCCTATTCCAGTGCAGGTCTGGTGTGAGACAGCAGACGTGTACTGCATGGGAGGTGTCTGTGCCTGACCCCTATTGGAGTTTCCTGTAGGTGACCTCAGCAGAGCAAGCATGGTTGGGGTTACCAAAGATGGTTCATATTGCCCCCTGGAAAACATCGCAGCTAGGCACACCAGACTGCTGGTCTCCAGTAGTAGGGAAACCCAGTCCAACACCTCCTCAGTCAGCAGACTAACTACCAGACCTACCATGGCTTGGTCGGATGCGTATGTTTCAGGGCAAAGCAAGAACAAAAGGCAGCAATGGTTCATGATGCCTCGAAACTTGGAATGATCCCCCACTGAAGTGCTCGGAGAAGGGGACAACAAGTCTTTGCTCAGGGATTGATGCAGCTGGTTGGACCCAGAGCACGTTGTTTTTGGCCCAGAGATGATGGACTTTCCCCTGCAGTACCTGATTCTTGACAACCAGCAGGTGCAATTTGCATTGCACATCATGGTTATCCATCTGGATGTGGGTCACCTGCTCATGCAGCATGAGAGCTCCTTGGAGCATGGGTAACTCCATTGGTCCATACCTGACAGGCTCCACTCAGAAGGTTTGGCGTCAAACTGTCATTGACTAGGACATAGCTGGCCAGAGATAGTGGTCAGAGCAATGGGGATCAGGTCTAGTGGTGAAAGCAGGAGCCAGGAGCCAAAGGTCAGAAATAAGGACCTCTATTGGGAGGTAAGCCAAAGGTCAGAGCCAGAGTCAGTATCCAGGGGTGTGGCATAGAAGAAGGGATCTGGAACAAGGCAGAAACGCAGGAATCAAGAACAAGGCTGGATCAGTTGTCAGGCAAAAAGGCAGGGTCTAATATGGCAACCATACAAGTCTTTGCCTAGTTGCTCAGACAAATTCCTGTGAATACTTTTGGGTTAAATAATGAGTCTGAGCCAATCAGAGAGGTTGGACATCTCCTCCAATTGGGAGCTGCATACATAGTGTCTATGGTGAGCTAGCGTCCACCAGCGACACTTCCTACTAGTACCAGCAAGCTTCCAGGTGGTGGCTGCAGTCTGAGTAGTCCCTGGGACCCGTGTACCTGCATTTGAGACCCAAGATCCCTTGCCCAGCCTAGCATTTGAGTAGCCAATGGAGTGGCTTAATGAGGGTTCTCACTTCTGCTTGTAGGCAAGTAGTCCAAGTCACAGTCTAGCCTTTGATGTCCAGGAGTTATCTGAGTACACAAAGAGACACGGAAAAGGACAAAGCAAAGGACAATAGGAACAATCCAAGGATCTGAGGAATTTTGGACATATTCTGATCTCCTGAATTAATTATACTGAAGCTAATGCAGTTCATCTGGAGTTATACCAGAGTAACTGACAGCCCAGTCCTGTGAGGTGCTGAGTGCCCTCAAGTCCCACAGCTCTGACAACAAACAATACACAGAAACTAGTTCTGTATTATTTGGAAAACAGGAAATGAAAAGGGGAGCTCAAGGAAGAGGATTTCCTCCAGGAAGGGAGATTCTGAAGTGACTGGAGGACAGTTTCTAAATGGGTATTTGAGCGAATGCCAAATACAAGAAAAAGCCACCAATTTAAAGTAAGGAGGATAGGGCACTAAAGCAATCAAAGTATAATTTATACACCAAAGAGAATAGTTAAAATGACTTAAAATACCCTAGGGGAATGGAGTACAGTATTAACTGAGGGGTGCGGGGTGGTGATGTATGTATATATGTCAGAGAGAGAGAAATACAAATCCCAATTCAAAAGAGGGGATGTACTTACTTGTTACAAGTTTCCTTGTTTCCCTTCACCCTATGTTTTTCTAAGTTCATGATACTGTTGTCTAAATGATATACAGTTTTACCTTCCTGTCATAAAAGATACTCTGGCCTGGTCATTCATGAACGCAGTATCATGGACCTTGAATAGAGGTTTCTGGACCTTTACAATTGTATGTTAGTTGAATGTCATATGTCTAAAATATATTTTATTTTGCTGATTGGCTCTAAAATATTTATAATCCAGTGAAGCACATAGTGTATGAGCTTTTTTCCAAAGGAGTTGCATTTGTGGTTTTTCTATACAATACTACTGTTCAGAGTTCTGAAATGAAAATCTGGTGAGTAATATCATTTTAGATGCCAGCCCTTCCCTCTTCACTCAGGCCATGATTCAGAAAGGTACTTGTAGTGTAAGGAACTGAATAGTATCCCTTTAAATAATTTATGAGCCCTCTAGTGGAACTCACTGTGTTCTATGTTTTAGAACAGTGTTTTTCAGCCTATGGTCCATGAGCCTCTGTGGTCCGCAGACTATGTCAAGGGATTGATGAAAGGTGACTATGAAAATAATGTTTCAGATCCCAGAAAAGGCATTCTGTTTTTCTGATCAGTCAAACGTATGTGAATACCCCCACCTACAAATCAAAACCTGGAAGTGTTGTTGTTACCATAGAAGCCCGCTGTGATGGGTTTTCTCCAGGATACAACCTGGAACTGGAGTATGGTTGAGCCCTCTGAACTGTCCAGCCTGGGCTGTCTCTCACAATGCCCTGTTAGTGACAAGCAGCAAACCCCTCCAGGCACCCAGCTAGATTGCATGAATGCTCCCAGAGTCACTCATGAACTAACAATAGAGAGAGGATCCTGCCAAAATATCCCCAGCTCCCCAGCCTAGGACCCCGGAGCTGCCCTGGTCAAAAACCTGACCAGTATATGAGTTATTACCCAGTCTGCCACTTGTACAAAGGAAAGTGAATGTGCACCTGAGATGAAAATTTCCCCAAAGCACTTCACTCAAACCACACTGTTTTAGGTAAAAAAATATAAAATAGATTTATTAACTACAGAAAGATATATTTTAAGTGATTATAAGTGATAGCCAACAGATCAAAGTAGATTACCTAGCAAATAAACAAAAATGCAATCTAAGCCTAATATAATAGGCAAGATTTGAATTAAGCAGTGTCTCACCTGGAAGGTAGTATTAACAGTCCACCAAGGTTTCACTAAGGGGCAGGCTTCCTTCCTCCAGGTCAGTCCTTGTTCCTCAGGTGTTTCTATGTGTTCTCTTGTGTGGGGAGTGAGGCTCATTTGTGATGTCACTTCCCCCTTTGCATGCTTTGACGAGTCATGGCAACCATTATCCATGTGCTGACTGAAGCATCCCCAGGTGAGGATAAGCCTTTTCATGGCCCATTGTCTTTATTGATAGACCATTCATCTTGAATAGGCCATTCATACTGTGCTGGCTAGACTATACATAAAGCTTTGTGAGAGTTACCCAGAGCAAGCACATTTGAAATACAGATGCATAGTCAATATTCATAACTCCAGATACAAAAATGAAACATTCATACAAATAGGATAATCATATTTGGCAATTCATAACATTTCCATTGACACATTACATGACACATTTTGTACAAGGTGCATCATAATTATGTCATAATCATATCAGAATTATACCACTGTAGTGGATATGGGGTGCAGAGTGTCACGCCCACCATTTTGTGCCCCTTCTCATGCTGCGTAAAATGCCATGCAGAGCATGTGTAACATTTATAGTTGAATTTTATTCAGTTTTCAGTCTAAGACTTATATGGGAGGAGTCTGCAGACCACGTGTTGAATTTCCAATGGGGTCCTCACATCCATTTGAAATTTTTTAGAGGTTCACAAATGAAAAGAGTGGAAAACCACAATTTTAGAAGCTGCTAGAAACTACTCAAAGCAGCAGTGTGTATGCAAGTAGGCCTTGTGTGTACTTAATACACAGTTATTTGGGACCCAGCTGTGTCTATATGGTTTCTTCATATTGTTATTGTTGTGTAAAGTGCAATAGCCATAACAGTACTTAAGCACATGGATACTTTAAGCACACGCATAGTCCCAATTAAGTTAATGGAGTTTCCTCAAATGTTTAAAGTTATACATGTGTTTAAGTACCCCAAACATCTTAAAGGAAAGAAAATTTAAGATATTTAACGACTACATAAATATTATATTTAGAAAAAAATTCCTCCAGGGGAAAAATATTACACAGACAGAATAATTCTTACATATTTTAAATGCAGGGTTTAATTTTTCGTAATTATTGCATGAGCCTGGGAAGATACAACAATTGCTAAAAATAAACCTACAGCAAGATATGTAGGAATAAATTTGACTTTCAACATCAGCTTAATTTCCATAAAGACAGCACCATTGAAGAAATAAACCTAAAATTGGGTGATTTATTTATGGATTCTTTAAGCTTCATTTGCATACTACTCTGTTTGCTCCTGTTAGTCATAGCTATAAACTGCCATTCTCCAACTTAGGTGCCTGAAGTAAGGCACTTAAATTCATATTTAGGCACCTAAATAAAAGTGAACTGATTTTCACAGGTGCTAAGCACCTCAACTTTCAGTTAAATCAGTGGAAGCAAAATATTTGTATTAGGTGCTCAGGATAGATTTAGGTGCATTACTTAGGCACCTAAACTGAAGATTTTGGCCATAGATATTTTTTTACTACATTTTGTGACATATAATTGGAAGACATGAAATAACCCCATAGGGATGAGACTTATAATGTTTCAGTGTCTTGAGGAATATCTAGTTATTAGACAGAGTTTCAAATCATAAACACCTTGAAATTATGGGAGACTTTGGCTCCGGAATTGCACTTTTTAGCTAGCCTTACACCTAAAATGGGGGGGTGGGGAAGAGGTGGATCTAAATGTGGCTGAACTTTGGAGACATCCTGATCCAAATCTTAGCATTGTGTCTCGGCCCCATCTCTCCTAATTACTGTGAGATAAATATAGTGTCTTTTTTGGGTGGGGAGGAGGGCATTGGGTAGATAGCAAACTTTAATTCAAAAAGCAAATGGCAACCACTTAGAACTTCAAAATGTTTCCAGGCATTACATTTTCAACAAAGTTATCACAAGCAGCGTCTCTTTCTCTTTGTGTCTAATCGTCATTGATTTGCAATGAACAAGAAACAATATATTCCCAAATGTCTACATTTGACTAGAAATAGCAGTTACTTAATGTCCAGTGCTATGCATCTCACACTTGTTTGGCATTCCTTCAATACTCACTGACTGCTATTTATCTTCACCACAAATTAAAATGTATTCTTGGGTACAGAGGAACATAGAATTTGGCTCACTGGGAGAAATCCTGGCCCAGTTGTAGTCAATGGCAAAATTCTCATTGACTTCACATATTGCCTCAGACCATTGGTCCTCCAAGCCAAGTATTCAGCTTTCAGCAGTGGTAAATGATGCTTCAGAGGGTAGGAGGAGGACTATCCTTTCTTCTAGCTGTTTGTGCAGTGGAATCATATCCTTCCTGACTCTGCTACCTTACTAAGGATCCTTTGAAATTTACAGGCTATAACAAGATAATACTTATAATATTTGTCTAAAGAACTGGGGAGGCAGAGATGCCTGGTAGATAGATTGCTGGACATTGGGAGACCTGGACTCTATTGCTGGCTCAGCCTTGACTTGCTCAGTGACCTTGGGCAAATCACTTTCCTTTTCTGTATTTCAGTTTTCCCACCTGCAAAATGGATACAATGATACTGACCTCTTTGTAAAGCACTTTGAGACCTACAAAGGGAAAGTGCTGTAGAAGAACTAAATTAAAAAATATTATTGGGCCACACTGATTTTCAGCCACACGTAGCCCTGGAAAATTGGATATTAACCTTTTAATGTGACATTGAAATCTTTATTGATGTTATGGGCTAGGTTCTACCCTATGCAGCTGTGTGGCTGGGTGTGGGGAGGAAAGAACACATTTGTAGACTCTTCTCCTTTCATTCCCCAGTGCAAACACTGAAGTATCATTACATAGCACAAATGGGCGTGCTAGGGAGGGGCCAGCTACTGGGCAGCGTACAATAGCTCTCATCCAACAATTAAAATGTTTTTTTCCTTCTGAGATGACATGCTGGAAGTGTAAACTTTCTGTTTCAGCCACTGCTGTGACTAAAATATGTTCCTCCTGAGCCAATTCAATCATTTCAGCTTAAGGCAACTAATGTGTTACTCTTTTTCCTAGTGCCCCATATTGTCAGTGTTGTTCACCTCAGGAGAGCTAAGAGTAAACATTTACTTTCACCTGGAATCAGTAATTGGATTCTGTTGTTTGAGTGGTTGAAAAGAGGGGACCTGTGGCAACAATTCTTCCAGGAAATGTAGTGCAAAATTGGATTAATTTAACTATGGCTCATTTTATGAAGCTACATCATCATCATCGTTATGCATTATTTGTATTGTGGTAGCACCTAAATGCACCAACTAGCCTCACTGTGCTAGGTGCTGTATAACAAAGAGATAGACATTATCCCCACATGCTTACAAGTTCAGTAGATTTCTGTTTCCACAGTCTTAGTAAAATTGCTATCCTCCCACACAAACTATGCAGAATTAGGGTTAGAGTGAACTCCTGGCTAATACAGCTGCACAGGGGCACTCCCTCCCCCTTGAGTGGTTCACATTTGCCCTTGCAAATTGCAGCGCTAGCACTTGGAGGGCAGCAGGGTTTGCATCCCAGATGGTTCCCCCTTAAGCAAATAGGCAAGGAGTGGATAAGATGGGTGAGGGATTAGGAAGAGTTATGGCTCTGGCCCCCAAGTACCAGCCACCAGGGTTGTCTGGCCATGTAGAGACATTATGTGACACCACAGAGAGGTATCACAAATCAAACCCCACTTCCCTGTACAACTGGGAAGTTTCCAGGAGAATGTCTCTCTCTGGCTACATCTACACTGCACCCCCCAGGTGACGGTGGCAAGTAGGGCATGTGTAGCTACAGGCTGCACTGAAAAATAGGTTGTGTCCACACTGTGGTGTGTAGCTACATGTGGCAGTGAAAGCCCCTGTCATAGGGGAGGCAGTGAGGAAAGGCTCCAACATCTCTGCTACCTTTCTCCTGCCAGAATCTTTTCCTCTGCAGAGTTTTTCATTGTAGTGAGGAAAGGCTCTGGCAGCGGTTAGGAAAGGCTCCAACAGCAGGGAGGCAGTGTGACAATAAAAATAGCAGTATAGTCGGCAAAGGCCCTGTTTGGGGTGCGTAGGTACATACTCACAGGGTTCAGAAGTGTCTTTACTCTGTTCACCTAAGCAGTACCTCACCATCTACACTGCTATTTATACCTGTGCTGGGAGCGGGATGTGGACTGTATGTACTCTACATGCTGCCGTAAGAAATGTGCCATGTAGACGTGCCCTCTGTGGCACTATGCCTCCTGGTGCTCCACTTCAGCCATTGTGCCAACACCTCTCCCCAGGGCCAGCACTTCCATTTAGGTGACCTAGGCGGTCACCTAGGGCACCAGGATTTGGGAGGGCGGCATTTTGCAGCCCTTGGCGGCAATTCAGTGGCGGGGGGGTCCTTCCGCGCTCCATGTCTTCGGCGGCGGGTCCTTCACTCGCTCCAGGACCCGCCGCTGAAGTGCCCCAAAGAGAGGGAGCGCAGAAGGACCACCCCGCCGCCGAATTGCCGCTGACCAGGTGCGCAGAAGGACCCCCGCCTAGGGCGCCAAAAACCCTGGCACCGCTCCTGCCTCTCCCTGAATATGGGCTGCATGCTAGATGTCTGACCTAGCCCTTTGCCACTACAGCTTATTTCCAGTGAAGGAATTTTAGAAGGTAGCGTTCCACTCTTCCTTAAAAAACACACAAAAGCCGTGGTAAAGCTTAATCACTTGGAATTCATGGCCCCTGAACACAAAAGAATCAGGCCAGCTAGATCCAAATTCGTTTTCCCCCCACTATTGGTCCAATGTAATTTTTTCATCACTTTGGGTCAGATTCTGCCACTCTCACTCTGAGTAATACTTTACTCTTACTTCTAAATGAGATGACTTTCATTTTAGGATACTAAGCAATGTACAGTTGGTAGCATGGGGCTGTTAGCACAGACATCCTTGCTCTGTGAGGACAGGCCACATACTCAGGCTGGGAGCTGGGCATTTAAAAATATTTTCCATTCAGAAAGGGAACAAAAACAAAAAAAAATGAAACTTCCTGTGAAACAAAATTTGTTAAAAAAATTAGGCTTTGGTCAATCAAAACACAAATCAAAATATTTTCTTTTAACACAAATCAAAATATTTTGTTCCAATTTCAATCCTTTACAAGTTTTTAAAAAAATTATATAAAAATAATGAATTTCATTTCAAAAAGTAAATGTGAAATGTTCCATTCCAAAAATGTTGAAACAGAACACTTCAACATTATCAAAAAACACTTCATTGTTTCTTTCTAAAAGAAATTTTATCAAAATTGATACTTTTCCAAAATGTTTCAATTTTGACAAAAACTGCATTTTTTGTAGAACAAACATTTCAGTAAAAAAAATTCCAATGAACTCTAGTCACTAGATTTACTGTGCAAAATAAAGTGAGCTAAATAAATCTTCATTTTATCTTTTTAGGCTGAAAAATACTTGGTTGTAATTCTCTATGACTTGCTCTCCAAGTAAGATGCTGCTCACTATGAGTAAGGTGTCAGAATCTGACCGCTGGCAAAGCTCAACACAAAACCTGAATCTATGCAAAAGTCACAAGCATGTGAAAATAGGGTTGTAGTCGATCTCCGAATATCAGTACTTTGTGTTTATTACAGCTGTTCAGTGCTGGGGTACAGCAAACCACTCGTACTAGTACTGCACCAGATATACCACAACTCAGAGAAAAGCATTGAAGGTGCTTCAACTACTGGGCCCTTCAGGTGCTAGACTTGGTGGGTCCCCAATAACCACTCAGGCACATGCCTAAATAAAGGGGTAGTTTATTACAACTGCAAGAAACTCGTAAAACCATAACGGTTTCTATTTGAGCACCTGGCATGGGGGGAGAGCAGTGCAACTGAGGGTTATAGCTTCTCAAGCCTAACACCTGGGTGCCCTCTCCAGTCTAGTCCTCCATTAAAGGCAAATAGGAGCTTGCAGGTTTTGAGACCAGGATCAGTGGTGTGTCTCATTGGAGCCCCTACCCAATCTCTGCTTCTTTTCCACGTAAAGACCTGAACCCAGCTGCAATGTATGACAGTTAAACTCTGTCCCACACACAGTCCTGTGGCTCCTGTTGCAACCTTCTGTGCAACATACTTCCATGGCAGTTTCCCTTGCATGCAGCTTCCCTGCTGCTCCTGGCTTGCTATGAGTCCATCACCTCTTCCCAGAGTCAAGTCACTTCCTGGGTCAGGGTCTTTCAATAGGGTTTCTGCTCCCTCCCTCTTCTGGCCAGGCCAGGGGAAGGGGATGTGCCTGCATGTCTCCCTCCAGTGCGGAGAAGGGAGTGATGACCCATGCCTGCCAATAGTGAGTTGGCAAAGTGAGGGCAGTCCAGCTTCAGCACTGTCACTGAGCATGCTCAGTCCAGGTGAGCAGGCCAAGCAACAAATCAGGGGAGAGGGGTGACCCAGGATGCCCTCACTCATGCGTCACTTCTAGGAGTGGGGATTGATGAGAATGGTAGTTCTTCTTCGAGTGCTTGCTCATATCCATTCCAGTTAGGTGTGCGCGCGCCGCGTGCACGTTTGTCGGAGAAACTTTTACCCTAGCAACACTCGGTGGGCCGGCAGGTCGCCCCCTAGAGCTATGGTGCCTGATATATACCCCTGCGACCAACCGCTCCTCAGTTCCTTCTTACGCCCGTGTCGGTCGTTTGGAACAGTGAGCGCAGCTTAGCTGACTCCGCTTCCCTAGCTACTCGTAGTTTGTGTATTTAGATATATAGTATAATCCTTTTATTTATCTATACTTATGCGTTTTT
>NC_133770.1:27359318-27447952 GCF_003597395.2 Chelonoidis abingdonii | reverse complement strand
AAAAACGCATAAGTATAGATAAATAAAAGGATTATACTATATATCTAAATACACAAGACTACGAGTAGCTAGGGAAGCGGAGGTCAGCTAAGCTGCGCTCCACTGTTCCAAACGACCGACACGGGCGTAAGAAGAACTGAGGAGCGGTTGGTCGCAGGGGTATATATCAGGCACCATAGTCCACACCCGCCCTCCTTCCCCACTGTCAGAATAGGCGGCAAGGAGGAACTGAGGAGCGGTTGGGTCGGCAGGGGTATATATCAGGCACCATAGTGGCGCCACTCCAGGGGGCGACCTGCCGGCCCACCAAGTGTTGCTAGGGTAAAAGTTTCTCTGACGAACGTGCACACAGTGCGTGCACACCTAATTGGAATGGATATGAGCAACACATCTCGAAGAACAACAGTTACAAAGGTGAGTAACCGTCTTTTCCCTGCTTAGCAGATTCATCACAGTTACTGAGAGGTACAAGGACTCACTCAAGGTCACACATAAAATCAGTACAGAGCTGGGAAAAGAACACAGTTCTCTTTAGTCCCAGTCCAGTGCACTATCCATGGGAATATACTGCTTCTTTGTTGTGTACAAGAAATACACTCTCCTAATAATATAGACACATGACTAAGTGTGCTCTATGGCATTTAATTCTACTGTGTATACTGAACTGTTTAATCACCCTGTAAATTAATAGTTTATTTTAATAGATTAGTCAGGTAATTAAGTAGTTGGTATGTATCAACATTAATATGTCTAAAAGTCTACCTACTTTTGTATAAAAATCTGAGAAGATTAATTATATTCCCACTAGCTAAATCCTAGTATTGTTATTAATATATTACAATAACATTGAAATAAATGATAGTTCATTTTAAGACAGAAAGTTGGGGACCTCCAATCAGGAGAGGATTTGCTATCCCAGCAAAGCAGCACTGATTTGGCCCAATATGACTGAGAGTTTAAGGCATTCTTTAAATCTGATTTAAGCATTGATAAAAAACACGATGCCCATGATATGCCACATGGCTCCATCAGAAGGACGACTGCAGTTCATCATGGGAGATGTAGGAAGTCCAAGGAGCCAGGCCAATAGGGGAGAATGAAGCACTTTACTAGAACTCCTGTTATGTACCATGGCAGATGGAGTTTAGGATTGAATTTACTTGAAACAGGGCATTCTGATTACTATATGTGTAATTTGTCTACTGTCAACAAATGTCTATGAAATCCACTGGCAAAGTGCATGTTTCCTTCCCCTCTAGTGCTGATCCACATCCAGGATGACAATGGCACTGGTCAGAACATTTCTGACTGCACATTTTTCTGATGAAAATAGCAATTTGGCAAAATCAAAACCTTCCATGGATTATACTGTATCATAATGCTTGCAAAGGGGCCACATGAAGGTTGCATGGGCAACTTTAATCCTGTCATCTTCCAACTTTTGAGTATTTGACTTTGTAACCTTAATAAGGTTCTTTTAATGTAGTATTTTGTATCCAGCATAATAAATATAGGATATATTGAAGATATTGTTTGAAATTCACCTGGTGCTCAGGTTTGTACAAAGACCTTCCATGCTACAGTGAAGTGGGGCTTTGGAGGCTACACAGGGAGTCACCTGATTCCCTATGTGCTGTAGAGGGCAGTGATGCAGATGGGCCAAGAAATCCGTAATTAGGTGGTTACACAGTAGAGGTACTGGGAACACTATTCCAGCCCATGAGCTGCTGTAGTAGCTGCTGGTGGCTGCACTGCAGCTAGTGACTGCACTGCTGCCTGCATCTCGGTTTGAGGTGGAGATTGTTCACCGGACCCCGTGCTCATCACCTGCATCGAACCCCTGGCTTGGTGGAATTCATTTCACACACACAATGAAGAACCCAACACTCCAATAAAACAAAGCCAGATTGTTGCCTGCAGAGCTGTGATTGGGGAGCAGGGGGACTCTGTAGTGCTGTTTGGTTCAGTCACCATGCCAGTCAACTCCCAGGTCTGCAGAGCAAACCACAGGAGATGGCCCTCAACCAACATAAGGAAACTCTATTAAGCCCTTCCCTAGCCTATGGCAGTCTGTCCTGTCCCACTTTACCTGATGGTATCAGGGTTATTTTAGACATAAGGAAATGAAGCTTTAGACATCCACTGGGAAGCTCTCTCAGTGACACTTCTCATCCCTACAACCTTTTCTCTCCTAAATCTCAAAATCCTTCCCTTGACACTCAGACCTGATGACACCTACTTTTGTTCATCTATCCTCCTACGCCTCATGATCCCTCCTCTTACTCCCCTGAGTGATCCCACATGAACACACTGCTTTCTTGTCAGTATGGTCCATCGTGATCCTTCTCCTCCATGCGATTATTTGTGGTTCTTCCTCCTCCTCTGCACAGTCCCTCATTACCCCTCTTCCTCCTCCATGTGATCCCTCATGGTCCCACTTATTAGTTCCTCTCCATGCAACCCCTCATAGCTCCTCCTCATCCTCCTACACCCAGTGCATCATGGTACCTCCTCCTCCATGTGATCTCTCACGGTCCATCATCTTCCTTCTCTGAACAATCCCTTGTGGTCCCCCATGTGCAGCCCTTTGTGGCACTTACCTTTATTCATCTCCCTTGTTGCATCTATCTCCATTGTCCCTCTTTTCTAACACACTATATCTGCTTCTGCAGATACCAATGATACTAACTTTCCTCTGCTTCTCTCTAAGCTCAGAATGTTAGGGAGCTACCAGGCAGCAGCTAGGCAACAGCAGCTGACATTACAGCTTTGTTGCGTCATCACTGCAATGAAGTTCTGCATATCACAGACACGGGAAGGTCTCAGCTGGTTTTGACATGTACTGTTTTTTCAGCTGTAGCCCTGCCTCATTCAGAACACAGGACTGACAGTGTTCGGGAAAGTTTCAGAGTCAAGAACAAAACCAAACTCTCAGAATACACCACTTCACTCTTTTGAGTCTCTTGCACTGCAATTTGTAGGTGGAAAAAGAAACCTGGTGAACAAAGTACAATGAAATTTCCCCCTACCCATTATATTTCCCCCTCTCCTCACCGCCCCCCGCTGTAGAATAGAGAGCAATCAGCCACCTGTGGGACATTTACTTGCCTTCCTAATATTAACTTTTCCAAGAGAATTCCAAAAATCTTCTCTGAAATTCCTGGTATGCTGTGTGATCAAATCTCATCTGGTTCTCTTTAGGTGCTCATACATTTCTGAGATTTCAAGGGCTGCATGTCATGCAGAATATGCACTTTGCAAGCTCCAAAGAACATCTGCAGAAAATTGAGCAAGATATGCTTGAGTACAAAAAAATACCTGAACTGCAACCCTAAATATGGTATTATAATTAGATCTGTGTGAATAATTGGTTTTGGTGTTTTTTTGCTCCCTGCCAGTTCCAAAATATGGAGGGGAAGAAAGGGGGGAATTGACTGAGGTCAAATCGAAACCAACTTTTTTCAGAATTTTTGGCAAATGGAAAAGTAGTAAAAATATCATTTAGACATTTCTGAATTTTTTCCTCTTTTCTTTCATTTCAGTTGAAACAATTTGCTGAAATTGACACATTTATGGAATGTTTCGGTTGACCTGAATCTACATATTTCAGCATTTTTTTTGCCCATATCTACCCAAATAGGTTTGTGGGGTTTTTTACTCTTTGGGATACCTATCTCCTCCCATCTATCCATCCATTCTCTTTTTCCCCCTTTCCCCCATTTATTTCATTTCAATTAACTAACCTTCTCCTTCCTTAAATCAACAAGTAAACAAAACCCAATCAAAAAGCGGATTGCATGTTTGGAGATAGGTGTTGCTCCTGTAGATTATCATAACTCCATTGATTTTGTTAATTTACACCAGCTAAGGACCTGACTCCTAAATTTTAAATACCTTACTATCCCTAAATTCCTTTGCATTGCTTTAGAAAGCTGGCAAATAATAACACACAAATATAATGTCCCCATCATGTTCTCCTCAGAATAAAAAATCCCTAAAACAGACACAAACAGGAAGCAGTTTATGTTCTAATCTTGTTCTTTCCGTACCATTACATAATTACGCTACCCTCAGGAATGAAAACCCCTGAGAGAATTCACCTAGGTTTCCAACTGTTATGTACTTGCTTTCCCCAGTGTGAAAAAAAGTTTGAAGTGCCAGCTGTTTAGAAGAAATAATCATTACAGTGCTTCCTGCTAGCATTTCAAATTAGAGAAAGATAGAGAGCAGCAGAAGTCACCCAGTTCCACACTGCTTTTTTATTCATTTCCTTCTTATTCTCCCTTACTCAGTGAATAGGTATTTAAGCTTCTAGACCCACTGGACTATCTACTGTATGGGTGCTCAGATGCACTAGAAAAGGCAGCAGCCCGAGGAGATCAAAAATACTCTGCATTAGGTAAAATCATCACATTTTGCTAAGGGCTATCGTTCCAATAAGCAAATTCCTAGAAGTCATATCAATTGTGTCATTTCAGGTCAGGTATTTTATAGCCCCACCCCATAATAGATATGCAAATCCTTTTAGGATTAAATTTAATCTGCACCTTCCAAGTAAGTAGGCTAATGTGAGAGATGTCTTTTTGCACAAGTTTACAGAATAGAAAAGCAATAACTAATTTGTGTTGCCATTGTTCACAGCTTGCTTGCTGTTTACAGTTAATTGCGTAGAAACAGACCATCATCATTCACTGCAGATGCCTGTGTAAATTTTATTCATATGCAGTATTGTCACTTCCTATTTCTTATGCTGCTTGTCTATCACGGCTAGTGTAACAACTACTTGTGGGTGGGCATCTCTAGGAATTGCTGGCCTGCTATTCAATCAGCAGTCACAACTGTCTAATTTACCGTTTCTGAAATAGTGGGTTTGTGGTTTGGGTTTGCAGTGGGTTGAAACCAACCAAATTAACAAACCCAATTCAATTGTTTTCTGATATCTTTCCAAGACCTCCTTAAAGCTTATTGGGATGACACATTTGAAACAATTTACACCCTTTTTTTGCTTCATTTCATTTTGTAAAATGTTGGCATTTGAAATGAAAATAGCATTAAACTATGGCACCAAAGCACAAAGCTTTGATCCCACACAGCTTAGGAGAGAAGACAAAAGAGGCACACTTAATCCACTATTTGTTCAGTATCAATGAGCTGGTTTTAGGCGATGTACATTCCCAGCGTCTGAGCAAAGAAGAGACAAAATTCATATCGTTAAAATTATAGTCATGGGCAGGTTCCTATTACAACAAATGTTGAAAAGATGTAAACAGTGAAGTTGTGTCACTATATACAGGGTTTCACTGTAACTGGGAATTGCTGTTATGCACTGAAACAATTTGAGATTTTCATTCTCCTTCCGTATAGGCTGAATCATAATAACGCACTGTTTACAAAATTTACGGTGAAATATTCATTTTAAACCACCAGACCCAGGTGTGATAACATTGATGTCTAGCACTTCCATAAAACATTTCATCCTAAAGTTCCTTATGAACATTAATTATTCACAACTCCCCTCTAGAATCTGTGTCATTATCCCAGTTTTACAGATAGAGCAATGGAGGCTGAAATTAAGTGATTCATTCAGCTCCCATCAAAGCTAATGGAAAGATTCTCATCGTCTTCAGTGGGGCTTGGATCAGTCCTTAAGTGATTTGTCTAACGTCACAAGTCAGGATTAGAGCAAGTTACTTGTATCTGATGCAACTCTGTTACACCAGTTTTGTGTCTGCATAACTTCAGTGCTATGCTGGTATAATTTCATTTATTTTGGCGGAACACCACTGGTGCAGCAGAGTGGAGAATTAGGCTACATGCAGCAGGCTTTGTTAATAAATATTGGAAGGTTCTGCAGGTAGTTCTGCAGCATTTCATTGCATCCCTTTCAAATTGGCTTTTTAGTAGTGACAGGACACCAAGTCATGCAGCATGCCTCAGTGGACAACTTCAGTGTGACAAGCCTTTCATTTTACTGAGAATATCACAGCTCAAAATGCAGTAGTCCCTAGCACATCTTTACAAACAATTCCTGCTCTGTTATGTTCTTAGTCATGACAGTTACATAAAATGAAGACTATTTCCAAGTTATTGTAGTAACTGGCAAGGAATTATAATTGGAGGCTAATTTAAGAACATTAGCAATATTACAGTGTATGTGTCACATGAAAAAAACCTACCTCTGTGGATGACTGTAATCTGTTCACTGTTTCATGGGTCCACAGTCCTCCAGAGAGTGCCACAAAACCCCACATGGTGGCTCTGAATGCTGGATTTTACATTTAGATTTTTTGGCTTAGCTAAAAGATGTGTAAAACAACAAGGCCGAACATTCCCTGGGGACTAAATCATCTGAGGATGGTCCGAGGTGACCTAGTGCTCATGAAATGTGGAACAGGGGTGCCTGTGCTTTTCTAAGGGAATGGATGACTAAACCCTCACTCTTTTGGGGGATACTGTGCCACTTTTTATGGCTATTAAAGCACAAGCATGTGGGACAAGTCTAGTTGTCCCAACACATCTGTGGAAGCTCTGGGGTATCCCAGATCAATTACCATTTTGAATGGAGGTTGTGCCCTGCCCTGACAATGCTGAGGTTGCCCCATCCATTTGGGCTGAATAAATGTAGATCTCAGATCAGAATCAAGCCCTATGAGTCTCAGCGAAACCAAATGAAGCATAGAAATGCTGAATTAAAGTTGCCGCCCAGTACTTTTCTAATCTCTCTGACACATCTTTCTAAAGTATTTCTAATGTACACACCTTTGTAGTGTCTAGGCACCATTTGTGGTTCCTGGATATTTCAAAGCTTGCAAACAAAGTGGGGCCACTAGGTTTCAGCCAGCCTTTTCTTTTGGATGTGCACAGTCACGCCACAGTGATTCATGGCTTTGTCACCTGAAGACCATATCATTGCAGCATGCTCTGGATGAGGCTACATCTTCAGACAACTCACAAAATCTAGCTGGTGAAGAATGTCAACAGTGTTTCTCACAAGATGAAAATACATATCTGGCTGTCTCCCAGTTATGATTTAAGGTGACATTTTAAATTAAGCAATAAAACCAAACATCTTTCTCCAAAAAAACCAGAAAGATACCCCCACCATCACTTTACCCTATGGCAGAAGAATAGAGGAGGGAGCGCTTGTGAGTGATAGATGCTAGCCAAGTTTGTTCAGATACCACAGTGATGGGCTCGGTATAGAATAAAAGGTTTGGATCTTGGACGCCTGAGAGATCCTTTCTTTCCTTGTAGAACTGTTGGTGCTCAGCAGTCCTAAACATCAAGCCCTGGGCCTCTGAAGTCAGGCACTCAAAAGCTCAAGCAAGGAAGATTAGAGGTCACTTTTGAAAATTTGGGGCTCAGCCTCTGTAGTCCTCAGTTTACCAATCTGTAAAATAGGTGTAATATGATTTTTATGCCTCGGAGGGGTGTTGAGGGGCTTAATTTGTGGTTTGTAAAGAGAGATTATCAAAAAAGAGGTGCTGTGGAAGAGCATCATATTAATACATGCAAATCATGGGCCAATCCTGAACTCCTTTCAGAGGGTCCAACTCAACTCTCATTGAAGTCAATGGGATGATTTCTGTGGGAGGAGAATCAGGCCCTATGTTCTTAAAAAACTCCTGTCATGGTATAATTCCCCACTCTGAACCTTAGTGTCCAAAAGATGAGGTACCAGCATGAATTCCTCTAAGCTCAATTACCAGCTTAGTACTTGTAGCGCTGCCACCAACCAGGAATTTCAATGCCTGGTACACTCTGATCCCCCCAAAACGGGGAACCCCAAGACCCAGATCCTCTGATTTAACACAAGGAAAGTAAACCCTTTCCCCACTGATGTGCCCTCCTCAGGCTTCCCCTCCCCTGGGTTCCGCTCTGGAGGATTACTGTGACAAACTCCTTGAATCACAAACAGAGAAGAAAATTCACCTTCCCTCCTTCTTCTCTCTCCCTCTCCCAGACTCTCCCTGAGAGAGAAAGTAATCCTAACACAGAGAGAAATTAACCTCTCTCTCCCTCTTCCCTCCTTTCTCCCCACCAATTCCCTAGTGGATCTAGACCCAGTCCCCTGGGGTCTCACCAGAATAAAAAAACAATTAGATTCTTAAACAAGAAAACCTTTTAATTAAAGAGAGAAAAACAGTAAAAATTATCTTTGTAAATTTAAGATGGATTAGGTACAGTGTTTTTCAGCTATAGACACTAGGAATACCCTCCCAGCCTAAGTATACAAGTACAAATTGAACTCCTTCCAGCCAAATACACAATTGAACTCCTTCCAGCCAAATACACAATTGCAAATAAAGAAAACAAACATAAGCCTAATTCGCCTTATCTACCTAGCACTTACTATTTTGAATTTATAAGAGCCTGTATCGGAGAGATTGGAGAGAAACCTGGTTGCACGTCTGGTCCCTCTCAGAACCCAGAGAGAACAACCAAAAATTAACAGCACACACACAAACTTCCCTCCCTCAAGGTCTGAAAGTATCCTGTCCCCTGACTGGTCCTCTGTTCAGGTGACAGCCAGGCTTACTGAACTTAACCGTTTACAGTAAAAAGAGATATAAAGTACTTCTGTTCTATTAACTCCTACTATCTGTTTATGACAACTCCCGTCGATTTCAGTGGGCATCTTGCCTAGATAAGAACTATGAACTTCACAAGCTGGCCTGCTGTAAGTGATGTTGAAATTTGCTCAACATTTCTCTATGATTTAATAGCAGAAAAGCAAAAGCTAATTTGCCAGTTTTTCCTTTACTTTGGGTAGAATGTGTCCCAGGTCACACATGGTTAGTATCATATACTCAAATAAATATAGGAAAATACCTTTGATCTATCTTAGGTACTTATATAGCTCCCATTACCATCATATCAGAGCACCTCCCAATCTTTTTTGATGTGTTTATCGTGACAACACCCCTGTAAGGTAGGAAACTGCTATTATCCCCATTTAATAGATAGGGAACTGAGGCTCAGAGAGGCTAAATAACTTGACCAAGATCAAACAAGAAGTTTGTGGCAGGACAGGAAATCCTAAGCCTCAGGCTAGTACCCAGAACACTGGAATATCCTTATTCCCTTGGTATAAGTAATAAATGAGACAGAAAATGTTTACAGCTAGCTATATATATTTTTCTTTTAAAATGCTTTACAATGTATGAATGACCACGGATTTCAATAGCCCAGCACAGCAGTGCTAATGGCAAGGTGCAGCAGCATATTTCTATGTATTTTTCCATTTAACAGTATCATTTTTTCCCTTGCAGCAGGCTAAATTTACATCTCTTATCATGTCTTGCAAAGAAAAACTTAAAAAAATTAAATTGTGAAAACTAAATTATTTATACGATTTCATTTGTTATATGGTTTTGGTACTTTTGAGTCTTGCTTCTTTCTAATAGCATAAGACTATTAGGAACTGTAATACTCTTCAGGGGATGTAAGATTTATCAACCCTTGCAGAATGGGATGGAAGCCAAGGCAGGAGATTAAGGGATACTAGTTAAATTAATCAACCTTTTCTCTCTATATTGGCCAGGAAAATGCAGTGGGTTGTTATTCATATATTTTACACAGTAGTAGTTTGCAATTTGACCACAACCATATGTTGAATTTAATATTAAATGTTAGGTCTTTCCAAAAACAGCTCCATTAAAATGTCGATAGCCTTTTTTCCCCCAGACAAATGGCTCTATTTATTTCAAAAAATAAAAATAAAAAAAAAGAGGTGTTGACATGCAACAAAGTGAAAAAGTGTTTCAATTCGCCAGCTTCCACTGAGAAATATTTCATTTTAATCCTAGTTCAGAAGGCAGCCATGTTTGTTTACAAACCTGACTCCAAAGCAGAGATTGATGGATAAGGTGTAGATGAGCCACAAATACATCTCTTAAAAAAAAAAAAAAAACAGGGTCGGGCATACATTCTTCCTGTCAGACGGCGTACAGGTCCCAGTCTCAAACTTTGAAGTGTGATCTTTTTTCTTATGAGCAAAGCTGATGTTTAAGTTTGCTGGAATGAACACAGACCATTATTTCTGTGCTAGTACAAAATGAAAGCATCGTTATGTGAGCAATTTTTAGAATGTATTAAGTCCATAAAAGTTACAGTTTCAGCACACTGAAATTGGTTAAAGAATTATAACATCAAAACCTAGGAAACTATCAAATTAGTCCATCCCTTATTCCTGAGCAGGAGACACCAATAAATACTGTCTTTGTACCAAATATTATGCCCCACCAGCAATGAATGAAACAAACAAATAGGTCACATGCAGCAGGATGGGTAGTTAAGCAGTCAGTAAATGTGTATTATTAGTTATGTGGTAGCATCTGATCTGTAGCTTCCACTGTAAATATATTTGGAATATGTCCTAGAGTGTAGGAGAATCATTAGGTGGGGCTCACTTTCTTATGTCCCCCAGGATAAAAGTGGGCATCCTTGTGCCCCAGCTATCCCTGCATGCCAGACTGGCTCTTTGGGTCTATGAGCAGTCAGGCATTAATCAGACTAGCCTTCAGGCCAAGGATCATATCGTTAGCAGATAGAGTCATGCACCCACACCCGCATATGTACTTTGAGCCAATGACTGTAAGTAAATGACAATGTCGGATGGCAGAAAGTTACAGGCCAGTAAATGCAATGCACTTTGTATATTCCATAAATGAAGGGACCTTGGGTACTGAATAAGAGCCTAACACAGCAGGGAAACAGTGTTTCCCATCCTCTTTGTCAGAGCCCACAGCAGCAATTAATAGATTCATAGATTATAAGGCCAGAAGGAATCACTGTGATCCTTTAGTCTGATTTCCTGTATAACACATGCCACAGAACTTCACTGAATTAAATCCTGTTTGAACCAGAGCATATCTTTTAGAAAAATATCCAATCTTGATTTAAAAATATCCAGTGATGGAAAATACACCACAGCTCTTGGTAAATTATTCCAATGGTCAGTTACCCTCGCTGTTAAAAAATTGCAGTTTATTTCTAATCTGAATTTGTCTACCATCAACTTCCAGCCACTGGACCCTTGTTACACCTTTGTCTGCTAGATTAATTTTATACTAGCTAGATCTTCAAACAAGCCCCAAAAGGATCAGACCACATCTTTCACAGCAAGGATCAGATGATCACTATTTTATTGTAAATATGACAAGAGAAAATTAGATTTAATTTTCAACCAAAAAATGTTGTGGTAACCTATTTTTTGTGTGTGCACGTACTGTTCTGTGCTATGAAATAACTGTCATGTTTTACTCCAGAAGTAGTGTACCGGTGAAATAATTCCGATGTACAAAAGTAAGCCCATTCTGAAACCAACGAGAGCTACACCTGTGGAACTGAGGGCAGAATGGGTCCCTCCCTATATCAGTATCAGTGTGTATGATGTCTACATGCAAGGTATTGACAATGGCAGTACGTTAAATTATATTTTAAAATCTCCATAACAGCAGAACTTTCACTGACAACATAAGAGCTCCTTCAGAAAAAGGAAAAAAAAATAGAAAAAATCTTCTACTGAACAGATAAGAGTGTCTGCAATAGAAAAATAAATCAATTGATAGTGCAATGCCTTCAGTACAATGTCAACAAAAATGTTTTGGTTCATGCAATCATATAATGCATAAGCCATTCAATTGGTATTGCATCCAGTTGGCAGTACATTTTTTTTATGAATAAGGGCTTGTAAAAATTCATTTTGCACTCCATTGTATCATGAAAAGTGCTTGTTATAAGTGAAACCTCTTGTCATGTTCATTTGTCATAACCAAAAGACGACAATAATAAGGTTGTTAAGCCAAGAAACATTATTCTTTCATACAATGTGCACTCTATATCTATCTGCAGTTTCACAACCCAACCAATCTGAAAGTGGATATGTAATCTGCTCTACTGAAGGTACAACAACTCTGTCTGAAGTGGAATGTGTAGCTCACTAATCCAAAGGCATTACAATACATCTATAGCCGGGTAAATGCTACAAAAAGCTGTTCACACACATTCATTTCAATAATACCTGTAAATTCATAAGACTATAAGAACTGCCATATTGGGTCAGACCAAAGGTCCATCTAGCCCAGTATCCTGTCTTCTGACAGTGGCCAATGACAGGTGCCCCAGAGGGAATGAGCAGAACAGGTAATCATCAACTGATCCATCCCCTGTCACCCATTCCCAGCTTCTGGCAAACAGAGGCTAGGGACATCCTAACAGGAGTCATATATTTGAAGGCCAGAAAGGACCTTTGGATCATTTAGGGTATGTCTACATTGCATCTGGGAGCAAGCCTTCCCGCTCGGGTCCACACACTTGTTTTCACTGGCCTCATGCTAATGAGCTAAAAATAGCTGTGTAAACATTGCTTTGATGTTGCTTGGGTTGGAGCAAACACCCCACACTGGCAGAGAAGGTTAACAGTGCCCTGGGGAGGCTGTGCAGGAAGCAGCCAATAGGAAAGGGGCTGTGAGGAACAGCCAACCAGGACCCAGCAGGTCCATATAAAAGGGAGCTGTAGGGAAGAATTAGAGTAGGGGAATTGCTGCTGGAAGCCCAGGCAGTAAGGACCACATCCCTGGAGGGCTGAGGGAATGGTAAGCACCTTGGACAGAGCAGGGGCTGGCTCATGGGACTGAGCAGCTGAGGCCCTGAGATAAGAGCAAAGAAGCTACTGGGTCATGGGAGAGTGGCCCTGGGAAATAGGGTAGCATTGACAGAGGTTACAGAGGAGCAGCAGGAGGCACTATTTCCAGAGTACCTGGGTTGGGGCCCGAAGTAGTGAGTGGGCCTGGGTCCCCTCCAATTACCACTGGAGAAGTGGTCAGACTGTTGGACAGAGATACCACCTCTCCACCCCCCACACAAAGGGAAAACATAGATGACAACCTAGAGGGAGGGCTGAGTTGAGAAGAGGACGCTGCATTCCTGAGAGCTGAGAGCGGAGCCATAGACAGGAGCAGAGACAGAGGCTGAGGTGCACACTGCAGACATGGGTGTTCGCCTCAAGCTAATCCCCCACATGATCAGGAGGAAGTGCCATTCTGGTGATGAGGGCTACACCCCATGACAGCTCTCAAGCCCATCCCACCCCACCCTCACAAGGCTTGAAAGCCCAAGCTGCAGCCCAAATATATCTGAGGGATTAATATTAGGGAGGGAAAGGAATTATTTAAGCTTAGTATTAATGTGGGCACAAGAACAAATGGATATAAACTAGACACTAGGAAGTTTAGACTTGAAATTAGATGAAGGTTTCTAACCATTAGAGGAGTGAAGTTCTGGAACAGCCTTCCAAGGGGAGTAGTGGGGGCAAAAGACATATCTGGCTTTAAGACTAAGCTTGATACGTTTATGGAGGGAATGATATGATGGGATAGCGCTAATTTGGCAATTAATTTGGCATTGATCTTTGATTATCAGCAGTTAAGTATGGTGGTGAGATGTTAGATGGGAGGGCTCTGAGTTACTACAGAGAATTCTTTCCTGGGTGCTGGCTGGTGAGTCTTGCCACATGCTCAGGGTTTAACTGATTGCATATTTGGGGTCGAGAAGGAATTTTCCTCCAGGGAAGATTGACAGAGGCCTGGAGGTTTTCCACTTTCCTGCAGCATGACGCATGGGTCACTTGCTGGAGGATTCTCTGCAGCTTGAGGTCTTCACCCCATAATTTGAGGACTTCAATACTCAGACATAGGTTAGCGTTTGTTATAGAAGTGGATGGTGAAATGTGTGTGCCTGCATTGTGCAGGAAGTAAGACTAGATGATCATAATGGTCCCTCTACCTTAAAAGTCTAGAATCTGAGTCCATAAGTGGCAACAGCTACACAGCTATTTTTTATCATGCTCATGTGAGCACAAGTTTGTGACCTGGCTGTGAGGCTTGCTGCGCAGATGCAGTATAGACTACTCAAAGACTGTTCTTGACAGGTCAGGAATTTCACCCGTTACAACTTGCATTGAGCTCAATGATCCATTGTCATAAACAGATAGTAAGGTTAATGTTCTTTTACCTGTAAGGGTTAACAAGGGAACAACACCTGACCAGAGGACCAATCAGGAAAACCGAATTTTCAAAGTCTCAGGGAGGGAATTTTGGGTGTGGGCTCTTTTGTCTCGTCTCTTTGCTCTCTCAGCTCTGAGGTAAGCTCTCTATTTCCAGGCTTTACAATCTTGTTTCCCAGTTGTAAGACAGGTATAAGACAATTGGTTTTTATATTGTTTTTGTATTTACATGTGTGTAGTGCGAATGTTAAATTGTATTCTTTTGAATAAGGCTGTTTATTCATTTGTTTTTTAGCCAATGACCCTGTTATTGTCACTCTGATACAGAGACCTTTTTATGTCTTTTTCTTTCTTTTATAAGCTTCTTTTAAACATTGTTGGATTTTCTTTCTAGTTGAGGCCAAGGGGATAGGAATCTCTGTGCAGGATTACTGTCTCTCTCAGGGAAAGACGGGAGGGGGAAAAAGAAGGAGGGGGGAAGGTGAATTGTCCCTCGCGTTGTGTTCAAGAATTGAAGGAGGATAATCTCCTAATGTCCCAGGGTGGGACGATCTGGGAGGAGGGTAAAGAGGGGGAAGGGAAGTGGTATTTCCTGTGTGTGAGACTCAGGGCATCTGAGTCTTGGGGTCCCCCAGGGAAGGTTTTGGGGAGACCAGAGTGAACCAGACACTGGAATTTCTGGCTGGTGGCAGCGCTATCAGATCTAAGCTGGTAAATAAGCTTAGAGGAATTTATGCTAGTACCTCATATTTGAACTCTAAGGTTCAGATTGAGGAATTATACTGACACCCATTTGTTACAGTTTCCATAAACTTTCAAGAAAGAGAAATCTTGTTGGTAAGAAATTATTGTGGAAAGAAAATATGTCCCAAATATTCATGCAAATATGTTTTTGCACACGTGTTTCCGAGTGGCCATTTTCACATGATAATCTTGAAATAAGTTTGTAAGTTCTGGAGTCATCCAGTCAGGAAGCAGGAACAAAACTACATAATTTAAGTGATCAGTCGCACTGCATGAAAGTGAATTACCACTAATGGAAACAACAAACACAGTTGTGACAGCTCACAGATTGCAAGAAATCCATGGGATACAAATGCCTAATCGGGCCACCCTCATTCAACAGTGAGTACAAATTGACTCCCAGATTGATAAAAACTGAAGTTTGTTCAACAAATGTAGCCCCTTTTACTTTTGGCAAATCATTTGTGAATAAATTGCTTGTTAAGAATAGTTCATCCAAGTCTACTTGCACCTATATGTTATGTAAAGAAAAATGAATGCCCTTCACGCAAAAAAAACCCCACCTGAGTGTATCAAATAGAGAAATGAATTATTGGTAAGGTCAGACCAATTGCACCCACTGGGTCACAGTGTCAAAGGCATGCATGTGCATATAATTGCATGCAGCTAATTTATATGCATGTATGGCCACTTAGGTGCCTTATTGGCTAGACGCACTTTCAAAATACCCAATGTATTCACACAGGTTGGATTTTTGTGCTCATAAATTAGGAGCATGCAAATGTGTGTGCACATCTTTGAAAATGTGGCTTCCCCTTGCGCTGTAAATCAATGCAACTGTCTCCTTTCCCACAATCTGCTATTTAATAACAGCATCTAAGGAAACCCAAAAACATTGGTAAGAAAAAGCACTCATGTACATGCAATTCAAGTGTAACCCTCCTGTATCACAGAACAGTGGCAATCTGAAAAGTTTTAAATCAACAGACATTCCAGTTCACTGTTCAAGAAAACTTCAGCTGGAGGATCAAAGAACATTGTCTATGAATGAAATACAGAGCATGTCAGGGAAGAGCAATAATTTTTCTTTCCAAGAATTCTTAGGATTTCATTAATTCCAAAGTTCATTTCACCCCGTTTATAAATCAAGTGTTGATGACTCTCCTTTCCATGTACATTTTTTTCATCTTTTATATTTGCAGGAAGGTTTCCCTTTGTGAATTATCAAATTTCACATAATTTCTATTTGCCAGCTCCTGTCTATCTCTTACAGACCTGTCAAGTCAGAGTAGCAACTGGGTCTGGGAGATAACAGTGCTGTTTAAATGTGGATGTGGCATTGCGGATCAGTTTCAATCACTGGCCCCTGGACCATTTTGCAGGAGATCACGAACATTCAAGAGGTGAGATTCTGTGCTGTGCCTCTAAGACTCTCTGTTGAAGTCAGGCATCTATCCTGCTTATGCACTTTTATAGATCCCATCAGGGCCGGCTCCAGGGCCCAGCACACCAAGCACGTGCTTGGGGGGGCATGCCGCGGGGGGTGCTCTGCCAGTTGCCAGGAAGGCGGCAGTCGTCTCCGGTGGACCTCCCACAGGCATGCCTGCGGGAGGTCCACCGGAGCCGCAGGACCAGCAGACCCTCTGCAGGGATGCCTGCGGGAGGTCCACCAGAGCCACAGGACCGGCAAGCGGCAGAGCACCCCCCGCAGCGTGCCGCCGTGCTTGGGGTGGCGAAATGGCTAGAGCCGGCCCTGGATCCCACTTGGCACCTTCAGGCACTTAAATATCTTTGTAAATCTGGCCCTAGATCTGCTTCTGTCACTTCAATCTCTTACAATTATTTGTGTTACAGTAACACCTAGTGGCCCTAATATATAAACACAGCCCTTGCCCTGATGAACTTACAATCTAAAGAAAAGCACAGATAGGCAAAGTAACTTTCCCAGGACAACAAACACCAAGAACTGGGAATAAAACCCAGCACTCTCTGGTCCCAGTCCTGTGCTCCAGCTAGTGACCCACATTATCTCACCTGTTAGCATTCTTAGTCTTCATCTCGGGATAATAAGCACAATTTAAATAAACATCCAATCTCTCTTATCTGGTCCCAATGCTTAGCTGTAACTACAGGGCTCCAAAAGGTATTGCTAAACAATGCTTTTTTCCTTGCATCCAAATCATGTTTTTCATTGCCAAGATAATGCCAGATTCTGCAAGTGTTGAGCCCCTCACAGGATTGGGCACTTACCAGTGGGTGTCCTGGAATTACTGTGCTAGAGATGTCTAACTGGTATTGTGTAGTATTGCTGGATAAAGTAATCCCTATACAACTCTTACCTACCTTATAGGACTGCTGTGTGAATGAACATACAGCAAGGTGCAATGTATGGTAATTATAGTTCTGTTCGGTTATTTCTAGAAGTCCTGTAGATGTTGAAATAAAGTCCTTGCTATGGAGACTGGGCTGGCACACATATAAGTGTCCATGGATTTGTGGGATAATTAGTGAGTAATATGTGGAGTGGAGTTTCCTTTCAATTCTATACCATTCTGCTAACACTTCAGAAATATTTAGGTTGTCAAATCTGATTACTTCTCTTTTGGTGTAGGGGAACATACAAAATAAACTGCACCAAAAATTAGCATTTCTAGCCAGATGAGAAATGTTATTGTCATCTTTCTCTCCCTTCCTCTTTCTTTTACTTCCACACACATCAATATTATGTGATATCCCCAGTGACCAATTTAAAACCAAACCAAACCAATGGACTCTAATCCATTGCTCTTGATAATTTCTGATTTCCTATTTTTAAAAAACTCATGAAATTTCTCTAAAAAAAATAGTGCTGTTTAAATATGTAACCTGAGGATCAGAAAATACTTCCAAATATGGAAGTATCTACAATATGTTCAGCCAAACTATTCAGCATTTCTTTAGGTCAAGGCAACTGTGGGTTTCACTGCCATTCCCATGCTTTGCTGTAAAGTGGTTAAACCTGCGATCCTAACATTTCTAGTTAGTAGTACAGTTTGGACAAGCCAGAGGGCCTCTGGCATTCCTCTGGAGTCAGTGCTACATTAAAAACTTCACTAACTATGCAAGAATGTTCTCCTCTGGTGCACAATAATATATTTTTTGTGGGCAGTCATGAAGAGCACTTAGGATTTTCCCCAAGAGTAGTGTAGGGTTTCTAGCCCTTTCTTCTATTCATTGATTCAACTGCACTCCACTCCTCTATTTGAATAAATTCCTTTTGATGTTTTAAATGCTTCTTTCCATATGTTGGTGGGAGCCAGTGCAGAGGTTATATCGCCTATACTGAGATACTATTACGTCCCTTTCGTTTCTCAGCAAGGCTGTCAATGAACAAGCCCACACAAAGTAGCCGTCACTAGCGGATCCTTCATGTTAGACATGCTACATGTTTTACAAATAAAAGTGCAAATTCAAAAGTGTGTGTAGAGAGTTCCAGCAGAGCTGGGAGTAAGGAATAGCTGATGCTTATCTACATTCTGGACTCAAGTAAAATTTCTCTAGATTTCTGATCTTCGAAATGATACTTTCTTGCACTTCACAAGAATCCCTCAAGTTTCCTTATTTTGCTGCCCAGCACCAAATATATACGAGTATTTGTGTCTATGTGTATAATTCAAACATTGTGGGCCCTAATTCTGCATTCCCTGTGGCTTAAGTAGCCATTAACCCCATTTTCATACTTGCTTTCCACTAGTATAAATGACTACAGCAAGTGTGGACAACAGAGAATCAATCAGGCATTTATATAATAGACTTTGCATGGATGCACAAGTTCTGAGAGGATGCAATGAGCCTGCCTACAATCTCCTTGCATCCCCCTGCACAAGGGCAGGCACAAATGCAGGCTCTGCATGTAGAAGAAAGCCCGCATGCTCCCGCCTAGCTGCCCTGGAGTGCTTACCACCCTGACAGATAGGATGTTGGACCTAATATTCACCAAACCAGCCAATGAGGCTGACTTGAGAACAAAGTTCCAGGTGAGATTGTGCTTCCTGTGCCTGTATAGGTTGGGCACACACTGGACTGTGGAGTAAACCTTTTATATATCAATTTTGCATCCAATTTAAGATAAAACAATAAAAGATAAATATTTCTATACAGTAAAACAAAAAGCATGCCCTTCCTCTGCCTGCCTTGTTTTTGCTCTTCCTTCACTCCACACTTTCTACTTCTTCTAGAGTTCAATCCTTTTCAAATTGCTTCACTTTATATTTTCCTCAAATGTCTCATCCTTCTTCCAGCCCTCCTTTCCTCTTTAACACTATTTTCTTTCTTGATGCTGCCTTTCACCATCTCCTTATTTGCTCTCTTCCTAACTCCATATTCTGAAGCAGGAGTCCAACCCCAGAAAGATGGTGAAGGCATTACACATCCAGAGATTTCCTTGTGCTGCCTCATTGTTTTAGGCTTGAGAGATTGGCTTCGTTTTGAGTACTTCTTTTGATTCACCCTGTCAGGCTACTACTCCTGCAGAGCAGTCCACTCCAACAGATCAGGCAATCTTACCTGAGCATCCCTCCAACAAAGCTAAGATACCCTCTCAGCCTCTACTGGATACTTGGTAGCCCTCACTGGGCAACTCCTCCAAATGCAGGAGACAGATGCCTCAAAGACAGAATGAAGTGCCTTCTTCTCTTATTCTCAGAGGTTCAAGGGATTGGTCAGAGGCCCTAGTAGCATCCACAAATGAGAGCTACTCAATCTGGAAAGCTCCCAGCAGTGCACACTGCAAATGTATAATGGGCAAGGGAGTCATGAACAGTCACAGAGCGTCTTATGACATCAAACTAGGGGAATCAGGTCAGAACTGATGAACAATTTGGCCATAAATAAAAAGAAATTGGCCAGATCCTATTCTACTTCATTTTCCATCCAGCCTTTCCCCGCTCAGTCCAATTCTGATAGAATTGCCTGTACTGGGACAGCTGGAGACAGTAATCTAAATGCAAGAGAAGCAGAGGCATGACTCCTCAGTGAAGGACTTTCTGATAATCTCATCTAGACATGCAAAATGCAAGATTTCAAATAAAGTGTTAAAATGCTTTCAAGTTAAGAAAAAATGCAACCAATAAATCCTACAACAGAGTTTATAGGGACTTTGTTTTGTGGCCAAAATCAAAGTTAGGAAATAAAATTTGCTTCAGGGACTTAGCCTCTAATCCTTGACTCTCATTTGACCAATAAAGTGGCTGATGGAAAGTGTATGTCTCTATCAAATCCTGCCCCTCAGCACTGGCTTCTCTGTTCCCTGGAGTCAACAGAATTAGGGAATTTCACATGCTAGTCAGAGCTGTCTCACTGGACAAATCTCTGAAGCCAAAATATGACTTTTAGAATATAATATTTTGCAAAATACATCTCCCAGACTTGATGACAAGCTATATGTAGCTCAAAAACTTCTGTCTCTCACCCACAGAAGTTAGTCCAAAAAAAGATACTTCACCCACCTTGTCATTCTAATATCCTGGAGCCAACACAGCTACAAAAACACTGGAGGTTGCAAAATACTGAAATTTACCGCAGCCACTGCTGGAATACTGTGTCCAGTTGTGGTCCCCACAATTCACCCAGGATGTTGATAAATTGGAGAGGATTCAGAGAAGAGCCATAAGAATGATTAAAGAGCTGGAAAACATGCCTTATAGTGATGCACTCAAGAAGCTCAATTTATTTAGTGTAACAAAAGGGTTAAGTGGTGATTTGATTACAGTCCATAAGTACCTATATGGGGAACAAATATTTAACAATGGACTCTTCAGTCTAGCAGAGAAAGATATAACATGATCCAATGGCTGGAAGTTGAAGCTAGACAAATTCACACTGGAAATAAAGCATCAATTTTTGATGGTGAGAGCAATTAATCATTGGAATAATTTACCAAGGGTAGTGGTGGATTCTCCATCACCGACCATTTTTCAATCAAGGATGTTTTTCCAAAAGATCTGCTCTAGGAATTATTCTATGGCCTGTGCTATACTGGAGGCCAGACTAGATGATCACAATGGCCCCTTTGGGCCTTGGAATCTATGAATCTGTTGGTTCAAACTGTGTTATGCAGAAAGTAAGGCTAGATTATTAGAATGGTCCTACTGGCTATATAAACGATGCCTTTATAATTGACTCTTCTTAAAAATACCAGGAACCCTCATTAAAGAAAAATCTGAATGGTTGCAAATTTTAGCTGTCCGGGGAACAGATTCATTTAGGGTAAAACTCCCTCTGTGCAGGGGGCCAGCCCAAGTCCTATACATCATCCTAACAAAACCTATTGGGTTTTCAAAACTGCCTTGCTTTTATTTTAGTTCTTGTGCCCAGTCCAAAATCAGTTGAGATTATTATGTCAGGCCTATTTCTAAAGGACAGAAATCATGACTACTTGGTGCAAAGGGCTTGTGTTAGCTCTGACTTGATGACTGGTGATAATCCACATATAGATCAGTGATGTATCATTATTCCTATCAACCAAACAGAATCACTTTCTCTTTAAAAATCAAAGTGGTGTTTTCTGTGAGGCCAGAATCAGACCCATTGGTCTGGCCCTATTGGAGTAAGGTACTATTCAATGCGATATTAGAATTGGGCCTCTTATATGTAACCTTGTCTCTTCCCTTAGTTACTAACTGAGCTGCAGTTTTCCAGAGGATCACCCCAGGCTGTTAGATACTCAACTCCTATTGAATTTCAGGGGTGTGTGGGCAGCTTTGTTCATTAGGCTCCTTTGAAAATCTCTGCTCATGTGAAAAACATGGTTCCCACAGTGTCCTGAAGAAAACTCATGGACCCAGGGTTCCAAGGACACTTTGGCAAATTTTCCTCCCTAAAAGCATTTCCAAATATGTGTGGCAATATCCAACTGTTGGAACAAAACTGACTGACACGGTAAATATTGGTGACCAAGTGGCACAGGAATTTGTGGCAACTGAGACTTCACAGCTGCAGTTTGGGAAAGGAGGATTTGATCCGAAACAACTGGGCAAGTTGGAGAATTAGGGCATATAGTAAATGATCTAGGATTTATTAGCAGTACATAGTTCAAAATAGGCTTGATGGACTGTTTGTGCTGGAACTGATGTGAAAACACTGAGCAGCATGATGCTCTGGCACTCTTAAAGCCCTTATGGTATTGACATCTTAAGAGACTAAAAGGATTGAAAGGTGTTCCAGTCTTGTCTGCCAGCTACCATCTTGCTCCTTGAGTGAAAAGTGTTGATAATGTACTAATAGTCCATCTATCCCACACAGAAATGACAGACTAAATTGGCTGCCTACTTATGTCTCAGCACTTCTAACCTTGCTATTGATATTAGCCATTTCACCACTGGTAATTGGCAGTACATCTTAAGTGCTCTTTAACAGGAATACACTATAGAGGAGTACTATAGCACAAGGAATAAGAGTGTGTTCTGATGTACAGTCATTTACAGTAACTCGGCCAAGGAACATAACGCATAATGTAAGCATGGCAAATCACTACAGACTACATTAAAAGCTTGTGATAGGCTATGTCCCATACTCTTTTCTTTACTGATGTGGTACATGCTCTTGATCTTTCCCATGATGTGAAATGAACATCTCTTTACTTGAAAACACATCCCTCATTTTTTTTTCCTTCTAAGAACAGGCTGCTGCTTTTTTTTTTTTTTTCCCCATTTTGGCCCACACCAGAGACAGTTTAGCTTTGATCATTGCCTGTGCTCAGCAACAGGAAATATACAGCACATATTGTGCTGTCATTTGGGTGGACAGGGAACAATACACAAAACTAAGTTAACAATAACATGACAAATGCATATATATGCTGTTCCATAGGTTTCCTGAACCAAAGGGCAACTTACGCAACACAGGCTCCCTCACATTGTTTTTGTTAGCTGTCGTTCTTTATTTACTGCCACTGCCACTGGAAAAAAAAAAAACCTGATTTTCTCAGTGTCATACACAGGAATTTGTGCTGTAGCTGGCTGTACATCCTATTTTTCTCCAATTTCTTGTGTGTTTTATAAGCCCTTTTCATTTTATAGCACCTCAGTCCTTTATTCCCCCTGATATCAAGTTAATCAGCTATTATGTACATTGACTACCTAGAATATTATGGTCTACTTCTAAGGAAGCATAAACAGTTGCATGAGAACATTTAGCTCTCTCACCAATATACTAGAGGTCCTTTAAATGCCTGTACTCTCAGCTGGCCTCTTCAGTAGCATGGGTTTAATTTCTACCTGTCACAAAACTGTCACATAAGCAGAGGCCTTTTGAACATACAGCTTCCAAACCCCTATAAAGTATAAGACCTATTTTACTAAGACTTCTAGGTTCTGATATTGTACATAAGGTGCAAAGACCCTTTTTTTTTTTAAACTGAGCATCTCATAAGAGCTCCAAGTCATGCATTTGGAAGCTCCAGTTAACACCGATGCACATAAATACCCATTTGGTGCACCTAGACACCCGTCCTGCAATCAGCTCCATGCAAAGCATGTTGCAGTATTGAGGCTCTAAATACTGATTTGATTCCCGATAGGGATTTGTTTATCCCAGTTAACATGGTCTTTAGGTAAAACTTGATTCCCTATACCTCTATGATGGCTCTTCAGTGCCAATTTTTTCACCAAAGGTTAAATATTTAATTGATGGGCATTTATAACAATTGCTGTGATAGGATTCTGAGTGCCTTTTGGTGTTAGAGCTGGGAGGAGAGTGTAAAAAATTATATGGAAATATCTAGTCTATTTTTTAAACAAATTAATTTCTACTACATCTGTGCATCTTCAGTTCAATTTCTATGTCTATTCTAGCAATCAAGTTTAGTAGCAGGCATGAGACAGTGAATTTTAAGTAAATACTGCAGAATATTCCTGGAAAGTAAATTGTAAATTCATATTCATAAGAGATGCATACTGTAGACCTGGTTTTAAGAAACACAGCCATCTAGTCAGGTAACAGATAGACATAGATATATAAGTTCAAGCAAAACACCTCAAGTACCAAATTATGGCTATTCGAACAATGTTCATGCTTCCAGGTTCACAGAGTATTCACATTCATTTGTGTGATTTTTTTGAAGTGTTTCATTACATTTAAGATCCACTATTTACCTTTTATCGGTCCATTTAGATAATATTATCTGACTCCTAATTTCTAAGCAAAGTAAAATAAGTTACAATGAAAACAATGTACACAATTGGAGAAGCCGTTAGAGTAAGAAAAATTGTGAAGACCATGTAAAGACTGAGGTTCATGGATTCTCAGTTCAATATTTCTTTAAATGATTAAGTCAAGTCTCTTTCAAAGGTAAAATATTTAAAGTAAAAATTCAATATTATTCTTGGAAAGATTATTATTTACATATTGAGGCAGATATTTTTTTAAAAGCCAAATCTCAGCAAGGCTGTGAATGTTGGAAACATAATAGGTTTTGTGCTTCTCTGACTCACATAGATAAATAAGCTTCATGTGACTTTTTGGCTCAGTGAAACCTTTCCATTTCTCATGGGTTTTTCTGCAGAAGCATTACAAAATTCTTGTGAAGTTCTGATTCCTTTGTGTTTGAGGGGATTGAGGGGTGACTCCCTCATATTTGCAGAGTGCTATAAAATAAGTTATATACTTCACAGAGCAAATAAAGAGGCAATCACAGTTTTATCCCATGCCTTCCTATCAGGGCCGGCTCTAGCCATTTCGCCGCCCTAAGCACGGCGGCACGCCACGGGGGGCGCTCTGCCGCTCGCCGGTCCCGCGGCTCCTGTGGACCTCCCGCAGAAGTGGCTGTGGATGCTCCACCGAAGCTGCGGGACCAGCGGACCCTCCGCAGGGACGCCTGCAGGAGGTCCACCAGAGCCGCCTGCCGCCCTCCCGGCAACCGGCAGAGCACCCCCCGCGGCATGCCGCCCCAAGCACGTGATTGGCGTGCTGGGGCCTGAAGCCGACCCTGCTTCCTATTGTTTGTTGCTTTCACATGATTCATCAAATGAGAGTAACATACAATAGGAAGGGATACAAAAAAATGACTATAAATGGCTATAGAAAATGCTAACAGATAGGACAAGGCTTGCTGTACTAAGATCAGATGGTTACTTTTGTGTAAATATTTAATAGGATAACACTTTTGGGGTGACTAAGTGGTAAATCAATAGGAACATTACTGGAGTGTATGCTGAACAATGGCTTGTTAAGTGATACTGTTATAAACTTTGTTTACTTCATTGCTTTGGATTATGGTATTATATTTATCCAGTGTCTTTACTAAAATAAGTTATATGCAGCTTTCAGCTGAACTCCCTTGTCAGATTTTGTTGTGAGGAGCTTTTTAGAATCATTTGTTTCATCTTTCTTTTTCAGTTCTCTACCCAATAAAATTCTGTACCTGAATTGTGATAGGTTGCTAAGCAACAGCCTTACCTTCCAGTTCTCTAATTTTACATACCTTTCAGTAGCAGGGAATTGGAGCTGGCTAAATAATTCATTAGGAATAATTTAGTGAACAAATGTTCTGAATGTTTGTCAAATAAATTATCTGTGATGAATGTTTTTTAAAAAACATTCATTATTCAACCATGATTTTACAACAAGATTAGACACAAAGAGTCAAGATTTTTAAGTGACTAGTGACTTTGGATACCCATCTTAGAGGGGCTTGATTTCAGAAAGTTCAGAGCACAGACCTTCTCCTTATCTCAATTATGCTGGTGTAAATCAGGAATAATTTCACTAACATTAATGGAACTACACTGGTATATAACTCATGTGAGTGGGAGGAGGCTCAGATACACTTGTCAGTAGTCCAATCAGTAATCATATACTTGGAGAAAAAAAGGTATTTTCAGAGAAGATTTGAAGTAAATGAGGTGGAAATATACAGAAAGTCTATTCCAGCTAGTGTTAGGGACAGAGAAGAAGAAACTTGCATCAAGTGTGATAAGTTTATATGGAGGACAGAGTGGAGACCAGAACTTGATGAGTGGAGGAAGAAGAGGAAAGTAGAAGGATCAGGCCCATGTGATAAGTTGAAGGAAGGCTATACAAATCATTAGTATGTGAGTGACTATCCTAAGACTTGTGCTGAGCATCCAAGCATGCCCAGTGCAATCCTAAGGCTTGTGCTGAGCATCCAAGCATGCCCAGTGCAAGCTAGATATTTCCAGAAACCCACGCACACTTGGACTCAATCCTGGTCTACACCTAAAAATTAGATCTAACCTAAAGACATCACTCAGAGCTGAGAAAATTGTCACACCCTGTGAGATATAGTTAGGTTGACTTAACTCCAACTGTAGATGAAGCTAGGTCAACGGAAGAATTCTTCTGTCAATCTAACTACTGCCTCTCAGAGGGGTAGATACTTACATTGAAGAAAATCTCCTTCCCCATCGATATAGGAAGTGTCTATGCTATAGCAGTATAGCTGCAGCTCTGTCGCTGTGTTGCTGCAGTGTAGACATGGCCTCAGGTAAGTACTCATACATTTAATAAAAAGTGCTCTGCCTTCTCCCTGGACTCCCAAATGCTTGTTAAACATTACAAAAAAGGACAGTTTAAACCTGGGTCCTGGGGCAAATGAGCAGCTCATGGGATTGTGAAACAGTTCTATTTCTTGGTAATTTTTATCTCTATGTTATAGGGCTATCTTTGATCTGAACTTTTTCCTGTATCCTGTAGTCATAGAATCAAAAACTATTCTACATAATCTGTCCCACAATGCATGTCTGATAAAGGTATGGGGAATAGATACTTTAAATATTCCTATATCTTGCAACAGAAGCATGTTTTTAAAAGTATTTAAGCACCTAAAGACAGTGGTGCTGGAAGAATTTTTATAGTGGGGGTGCTGATGGCGGAAACCATCTGAGACAGGTTCGGTCACAGAGACCAGTCTGAGGCTGTCACATGCTGGAATAACCTCTGAGCCCATTTTCCACTGCCAGCTTGGATTCCAGAACCCTACCTTGTTGAGCCAGACATGCTAGCCTGCTGCACCAAAAACACAGGGTCTGGGCCATGCCCCCAGAGCTGCAGACTTTAACCAAAAACTGCTCAGCAAGTCATCTATCTCAGACACCCAGCTCCCAAAGGAATCCAAACCCCCCAAAAATCTGTTTTACTCTGTATAAAGCTCATACAGGGTAAACTCATAAATTGTCCAGCCCTCTATAACACTGATAGAGAGATATGCACGGCTGTTTGCTCCCCCAGGTATTGATCACTTACTTTGGGTTAATAAATATAAGTGATTTTATTAAGTATAAAAAGTAGTGTATAAGTGGTTTCAAGTAATAACAGACAGAACAAAGTAAGTCACCAAGTAAAATAAAGCAAAAACAAGTAAGTCTAACCCTAATACATTAAGAAACTGATACAGGTAATAGCTCGCCCTCAGAGATGTTCCAAAAAGCTTCTTTCACAGATTAGACACCTTCCTAGTCTGGGCCCAATCCTTTGCCCTGGTACAGTTCTTGTTAGTTCCAGCTCAGGTGGTAACTAGGGGTCTCTCTCATGACTTGCAGCCTCCTTTGTTCTGTTCCACCCCTTTTTATAGCTTTGGCCCAAGGCGGGAATCTTTTCTCTCTCTTGGTCCCCACCCCTCTTTCTAAATGGAAAAGCACCAGGTTTAAGATGGATTCCAGCATCATCTGATATGGTCACATGTCACTGTAAAACCTCATTCTTCATTACTCACCTCACATACACAGGAAGGCTTGCAGGTAAATAGACTCATTTACAACCAATTGTCCTAGTCAATGGGAGGTACACAGGAAGACTTACAAGTAAAACAGAGCCATCTACACTCAATTGTCCTGGTTAATGGGAGCCATCAAGTTTCCAAGCCAACATTAATGGCCCACACTTGGCATAATTACAATAGGACTTCAGAGTAATACTTCTAGCTTCAGATACAAGAATGATACATTCATACAAATAGTTTGAACAGACTCACTAGATTATAAACTTTGTAATGATAGCTTTCAAGAGACCTTTTGCATAAAGCATATTCCAGTTACATTATATTCACATTCACAAGCATATTTCCATAAACACATGGAGTGCAACGTCACATCTAGATTGTGTTTGTTATTACTACTTCAAGCCAGAGGATGTGGCAGCACCCCTGGAAACCTTAGTTCCAGCACCTATGCCTAAAGATGCAGATGGGATGAGTCCAATGGGAGTTAGACACCTGGCTCTTATGAAACTTCCACTAGGGTCTTATCTGCATTTTTAGGTGCCTAAATACCATTTAAAATTTGGTACTTTGTTCCCTGTAGCGTTAACTTTAGACAAAGGCTGTGAAACTGGAAGGGAAGTAATAAACTAAAAATGCTATATTATTAAAACAGAAAAGAAACTGAACTTTTCCTTAAAATGCAGGAAAATTTCTTTCCTCTCTTTCAGGACAATAAACACCTTCAGTAATGATGGTCAAATACATACTATACATTTTTAAAAGCAAAATTAAAAAAGAAGCCCAGATATTTTTTTTAAAAAATGTATCTCTAAATAGTTGCACCTGCTATTTTTGTTCATATAATTCTTTGCAAGAATGTTCTGCTACTTTTCTACATCAGAAAATGTGGAAACTGGATAGCTGGGCCTGCTCTAAGCTAGATAAAAGCAGAGGTCTAGAAGAAATCTGGTTGGAAAATAAGTATTTATAATTTAAAAGCAATTCTAAAAAGGCCTCAAAAAAGTATAAAAGTAGAATGACACTATCACAAGCTAGGATCAACTGGTTTTATATCATATCAAGAAAAAGAAGGGGTGGTTGATAAATTTCTGAAGGAATGATGCCATAGCATCTGTCACTAAGTATACTGCCTAAAAATGTGGTGACTATTTCAGGAAGTATCATTTTGATATTTGTAATTCCAAAAATATCTGCATTAAGAAAGGAATTGGGAGGAATGTAATGAATAGCAGAGGATTAGTAAAAGGATTTTCAATGGGACATAGATATTTTCAAAACTTTACCCATGAAGCTTTTCACTTCTAGACCACACATTCATTTATGTTGTATATCCTTAATGAATGCCATGAACAGCTCCTGGTGTTGCTCTCTGCACTTCTCCTGAAATTATGCCATGAAGATCATTTTGGTTGTGCCTCGAGATGGCCTGAAGCCACACTATGATTCAGGGAGGAGTTCCTCGGCAAGGGGGAGGAGATGATTTAATAGGATCCGGGCAAGGATCTTCCTTGCAATGGAGAGGAGGACAATGCCTCTGTAGTTCCCGCAGAAAGATGTGTCCCCTTTCAGTATTGGTGTTCTATCAATCATGATGCCCTCTGGAAGGTGCTGTGTAGATTTGGTTGTCCACAGAAATTCATTTCCATCATCATACTACTCCATGATGGGATGACTGCCACCATTCTGTGCAATGGCTCAGAGACCAAACCATTCATCATGTCAAGTAAGGCTGTGTCATTGCTCCAACACTCTTTTCCATTTACCTTGTTGTGATGCTGATTCTCATCTGTGACCACCTTACTGATGGAATCGGGATTGAGCATCATAAGGATGGCCTGCTCCTCAGTTTCTGATGTTTCCAAACAAAATTTAAGATCACGAGAACTGGCATCATTGATCTTCAGTATGCAGATGACTGTGTCATCCTCACACACACACAGGCCGACCTGCAAAGCACCCTACATCTTTTTGCAAATGCCTATCACAGCTTGGGTCTCTCTCTCAACATCAGGAAGACTGAGGTACTCTATCAGCCCTGATCTGCACAAACTACTCTTCATACTTCACAAATCACTATTGGTGGAAAACCCCTGGAAATGTGAACCTTGGCAGCCATCTCTTCCAAACAGCCAGAAATTGAATACGGGATCTGCTGTGCCAGCACATCCTTTGGTAGACTACTCAAACGAGTCTTCAATGATAGGGATCTGCAAACAGGCACCAAGATCTTGGTTTACAAGGCAGTTGTCATTCCCACCCTTCTCTATGGGTGTGAGACCTCGGTAACCTACAAATGACATCTCAAGCGGCTGGAGGAGTTCCAGCAGTGCTGCCTCAGAAGGATTCTCAGGATCAGCTGGGAAGATCAATGCACTAACATCAGCGCTCTCTCTGCAGCCAACATCAGCAGTGTAGAACCACAGGTCACGAAACACCAACTCCGCTGCACTGGCCCTGTGTACATATTCCTGACATTCACCTCCCAAAGCAAGTACTCTTCTCTCAGTTAAGTCAGGGAAGAAGGGCTAGCGGAGGGCAGCAGAAGCGCTTCAAAGACATATTGAAAGTACACTTTAAAAAGGGAGGCGTCAACTCAACCAGCTGGGAGGACTTGGCACGGAATAGAACACAGTGACGCCACACCATACACAAAGCCACAGCTCACTTTGAGAACAGATGTGATCATAAGACAAAGAAGTGACAGAAGAAGAAAGAAAGGGCACAACACTCCAGTCAACAACTATGTTGCCTCCAAGATTAAACCTGTCACTTCTGTGGGAAAATCTGCAGGGCACAAATTGGGCTCCTTAGCCACCTAAAAATCCACCAATGAGCTCCCTTGGCAGACATCATCCTCACATCAAGGGATAGCCGAAGGAATATCCTTAATATGGCCCATGTCACTATCTGATAGTTGTTGGGTAGCCAATGTAAAAAGTCTATGGTGCTGTAGACACATCATAAATACTACAGTACCACCATGTATGGCACTGATTAGTACCCTAGTAAGAAATCTTAGCAGAGAATCAAAGTACTAAATAGGCCTGGGACTGAACTACCTTCTTACCCATAAAGGTGGTTGTCACATTTAAGAGGCAAACTGCACCTCTGACTTCTCCCAGTCTTCCTGAGTGCACCGTCTTTAAGTCTCACGTCTTGAGCTGTGACCTGTCTCTAGGGATGAAATCACATGATTTTCCCTGTTCAGTCCAGGCCCTAGTTGCAGATCCCTGTGCATCAAGTACGATTTACCTAAGCAGATCTGACTTATGTCCAAACCCTGCAATTATGTTCCCTCCAGGGCAATGGCAGTGGTAATCAGTGACCAAACATCTTCCACAAAGCAAAGTATTATTTATTTAGAACAAAAGCATTGCAGAGAAAATATATCTCAAAAACAATAAAACAGATTGTACAAGTGTCTAGATTTTTCCAAGGCTAACCGTTCCATGAATCAGAGAAGGCCCTACTCCTTACACTCCCTCTGCAGATTCGCTATCTGAGACAGCCTGTATCTACAGACAGAGTCTGACAATTGACTTTCCTATGCCCCCTTGAGAAAAGTTTTTAACTCTTTCGTGTTCTGTTGATCTCTAGCCTCCCAGCTTTGAAAAACATAAGGATTGCACACTATTAAAGACCAGAGACAGAATCTTAAGGCTAACAGCATAACTCATAGTCTTTCAGGTGTGTATTGGGGTGTCCTTATCTAGATCTGTTGTCTGACTGCCCTATTGGCTCCTCCCACAGCTTTCTATTTATTTAGATACATTCATCTACTCACCAACCTACTGAGGAGGTCTTTAAATTAGGTTCAAAGGAGGCAGAAGACAAAAGGCCACAGGCTGATATAAAAAAGGTAATCTTATCAGAAGACTAAATGATAGAGGAAGTATATGGGGCAGGGGGAATAGGAGCAACAAGAAGGATAACAGTGGAGGAATCTGCTGAACAGTTTAGATGATGTTTATACATAAATGCAAGCATTATGGGGAATAAACAGGAAGAAGTGGAAGCATTAGTACATAAGCTAAATTATGACTTAATAGGCATCAGAGTGACTTGGTGGGATAAATCTCATGACTGGAATATTGGTATGTAGGTTCAGCTCGTTCAGAAAAGACAGAAAGGGGGAAAGGGAGGAAGTGTTGCATTATACATCAAGAATACATACAGGTGTTCCGAGGTGAGCAGCTGAAAGTCTTTGGGTGAAGATAAAAGGGGAAAAACAGGAGCAGTGTCATGTTTGGGGTCTACTGTAGACCTCCATATCAGGAGGCGGCGGTGTGTGAGGCATTTCTAAAACAAACAACAGAAATATCAGAAGCACAAGTCCTGTAAAGAGTAAACTTTAGCCATACAGACATCTGCTGAAGAAGTAATACAGCAAAACACAAAATGTAAAATAAGTTCCTGGAATGTACTGCAGAAAACTTTTAGTTTCAGAAGGGAGAAGTAACAAGGGGGCAGCCTTTTCAGCCTTGACTCTAAAAAAACAGTGAGGAATTCATTGCAAATCTGCCGGTTGAAGGTAATTTGGGTAAAAATGATCATGAAGTGATAGATTTCATAATTATAAGGAAAGAAGGAGTCAGAGAAGCAGAATGAGGAGACTTTAACAAACTTAGAGCTGTTAGGTAAAGTCCCATGGGATGAAAATCTAAGGGAAAAAGCAGTTCAGGAGAGCTAGCAGTTTCTCAAAGAGACAGTTTTAAAGGCACAACAGCAAACTATCCTAATGCAAAGGAAAGATAGTATGAGTAGGCAGAGGACAATATGACGGCATCAGGAGCTCTTTAATTACCTCAAAATTCTAAAAAGAATCCTACAAAAATTAAAAAAAAAAAAAAGAAATTGCTAAGGATGAGAACAGAGGAATAGCGCAAGCATGCAAGGAAAAAATCAGAAAGGCTAAGGCACAAATTAAGTTACACATAGTAAAAGACATAAAAGGCAATAAAAAGAGGATCTATAAATACAGTAGGCGCAATATAAAGATGAAGGAAAGTATAGGTATTCTACTCTGGAGGGATAGCTCAGTGGTTTGAGTATTGGCCTGCTAAACCCAGGGGTGTGAGTGCAGTCTTTGAGGGGGTCATTTAGGGAGCTGGAGTAAAAAAAAAAAATCTGGCAATTTGTCCTCCTTTGAGCAGGGGGTTGGACTAGATACTCTCCTGAGGTCCCTTCCAACCTTGATATTCTATGAAACTAATAGCTGATGATGCCAAGGAGTTTAATGCCTATTTTGTTTCAAGAAGAACAGGACTACTTTGGCACCTTCGAGACTAACAAATCTATTTGAGCATAAGTTTTCGTGGGCTACAGCCCACTTCTTCGGATGCATAGAATGGAACACACAGAAAGAAGATATTTATACATACAGAGAACATGAAAAGGTGGAAGTAGCCATGCCAACTGTAAGAGGCCAATCAACTGAGATGAGCTATCAGCAGGAGAAAAAAAACCTTTGAAGTGATAATTGAGATGACCCATAGAAGTTGTGAGAAATTAACATCCGGAAATAGATTCAATTAGTGTAATGACCCAACCATTCCCAGTCTCTATTTAAACCTATGTTAATTGTATCTAATTTGCATATTAATTCAAGTACAGGGGTCTGTCTTTGGAGTCTGTTTTTGAATTTTTTTGTTGTAAAATTGCCACCTTCAAGTCTGTCACTGAGTGGTTAGGGAGGTTGAAATGTTCTCCCACTGGTTTTTGAATGTTATGATTCCTGATGTCAGTTTACAGCCAAGCTCTAAAATACAACTACATTTGTTCCAATTCCTCAGACAGAGATAAACACCTACAAGGCTGTGATGCTGTTTCCTTGGTAACACTGGTCAGGCTGCTCAGTCATTCTGTTCTTGGAGCTTCAGTGTTATCAGCACTAGCAGACGGTGCAGCCTGCGAATTCAGCATACTTCAATGTTACTCTTAAAGAAAGACCACTGGCACAGTTCGGTGACAAAGGCCCTCAGCCAGGTTTATTGCCCTCAAATCACAGTCCTAGCACCCTGGCTCCATGGTTACAGGTACACTAACACACATGAGTGCCTAGTGGAAAGGAGTGGCTCAGTCAACAGCAGGAGTCTCTGCTGTTCCAGATGCCACAAAAACGGATAAGATGAGGTACCCTGACATTTATAGACTGAAACAAACAACTGGGACAAACAACTTGCGTACCATCTTACGTGTTTTATGACATCTGTTTGTTACCTCCTCTTATTCCTGGTATTTTGGACAAAATATCTCTATTCATTATTCTGTCAAACCATCTTCTCTTGTATTAGATTGGGGTGTATTTGTATTAGCCTTTTGAAATGTGTTTACTTAAAAATTTAGTGTGTTATTATTTTGGCAAGGCCGGTCCTACTCTGGCTCACAGCCTTTGGTTTAGGCCTCAGATCTTGCAACAGCCCCAGTGCACCAGGCTCTTTTGCTGTACTACACCCAGTATCCTTAATCTCCTCAATTTACAAGCTATATGAGCAGGTAAAATAGCACCAATATTGGAAGAGCAGCTGACTGATGACCAAGATGATGTCTGACCGTGACATCCATGCTGTAGCCAAGTTGTAAACCTAACTGAGTATGTCGAACATGGTTGTTAAACCAGCAAAATGGTCTGTGATCCATACAGGAAATTCTAATAATCTTCCATAGCTACAGAGTAGCTTTACCTCACTGAGCAGTACAAATTCATACCATTATTGCACATTATTATTCATAGAATGATACATAGCAGCTCCATGATTGTCACAGTGACCCCTTTCGGGATACCTGGATAAATGCACTCACCGTTTCTGCATTCACTCATGTGTGTCTGGGGACATATTCCCTGGCTGGTGTTGAAGTGTACTGATAGTGCAGTGTGAATAGGTTTGCAGTCCCGCTGGCCATGCTTGTGATTGGTAGGTAGACAGATACAGATTTCAATCTCCACTTCAACCATGCCAGCACTTTTCACAAGCACTAAATGTACTTTTTAAAAGTGTTTAAAAATCAATTTTAAAAGGATAGGATGTGATTCTTATACTCACCAGTCTGAAGACACATTGAGTAGGCAATACACAGTAACTTTCATGTTGCCCTGCATTTATTTATTATTGACCCCGAAAAAAGGGCAAATTCTAATGTGCAGTGGGCCTCCCAGGGTACCCAGGATGGTCCAAATCTATTCATTCCACCTTCAGATAAAAGCCTTTTTATTATCACAAAATTATGAGATCCTCACGACTCCATCAAGAACATGAAGGATCCCACAGGGAAATGAAAGGTTGTATTTCAGGTTTTTAGAGAGACAGCTATAATTGAAGCTATAGAATACTGATTATAGGATTCTACTATGAGAACACTGAAAAAGAATCAGCAAAAATAAGAATCTTGATTAAGCAGGGGTTTAATGGGGATAGTTCAGAGAAGTTAGTGAAGCATAAACTGAAATGGAATTCTCGAAATCCCAGATTGACTTAAAGACAGGAGAGATAACGTTTAACTAATTTTCAGGTAATGTCTTGGTTCTTCACTTCCCCATATTTCCATTTGATTTTATTTATAGAATGTGCCTGATGATGAGCATAGAGTTTTGCCAATAGCAGATCTTAGAATAGTTAATGGATGAACGTGAAACAGTTTTGAGCCTTAATTTGGTCCGGATTAGCAAAGATTCCAATGATTTTCAAAGTAGTCCACAATTCTGGCTCTTCCAACTTGCACTGAAAATCTCAGAGAACAGGCTTTCCTGATTCTGGTTGGATTGAGAATACTGTGATGAAGAGAAGCTGTATTGAGGTATTTTGACATCTCCATTGTGGCTGAGGCTCACAAAAATGAAATGTAATGAGGGGAGGGAGGGTAATAAGGGGCTGTGGTTTGAACACAGGATCTTCACAGCTACAAGTATAAACCACTACTACCTAAATGAAAGGAACAATTTTACCTCTAGCTGTTGGCCAAAGTAGCTTCTTATCCTCTTATGTGGACTAGCCACTAGAGAGAAACAATGATTTACACTTTGCTAGTTCAGGTTACAGAAAAATAATGAATAACCTAAATTTTTCTGACCCATGCAGTTAGTTTGCTTTAGGATCAGTTTGAATTTATTATACAGGTCGTGTGAGGCAGGTGCCTCTAAAACCTCACAACTGGGATGTCATATCCCAAGTACAGGAAGAATTCAGCCATGTTTTTTAAAGGTACACTTCATTGTCAGGGATATTCCAATGATCACATAGAACACAGGTGGGCAATCTATGGCCCACGGGCCGCTTCCAGCTCATCAGATGTTTTTATCCTGCCCTCTAGCTCCTGCCGGGGAGCAGGGTTGGGGTCTTGCCTCACTCTGGCGCTCCAGCCATGGAGTGGGGTCAGGGCTTGCCATGCTCCACCCGCTTGGTGCTCCCCAGCCCCTGACTCACAGTTCCCTTGATGAGCACTGTCTTCTGGCATGCAGAGCCACATTGCACAGGTGAGACTTCACTGCACTGTTTCCACGAACCTCGCCACTACGCAGGAGGGGCCCCCCATGCAGCAGCACGCCCAATCCCCTCCCAGTCTCCTACAAGAGCCTCAAAACAACCCAGGGACCACACCCATCCCAGAGAGCACTAAAACCCATCTGGGTTCATTAATCCCAAAGATGTGCCTTAAGATCAGCTTGAATGAAGTAATGGTCAGACCATGACAAGCGTATAATAATTCTGACATACTCCTTTCCACCAAACTGCCAACTCCATGCCAAAAATAAGAGCCATCAATATTTTTTGAATATATGTTCAGACATCATCTGAAGTAAATATAAGATGTAAGTTCTTGACTCAACCTAGTGTACCAGAGTCATTGTCTGCATAAATGCTGAAGGACAATATTCTTTAGTGACTCCAACCTCAGGCCAGAATGTAACAAATGCAGATTGGGGTGGCAAGCCTGGGGTGGCTTGTATACCTCCACAACTTCGATTTTATTCTAGCCCAGAACTCATATATGAAGTGTTTACTCTGAAACAAATCTTACTTTAGAATGGGAGACTTCCTATCTTTATGTTCTGATGCAACCAGTAGAGTTATAACCATTTCTTAACATGCTAAAGCAGATATTCTGGGTTAATAATAATCCAGGTACATCATCCAGTCAGTAGTTAATAATACCGGCACAGACAATGCCACATAAGCAATTGTGCAATTATTATCTATTTAGATTTTGTACATAAGTTATTTACCTATTTATTTATTTTTATTTTTTATTTCTACTGTGGTCTTGCTCAGAGGCCCTATTTGTGCTAGATATTGTACAGAGAAATACAGAGACAGGGTGCCTGTCCTCATGAGCATACAGAGGTGCTGTATTTGTAAAATTTAATAGAATAAATCCAGTTATTAATCTCAGGGTTCTGGTCTTCTGCCTTGCTGGTATGCTGTCTGGTCAAACTCTTTATGAATTCTGATGAATTGTTGAAACAGAAGTTCAAATGCTGGAGGTGACAAACTACATGGAACCAGGGTGAAAAGTTTCATCAAATTACCCTAATATTCAATCACATGTTGTATGTAAATATGAAAAATCTCATCAAGAATCTAAGACCACTGACAAAACAGAAAATAAAAATCTAAGGAAACAGGAAATAAGAATCTAAGGCCAAAACAGGAAACATCACAGGAAATATTGAAGAAAAATTCCATTTAAACATCAGCAGGGAGTAGGCATGCATATCAAGACTTTGCACGTCAAACTTAAAGTCATTTTAAACTTTAGATTCTTTCACTTGATACCCAGCAGGAGTGAAATGTCTATGTTTTTGTGGAGATATTGGTGTTTAATCAGTTGTCAGCAGCTTCTTAGGTATAAATGGGAACTGAGTTACCGATTATGATGGGTTAGGAATTTGATTGGTTGTATAATATCAAAACTACATTTGAGACAAGGTATAGTGTTAAAACTAAGGATCTTCAAATTCCACTACATAGAAGCTTTCAAGTTACGATTTATACATTGTTAAGAACAGATTACGTTACCCGTATTACTACTAATATAAAAAACTATTAAAATGGAGATAATTTTAAATATCTAATTTGCCTTTCCCTGGTTTTGCTGGATATGTATTTTTCCCATGCTGTTTCAGCTTTCTTGTATGTCACTTTAGTTCTTTTAATTTACACAACCCTTACATGAAAACAACAAGTCTAGCCTGAGAACATCTGAGCCATATAACACAACAAATCAACCCATCAGGCAATCAGCTATGAAATGAAAATCCTAACCTCCCTAAAAACCCCAGCTACCCCATGCTTCTCAACTGCCCTCTAAACCAGTGAAAACAAATAAACCTATCCTGGAAGTCAATACATCTAGGCTATTTTGAGTCAAGGGCATGGAAGCAAATTCCTAAGTCAAGAGCCCTTCATGCTAATGAAGTCAGAAAAAATTGCACAGTGGAGCAGAAGACAGAGAGAGTGTTGGGACTGTCCTGTGGAGTGCTAAGAGGGATTGTGACATCTGAAAAAAATTATATAAGGAATGTTCATAGAGTCAGAGAGGCCAGAAGGGACCATTAGATCATCTAATCTGACCTCCTGTATATCACAGGTCACTGACACCACCCAGCACTTGCACACTAAATGTGAAACAAGACCAAAGTACATGAGACCCATGGAAGACTAGTCTATTTTATGCCACAGGCAGAGAATAAGAGGGACCCACATGCGCCAGAGCTCAAGGCTCCTGAAATGGCAGATGATCCCAGCAAGTGACCCATACCTACGTGCTACTGAGGAAGGTGAAAAAAACCCAAGGTCACTGTCAATCTGACCTGGGGAAAAATCTTTGCTGCTTTGGAATATTAAGATGGAAACATTCTAAACACCAAAAGATTCTAGTCCAAATACCTGAGAAAATGGCTAAATTCTCACTCAGGGCCTTGTATCCATACAGAAATCACTGCAAGATTGAGGCCTTACATCCTTCATAAAATATTTCATACACTTCATACATCAACAGTTTAGGCTCCCTTTGAACCCTTTTCCTTGGACTGTAGGACTTGTACACCCAGCATACCCACTGAGAAAAAGAGTTGGTTCTTTTATACGCAAACATGTTCAACTATCCTTCAAGGAAACCAGATTTAGATTCTTTATTCCTGGCTGTGTCACCATGAACTCGTCAGTGTGCAACTAACAGTGTGTAATAGGGTGACCAGATGTCCTGATTTTATAGGGACAGTCCCAATACTTGGGGCTTTTTCTTATATAGGCTCCTATTATCCCCCACCCTGTGTCCCGATTTTTCACACTTGCTATCTGGTCAACCTAGCGTATAATGATGTTTTCTTTCATTTTGCTTGTCTCAGGTGTACTGACACAGTTCAGTAATGCACTGTAAATAAGTAAACTTCCCTTTTGTGTGCAAGACACTGTGTCCAACTTCTTCAAGTGCTATGAGATTTGATCCAGTGCTGAGATGCTACAAGAGAGTGAAGACAGTTGGCGTTGAGGGGGCTTCTCATCTCTCAGTAAGCACTGTCATCACCTCTCTGGTGCTTTCAGTGGAGCTGGACCAGTGGCACGCCCTCTAGGTATGCAATGCATGCATTGCATGCCCCAGAACTGCCTGTGGGGCAATTCTATCCAGTCCCCAAAGGCACATGTAGAACAAAATAGCTTCCTCCACACAGCATGACCTCACATGCATCATATGTGTGAGGTCATTCCTTGCAGCAAGTGCATGTCATACTAAAAATGTCATGGAATGCCACTGAGTTGGACCTTCTTACACTAGTGATGAATTCAACTATATGGCTGGAAATCTCTGGTCCAGCCAAAATGCACTCCACACAGGACCTGAAGTGAATAGCAACAATGGCTTTGCTTCACCTTTGCAGCTTCTAGATCCATGGAGCGCCCACAGGCCAGAAAAGACAGCTCTAATACATGCTTGGACAGGTCTAATACAAGCTCTAATATATGCCTCCAGGGTTTTCAGTCCCAAGGAGAGACCTTTCTGTGATATTGCACTCTATATGATTTTATAAATATATGCTAATGAGTGAATATAATGTAACTGGAATGTGCTTCATGCAAAAGGTCTCTTGTAAGGTATCATTACAAAGCTTATAATCTACTGAGTGAGGTCATCCTATTTGTATAAATGTATCACTCTCGTATCTGAAACTAGAAATATGAAATATAACTCTGAGGGCCTATCGTAATTATGCAAAATGTGGGCCATTAAAGTGGTTTGGAATCTTGATGGCTCCCATCAGCCAAGACAATTGACTGTGGATGGTTCCGTTTGCAGGCAGGCCTTCCTGTGAGTTAGGCTGGGAGGAATGAAGGCTTGAAGTCTTACAGTGACATGCGATCATGTCACCTGAACTGGAATCCATCTTTAACCTGTTGTCTTTCCATTGAGAAGGAGGGGGTGGGAACCCAGAGAGGGACAAAGGATTTCTGCCTTATGCAAAAGAGATATAAAGGGGTCGAACAGAACAAAGTGGACATCCATCATGAAGAATCTCCTAGCTACCACCTGAGCTGGAACAAGAGCTGTACCAGGGGAAAGAATTGTGTCCAGGCCTGGAAGGTGTCCAGTCTGAGGAAAAAATTTACTGAAGCATCTCTAAGGGTGAGATTATCTGTATTCAGTTTGATTAGACATAGATTTGCATGTTTTATTTTATTTTGTTTGGTAACTTACTTTGTTCTGTCTATTACTGCTTAGAACCACTTAAATCCTACTTTCTGTATTTAATAAAATCACTTTTTACTTATTAATTAACTCAGAGTATGTGTTAATACCTAGGTGGGCAAACAGCTGTGCATATCTCTCTCTATCAGTGTTAGAGAGGGCTAACTATTTATGAGTTTACCCTGCATAAGCTTTATACAGGGTAAAACAGATTTATTTGGGTTTAGACCCTATTGGGAGTTGCGCATCTCAGTGTTAAGAACACCTCTGTTAGCGGCTTTCAGGTAAGCCTACAGCTGTTAGGAGACGTGATTCAAACCTGGGTCTGGATTTGCAGCAGGTTAGTGAGTCTGGCTCAAACCAGGCAGGGCACTGAAGTCCTAAGCTGATAGGGCAGGAAAGCAGGGGTAGTAGTAGTCTTGGCACATCAGGTGGCAGCTTCCAAGGGGGGTTCTGTGATCTAGCCCATCATACTTACCCAGTGGTACTTTGGCCATACTCCCTTCCCTGGGAACACCAGCACTGGGAGAATCCAGTTTACAAGCCCTTTACCAGGCCAGTATAATACGGGGAGACTACTGCAGGACTGAGATTCTGGCCCTCCATCTGTGACTATATCTACACTACCAGGTAGGGGTGTGATTCCCCACTTGCACTAGCTCATAGCAGTGCAGACATGGTAGCGTGGGTAGTGGCAGTGGAGGCATGACTTAGCCATGCCAAGTCCGTACCTCTGGCATCAGGCAGGTTAGTATTTGGCATGGCTCACCCGTGTTCCCGCTACCTGTGCTACTATGACTATGCTGCTATCTATACTTGTATTGACTCAATGAGAGCTAGCAAAACTATGTGTACATGAGCTGGGGAAACATACCCCTAGCTTCTAGTGTAGATGTAGCCTAAATCACCCCTTGCTCCACAGCACTGTGTATTGAGAGCACCGGGCCAAGTACTCCACTGGTAGAGCACTTTTAGGCAAGTGCAGTTCCACTGTAATTAATGCATCAGCCTAAAACTAACACAATACAGCAGAGAATCAGGTCCAATTTCTACCTCTAATACAGATAAATTGCATTAAGAAAATACCTTGTAATCTGAGTATTTATCAGGTAAACTGTTGTCTGCCTATTTTTAATGTGTGTCTTTGTTAGCATTTGTACAGTGCTATAAAAAAATCTAATGTGGCAAATCGCCAGTACTGATCTGCTGGGTCTCGCACTTTCTCTTCTCTGGGGTAGGTTCAGGGCACTACTGCTTGCCTCTGAACTGGTTCTTAATTACTCCTCTAGTGTCCTTGGAGGAGGGGAGTGGAGAGGGAGGGACCTGGGCCCATCTTCTACTCCAGGTCCCAACCCAGGGGCCCTGAGGGTTGTGGTGAATCACTTGAACTAGCAGTTCCTTCCCCTGGGTTACTTCCCTCTCCTATCCTTCAGCTTGTGAAGGGCTTCTTGCCTCCCTTCTACACAAGCCTGGTGCCCCTTACCTAGGGTTTCTTCTGGACTTCACAATCCACCACAGCACTCCTCCAAACATTCTCTTCTCTGCAAACCTTCCTCCTTCAACTCCCACACTGTCTGACTGAAGCAGGGTTTTTTTTTTATCACATGACTGAAGTCAGGTGCTCTAATTGGAGTCAGGTGCTCTAACTGGAGTCAGGTGTTCTAGTTAATCTAAAGCAAACTTTCCTCCCTTGGCAGGGAATAAGGCCCCCTGCTAACGCTCTCATTCTGCCCTCTGGCCATGCTGTATCACACTAAGCATCAGTATTATACTTAAAATTAAATCTGTGGAATGCCTGTATAATGTTTTCAGTTCAATCTACTCTCCATGTAGCCCTTAAAGCAGACCAGTGTCACTGTGGTTTGCATGCAAGGACCACACCTACAGTCCTACTCATTTCTTCCAATCCTCTCCTTGGCTACTCTGAAAACAAACAGAGCACGTTGTTCAAGCCACAGCAAAAGACAATATGAATCACAGCCTGCCTTAGCCACACTCCAGATTACTGCTTTCCCTACCAAAAGTAAAGAGCAAAGAGAACAAGTATCTATGAACTGCACTAATTACAGGCTCAAATCAAGCAAATACATCATGAAACAACTGTGATGTTTATGTATATAAAGAGAGAAAAGACTTGCAGAGGGTTGTTTGAGTCAAAATAAAGGCCGATGGGGACCTTGAGGATGGAATCCTGCCTTCCTGCTGGTTGCTGTACTAGTCTTTAGCTGCTAAAGGCCACATGCAATGGAGTTTCAGTAGGGAGGAATTTGGCCCTTACAATCCTGAAACACAATACCACTGCTGCAGCCATAGCAATGAGCAATTCAACTTTCAGCTATTCACCAAGTTAAAAGAAAAGATACTGCGCCAAATTCTGCTCTTAGTCTATCCATGCAACCCTGTTGCCATTATGGACCAGAGAATAGAATTCAGGCCAATTATTTTATCATTTTCTTTCAATGGTTTCACAATTCATAATAGTAATCGTGACCTCCAAGTTGATCATCTTCCTGCAATTAATGACCTTCTGGAGTAAGGACCAGCAGAGTATGTCTACAGAGCAACTAGACACCAGCAGCTTCCCTGTGCCAGCTGACCCAGGTTCATGGGGCTTGGACTGTGGGGCTGTTTCACTGCAGTGTAGATGTCTGGGCTCTGGCTGGAGTCCTAGTGTGATGGAGTAGGGGCTGTGTGGGGGATGGGAGAGCAGGGGATGTCTTTAGATGAGGGACAGGATTTAAGCCTGTAACCTGAGCCAGGTAAAGGTGGGGAAGTCAGTACCTTTGCCCGGGAAGCGGGAGGGAAGGAAGTTTAGTTTCAGTTTTGGGCTGGGTGGTTGGAATTCAGGGGGCTAAGCTTCCTGGACCCCAGAGGGGCTTGATTGAGGGGTCCTGCCTGAGCCTACAAGCTCTGCTGTAACCAGCATTCCTGTTGTCCAATAAACCTCTGTTGTACTGGCTGGCTGAGAGTCACTGAGAGTCCCAGGAAGAGGGGTGCAGGGCCGGACTCCCCCACACTCCGCGACACCAGGCTCTAAGACCCAGTGAGGTGGAAGGGTCCCAGATCTTGGGCTCCAGCCCAAACCTGGAAGTCTACACAGCAATGAAAGAGCCCTGCAGCCTGGGCCCCAGACATGCACCAGCTGAGGGTTTTTCTTTTCTGCAGTAAAACACCTTTGTCCGGCCCATGTCAGCTGATTTGGGCTTGCGGGGCTCCGGCTGTGAGGCTATAAAACTGTAGTGTAGATATTCAGGCTCAGGCTGAAGCCTGGGGTCTGGGACCCCACATAGGGGAGAGGGTCCCAGAGCCCAGGCTCCAGCCTGAGTCTGAATATCTATGCAGCAATTTTATAGCTCTGCAGCCCGAGCCCCAAAACCCAAGTCAGTGGACATGGGCCAGCCACAGATGTTGTATCGCAACGCAGACATATCCTCAGCTACATCTGAGGCCTTCAGCATGTCGTTAAGGGCCAAGAGGCCTGACCTACCAATCATTAATGCTGAAATAGCAGTTTCTGCTTGTGCTAGATAACAACCACGATATGAAAGGAAGGCTGGTTTTGTGCTTAATGTACTGGCCTGGGACTCAGGAAGTGTGGGTTTATTTCCCAGCTCTGTCTCTGTGATGTTGGATGAGTTACTTAATCTTTCTGTTCCTCTATTCCCCACATGTACAAGGACAGTAATACTGTCATCTCCCCGTCCCCCTTCCCATCTTTGCTTGTTGTGACTGTTTAGACTGTAAGCTGCTTGAGGCAGGGGTTGTCTCTTATTATATGTTCACACAGTGCTAAGAACAATAGGGCACTGATCTTGTTTGGGCACTCAAGGTGCTGCTGTAATCCAAATAATACTAATAAGAGAAAGACAGATGTTCAGACAAGAAGTAAGTTTTCCTTAAAAGGAATTTAGACTCATAAGCATGGGGCACGTGTTAAACCATGAAACAAGCTTAGTGAATAGTGTCATTGATATAAAAATAGAACACATTGCCTAATGGAACAGGGCAAATTTAAAAGAAAGAAAGTAAACAATTTTGTGAGTTTAAAATAGCGTTATTTTTATAATAAATAACAGTCTCATTTAGGAGGCATTCACATCATGCCATAAAAGTGAATTAAAAAAACAACATAAGCATATGATCATCATTTTCGATTAGTAACTCTGGGAGGGGAGTGAACTAGAACTTTTCCACACCACCTCTTATGTTATTCTCTGAATCCATATAACATTGTCTACATGGGAAAACGTGGAAACTAACCTGCCCTAGAAAGAACCATCCCACCCACCCCTATGTTCCTGAGCATAACTTTGGACACCTAAGGTAGAGACAGATTCTGAGTAATCTATCACAGAACTATAGAAAACCCAATGCAAGCTGTGAGAGCACTTTGAGTGTATTACTTAGAACTGTGCATTAAGCTCACCAACCCTTGTGTGCACTGACAGAGTGGATTTGTTTAATAAAGTTGATCATTGTCACAATAACGCTGAGTCCATGGTGTTAAGTTCTTTGCTGACTTACATCCATGTGATGTCTCTGTGCCAAATTCTGTTTCCCTACCTGACTAAATCTCTGGCCAAAATCAATGGAATCACATCAGTGTAAAACTGGTGGAGAAAGAGACTCATTGGTTTTATTTATGGGATGAATAAAATTGGGATGAAAGTTGATATAGGAATTGGACCTTACCATTGCCCCAGCCTCTTTGCACCATGTAAAAGAGCTGGAACATTGTAAATGGGCTCTGAAAGACTCATAGGCAACTGGGAGAGGATTCCCCCTCCCCCACAGAGACTTTCTGTAAGGCTACCCTTTAAAAATCCCTGGCGCAGAGAGTGTGTCAGGGATGTTGAGATTCTGGAAAGCACTGTAGTCCATAAATAATGCTGCAGGGCTGTTGTAACTTAAACTTGCACATAGGGCGGCTTAATTTATGCTCAGGGCCTCTCTAGTTCCTGGATCAAGAAGGTGCAAAGGTGGCTCAATATTAGTGCTAGTCAGAACGTGAAATTCCATGGAAATTCCAAAACGTTAAAAAAAATTATTCAATGTTGGAACAAAAACGTGCAGTTATGAAATTTCCCCTGGAAGTGTGGGTGGGGGGCAACATTTTTGCTTTGAAAAACCAAAACAACATTCTGTTTTGGCTCTTTTAAAAGGAAATTGATGAGGTCCCCAAGTTGCCCATTGCTTCCACTGCCCAACTGGTGGGGTGCTAAGAATCCAGGATTCTGTCTTTAGGCAGGGCTCTCAGGGCTTCTAGGGTCCCAGTACTACAGCAAGTGGCCAAATGGGCAAGCTGGAGGAAATCAGGCAGATTTCCATTAAAAACCTGCTTTGTTTCCATCAGAAGATTAAACTAAATTGACATATTATTGGGAAATGTTTTGATTTTGACAAATCAGCATTTTCCAACTGAACATTTTTCCATCAGGAAATTTCCAACCAATTCTACTTAAAACCACCATAGCTCTCTCTATGTGCTGTGTCAGAATCTCACCCTCTGTGTTTGAATTCTGGGTTTGTGGTCATCTGGGACCAGAGGCCAGCTACTTTATTTTTTCATATTCATGTCACTGATAGCAGAAAGCAGGCAGAAGGCAGAGTGGCACACAATACCAAGTAGAGGGAAAAGATAATAGGGAAGAATTGATGAGAAAATATTTACAATAATAAGTTTGAAAAATGCACACAAGTGTAGGTGAGCTTAATGAAAATTAGCAGAGAAATATCCACCAAACACAGCATTTGCTGTAAAAATGCTTATTTACTTTTGAGTTCTCAGAAGCCTCTCTCTTGGTGTCAGATATACTCTGATTCCACCAGACAAAATTGATCTTCAAGGGAGCTGTCATTTCAGCATTTTTTTTCTGACTAATTGTTTGTTGTCAGTCATCACTGTCAGACTTTTAATTAAAAGAAAGGCTCAACATAAAGCATGAGTAATGGTAAACTTTAGAGAGCTGAGGGACTCAGGGCCTATTTCTGACATCACTTACACTAGATTTACACTGAGATAACTAAATGGAGTACCTCCTAACTAGCACCAGTGTAAATGAGAAAACAATCAGACCTTAGTCCTCCAAGTAAGAAACATTCACAAGCTGGTAGAGGCCCATCTAATTTAGCAATGAAAAATGTGCAAAGCCTATGGTGTTAAGGAGACAGGACTTGATAAACCCAATGCTGTTCCAGAACCACTTTGCTAATCTTATTTATCTCCATGAAATCTGTTTCCATTTTGAAATAAGATGTAAATCCTGAGTGCCTCTTCATCAGGCCCAGAGAGTGGCTCAGAATCTTCATCTGTGCTATCTTCTTCAAGAAACGCTAACATCAAGTGTAACCATTCACTTTGGTTCCTTGCCAGGTTACTTGGCAAATCTGTAGATCCAGACAGAAACGTTCATTCAGTCTGTCATTTTGCCAAGGTGATGGTGGTGTTGTTTATTAACCTTTTGTCATGCCTACTATACAGCAGGCCAGAATCCTCTGGAGTCTTTGGCAAAGCTGCCAGGGATAGTTTCTGACAAAGAAACAATAAGGACGCAAAATCAATGGCATTTAATTACTTGCGAATAACAGTAAAATATCACAGGATTGGATGCCTCTGGGTATGGAGTCTCGTGTGTTTGTTTGGTTCTGGGGAGATGTTTGTTCAGTGGCCTGCCTGAAATAAATTTGGTGGCCCTGTTTCAGTTCCTACAGAACAGATCTCCATATTTTTGCACCACAATTGCTGCTGTATAACATCCTTGGTTTGAAGTCTCAGTAGAGGCCAAGGACTGAATACGTATGAAGAATGAACTGCCATCCCCATTACTCGAGATAACTAAACCAAAAATCTATTCAGAACACTCAGACTTTCATGGAGATCAGAATCTGGCTCTGACTTTTGTGGATAGCCTCCATTTCAGCAATGGGCTGAACTAAACCGCAGCCCAGTTCCAAATTTTGCAGTCCAGACCCATCTATAGTTGTTACTAAAGATGGTCTCTAGTTCGGAGGTGATGTGCATTAGGCACTCCAAATGCATTTGTTCTGTGGATAAACAGAGGCCTTCATTCTCCTGGGCTCTCCTGTCAGCCCCTATACCAGTTCTAAATTCACCATGAAAAAATACCAACAATGAACCATTTTAAAACAAAAACACACTGTTTTCTGTGATTATAAAATTTCAAACATAATTTCCTGCTTGTCGGACCCAAGTCCTAAATGATGGACTGCATCGAAGATAGCTGTTCCCTCAAACACAGGAACAGCTGAGGAAGTCCATGGAGGCTGTTTGGGAAACTGGTGTTTCCTTCCCATAATGGTCAGTGCTGCCTATGATTGGATGACTCATCAGTTTCCTGCAGCATTCCTTGAGAGTGGCCTGTCAGTGGGGATATCTCACACAGGTGAGTGAGCTACTGGAAAGAGCAATGAAGTCTCTCAATAACATGTAATACATGGGTTCCCTGTTGGCCTCAAGCTTCTCCAGACCCCAAGAAGAAGCAGTACAGTAGCCAAGCTAACATGCTTTCACCATTCCCTGGCAGTGATGCCCTCAGCAGTGGCCATGTACTTACAGCAATTTATCCAGAACACATTGTTTTACTTTCTCAAGGGAACATGCCAGAAAAAGCAACATATTTCTGAATTTTCATGAGCCAGCCCTGCCCCAACTGCCAAACACTCCCCCTCTTGCTATGCATTATTGGTGTAAGGGGACTGCAGATGGCTAAGCCAGAAGGGGCAGGGAGGAGTGCTACCACTCAGCAACCTTCTTCCTGTGTGTGGCCCTTTTTACTTCATTTGCATGTAATATCCACTATTTTGCTTCCCTCTGCACTGGACAGTGGAGGGGAACACATGACCACAGTCACATCTTGGTTTGTCTATTATTACTTCCCATCTTTGTCAACAGCAATTGATGTAACATGTATTAACAAACCACAATCATTTACAATATTAGCACCATGTTTGCATCCTCACCACAAAATGGCAACCACCCATGGTATTATTTTATTACGTATTATTATGCATGGTGCCAACGGTTTTTCTTAAATAAAATAAATTGGTACATTCTCTTGAATAAAAATAAGGTTCTCTAGTACAGGAAAATAAGTTCACTGATCTGTAGCCAACAACCTTTGTGTGACAGAGGAAAGTTTTCTAAAATTACCAAGAGGCCAATTCCTGCCAGCTCTATGCAAACAAGTAGTTCTTCTAGCATCAGGCTTTGAAATCTTGAAGTCAGTAGGACTAACCACTTGGGTATAGCAAGAAGGATTTGGTCCAAAGATAGCAGCATAACTGGTTGGATATTTTTCTTTTTAACAAGCTACAGTGTATGATGTATTTAAAAGTAAAGTACAAAAAGAGATGGTCTTGCAGCCATGCTGCTAAACTGCATCCAAGAGATGCAGGTTCAAATCCTGCAACTTCCATACACTTCCTCAGTAGTGGTTTCTAAGTCACCTAATCTCTTTCTCTCCAGCCCTGATTCAGCAATAGTTTACATGCTTTGCTGGATTAGGCTTTTTTGTGTCCTAATTTCTGTGTAAAGTGAAGCTAATAATGTTTCCTGACCTCACAAGGTGATGAGAATTTTAAATCACTGAATGTTTGTGGGGTGCTGAAATACTATGTGATAAGAGCCACGGCAGTCTAGACAGATAGACTCCTCACTGTGATGAACACTTCACAAGGTTGTCCTAATATTTCAGTGCATGCACTCACCCACACAATCTTTTTTTTTCTCTCACATATACTCTCTAACTCACTCTTTATATTCACTGTGAGATCCAGTTGTCATGTATTACACCAATTGGAGAATGCATCAACTGACATTACAGCAGGTTAAGGCCATTAATAAAATCTACTGAATAAGCAACCTTCCAATGAACATGTGCCCTGTGGTAATGATGAAACTGTCAGTAACAACTAAGCAGCAATAACCAACCTATGTAAGGAAACTAATAATCATCTAACCTATGGTAGCTGGCAGGTAATGACCTAACTCGATACTGAAATGTATACCTTTGCTTAATGAGTGTAATGAAGCAGAGAAAGGGAAAATATGTGCATATCTCAAAGTGCTCATTCAGTAACAAGCAAGTGAGGCACAGTTGTTAATGACTGATTATTAGCTGTTAAAAAAAGTCTTTGGCAAATGATGCGGGGACGCATAGATATATTAGTTTGTGGTCACAGTCCTTATCACTGTAGTATTAGAAAGCTGGATCCTGCCAAATCTTACTTTCTTGAGCAGCCCAGTTGAAGTCAGTGAGCCTACTTGTCTGAGTATAGATTACAGGATCCAGGTTGCATACTGTTATACAATGGTAGCAAGCTGTATAATAATAATGTATTCTTTATGGGTATGAGAAATGTGTGACATAACAAAGCCATCTGAAGCATCTGGAGTGGTACCAACTGCGCTGCAGATGGGAAAATCTCCTATGCCAGCGTTCTCTCTGCAGCTAACACCATCAGTGTTGAGGTGAAGATTATGAAACATCAGTGTTGCTAGGCTGGCCATTGTATGTGGATGGCTAATACTCATCTTCTGAAGCAAGTTCTCTTTTTTCAGCTAAGTCGTGGTAAGAAGAGTCACTGGGGACAGAGAAAATGCTACAGGGACACCCTGAAAGTATATCATAGGAAGGGAGGCATTGACCTCATGAATTGGGAAGAGCTGGCTGGCAACAGATTGTGATGGTGTCGCATCATACATCAAGCCTCAGCCATCTTAAGTCTTATCAACGACTTCCCCACCCCCGCCTGGCAGACATCATCCACGTACGGAGAGATAGCCACTGCCAAATAACATAAGAGGAGATTTTTATCTGATGGAAAGAAAGTGTTTCCACAATAAGGGCAGGAGGGTCCTCACAGTAAAAGCAGAAAGGCTTGTTCTACATACAGAAGCTGTGCTGATTTAACAGCAATGAAGCAGTACAACTCCCCAGGCCAGCCTTACACATGGAAGGCTTTGCCAGTATTGTTGTGCAAGCATACTATACCTACCAGCAAAGCAGTCCTAGTGTGGATGCAATTTATATTGACAAAACTGCACTTAAGCTTCTTCCAGGTGCCACTGAATAAGCTATGCCAGCAAAAGTGCAGTTTTGCTGGGATAACTGAATCTATGCTAGGGGATTTTTCCTGGCATGCTATGTTATACACAAATCACACCTCTTCACACCTCCAACCACCATAGCTATACCAACAAAAGTTTATCATGTAGACCTGGCCTGGTGTGGACACAGGTATCCCTGTATAAGAGCACTTTATATCAGTATAGCTATTACCTTACAGGAAGGGAGATAAACTGTATCAGTATAAGGCTCCTTTATGTGAGTATAACAGTGTCCACACTAGGAACTGAACTGATATAACAATGTCAATAAAAAATCATATCAGTAACTCAAATAGCTGTACTGATATAAACACTGTGTGTAGATTAGCCCATGGCATGGTTAGCAAGGGGTAGGGGGCAACAAGCTAGAGAGGAGAACTATGTGAAATAATGGCACATTCAGAGGCAGAGTGGCAATATTCTGCACCATGCAACCCCTTGATGCCACATTGGGCAGAATGTTTTTTTGCAGTCACTGAAGAAATGGCCTATCTTGGTATAAAGTCTCAGGTGCCCTGTATAGTGTTTACATAGGCAGGGATGCCTGGTGTGGAGCAACACCAAAGAACTCTTGCGGGCTATTACCTCGTGCTGCCACAGTTGCAGCAGGGTGAAAGGAAGGGTGCTGGCAGGAGATCATGCTTTCAGGTCCTGATCTTCCACGATTAAGTAAATGGAAGCTTTGCCACTGACTTCAGTGAGCATAAGATGAAGAGCAGGGATGTTAGAAAGTATCTTCCTTAAGCCAGAAGTATTCGATTACTTGTTATTATATATGCATGTTAATAGTGCCCATCCATATTGTACCTAGGTCCAATATAATGAAAAAGCAGTGGTAAAATGAAAATTGCCCTTATGTTGACGAAAATCTATAAACATTTTTTGTTTCTATTGATTTTCTCTGTTTCCTTGTGAGCAAGGACAGCTTTGGTGTATAAAAAGAGCTCTCTGTTTGTGGAAGACATTGACTTTATGCAACCAACCAGACTGGGAAAAGGAGGAGAGCGAATCATGTGATTCTCTCAAAGACAGCATAGATTACATTTTAATATGTCTTGAGAGCAATTCTCTCTCTTTCTCTCCAGCTCTTCATCTTGTCTTTTAGGATCCAGTCCACCAAAGGGTCCTGCTACAACTACTAGAGATCAGAGATTGGCGCGCAGGGGAACCCAGTGGGAATGGTTTAACTGTAAAGGAAGACTGGAGATAAGGCTGTGGGTCAAATCTCGTGCTAGTGTAAATCACCCTAGCTCCAATGCCTTCCATTGTTTTCATTGGAGCAACCCTAACTTCTACCAGTTAAGAATAGTGCCTTATCTTTCCAGGAATTAACAAACTGTGGATCAAACTAAATTCTGCATTGTCGTTCTTATGTTGTAGCTCTAGTCTGTTTTCTTAGAGGAAGGTAATGGTGTTACTTACAGTATGTTCATTGATATATGGTTATCATTAATTATCTTTTTGTACATTATGCATATCCTATTAATAGATGCACTTCCAAGCTGTAAGGATCAAGATAAATTGATTGACCAACTGTTACTCTGAGGACACAGTATTTCTGCAAAGTAGCCAAAGCTGTGAGTTTTCACCTTGTTTTAACCAGTATTTATCATCACTTTGTGTGAAAATGGAAGAGATACCTTATCAAATGTGATTAATTCTTCTACTGTGCACAAAAAATAAAAAGCTTTGCTTTCTCTGTTTAATCTGTTATTTGTGGATCTCTGTCTCTCTCTCTCTCTCTCTCTCTCTCACACACACACACAGTATGTACCTTTGGTTTACTTTCAAATATTTTATAAAAAACACTTTGGCTGAAACAGTAACAGCCGGGCTGCCATTTGCTGGTTGATGCTCTGCAGAATAATTACATTAGGCAAGGAAATTGCATTAACCTGAGAGAAGTGTGCTCTGTATTACACTGTATCAGACACTTCAGTAGTTAGTATTGCAAATCAAAGGACATATGAGAAAAACAAAAAAATCAAAATGACCAAAACCTGATCTGGACATCATCTATTCACAATGTGATTTGTTGTCAGGCTTATTCTAGTCTTAATGATCCTGATCATTTAAACTTGGGTTTATATGCTGAAAAGCACTATGAATCTGATGCTGGGTGCTCCTAGCAGGAGTGTTTTGCAAACCTAATTTTCTGCCTTTTATTTAGAGTCTGGGGGAAGAGGGAATAGAGTCGGGGGAGAGGAGAGAGGTTGAATTTATGAAATTCTTTCTATGGGAATCAGCAGATAGCACTTCTGGAGGTGGACATATTTCCTCTTGGACTGAGTCCATCTCCTTTTTTGGTCTGCAAACCCTTGAGGTTAATGTCTGAGGTTGGAGAACTTGGAGCACATGCTAGTGCTTTGAATATGAAAAGGGAAATTTGTGCAATATGAGCACATTAGTCATTTGCAGTTCACTAATTATCTGTTTTATTTTAGTGCTAATGCTTCATGTAAGTAGAGTAATTGACATCCTAATATAAGAGAAGAAATTCATGGCATATATAGCATTTGTAGCCATAATAAATCTGATTTCATTCCGCACACATAGCAAATAGTCTGCTTAGGTCTCTAAAGTAAATTAGAAGCTTCTGAGACCTTGCTGCTCTAAGTAACACCAAGGACAGGCTAACATGACATGATATTGTTGCCATAGTAACAGGGATGTGCACCAGCAGAATCATAACTATATATCATCAATTTAGTGCTCTACTAAACACAAAATAATACCTCTCCTAATTATGCTCTGGCTTTGATTCTTAAGAATGTGGTGCCACTGTTAGCTAGAGTCAACCATATGAAATTTTTGACGAAATGGGTGGGGGCACATTTAGCTCTCTGTACACCTACCAACATGAACAAATGACTCCACAAGTCTCCCATAATTGCCCTAAATATGCCACTTAGAGAAGCTAATTGAATGTGTGCCATTTGGCAGTCCCTTCTATAAAACCTATCTGGGGCTTTGTGATATGAGCCACTTCCCAGAGCATGGCAGCTCAGACTTGACTCAGAACCATATCTGGTGCTTTTGGGAATCATACTCAATATCAGCAATTACACTGCACACACACAACTTCCAAAATATCTTACCCATACTCCAAATTATAATCTTTGGAGGGAAAAAAATCTATTGTGATTAAATGATTAAATGTATTGATGGTAAACCACTGACTCTGATGAATCCACAGTATGGTACAAAATGGCTATAACCGACAATGAGAAATGATTCTGAAGGCTATTTTCATCTAACTGGGCTTTTGAGCTCACATGATGTACAGTTTCCAGACGCTCTTTAAGCTCAATAATGTACATACTCCAAGTGATCTCAAACAGGATACTCCTTCTAATCCTCTCAGTCCGGAGCCCTGACATTTGTTGCTAGACCTGATTCAGCAAGGTATTTATGTATGCATGTAACTTTTAAGTACAGGTGCAGTCCCACTGAAATCAAAGGGACAACTTGTGTGTTTAAAATGAGTGTGCATAAGTATCTTGCTGATTTGGAGTCTGACCACTTCATTTTGCTCTGCATTGTCTTTCAAACACTTCATGCTGTTCCCTCTAAATGGGTTGGCACTTTCAGCTTATTCATTTTGAATCTGTGCTCCCTTTTGGATTTGCAAGAAATGTGAACATAATTATGCTTTTTTCAGTGAGTGGAATGTTAGTCCCAGAACCACATACTTGTTTGTGGAAAACCTCTGAAATCCTGAAATGGTCCATTATCCTTTCCCAGGCCACATAGCTGGTTGACCCATTTTTTTAGGACAAGAGCTGAAGGCAGTTCCCCATAGAGCCATCCTCTACTCAGCGATGTATTTTTATTTTCACTTGGCTTTGGTTTTCTTTCTCTTCTGTTTTGTCCACTGGGGGTATGTACAGAATTGATCGTATTACCACTTTAAAAAAAATCAAGAGGAGTCATGTTTTCTTTAAATAGTCTTTTCTAATCTAAATTCAGTTCCTAGCCTTAGTTAACAAAAACAGGCACATTTCCTATACAAGTAAAAGTTCTATTTTTAGTGCATTTTAGAATCATGAGGGGGGTGGGTTGTCCTGAAAAGACAATGTGTATCCAGGTTTCCTGGTTACTCTTCTAAAGGACATTTTTCTTCAAACAAAGATTATACTTCTAACAAGGTTCAATACAAACCATGATTTTACAGGATATAGCATTGTTTCTGAGGAGCACACTGACACCTGGTGGAATACAATTGTATAAAGATTTTCTGTATGAAATGCTATGAATTGTACAGTCTGCCCGTTGCTTGTACTAGTAGAATGCTTTGATCATTTTTGTATACTCAGCAAAACACAGAATAAATGCATCTAAATTTTCTAGACTATCTGTTCCTGTGATTATCTTTAAAACCCTGAAAGCCCCACCATCTGTGTATACTGTTCAGTAGGGGGCATATTCAGATGGTCATGGGGACTTCCAGCACTAATAATGAGAGTTTTGTGCATGCACAGATAAGAGAATATCGCTAGATCTTGAAACAAAGATCCACTGCTGGTGGACACTGTATAAAGTTTAACTTGATAAAATACTGACTATTTCTACTTTTCATACATTTTTCAATTGTATATAGGACAGCAGCAATGTAATATCTTTTGCTTTCATCCTATATTTCATTTGATTCCATTAGCTTTTACATTAGTTAAATATAGTGTGTACCTGTTTTATAATCTGATATTAAAAGCGATGATACTCCTACCAGTAGTTTTCTCTAGACTTACTTTTAGCCTCTGCTTCTTACCGATAGTAGCCTTCTGACAGATCTAGGATTACAAGATGGGTTTGCCTGAAATAACATCTGCTTTAATAAATCCTTAGAAAGAATCAGACTATTGTATTATGGACCAATCCTTTAGAATTAGCATAACTCCACTGAAGTCTGTGGAACTAGCCTGTTATACACTAGTTGAAGATCTGACTCCATGTATCTTAGGTCTTATTCTCGGTTACTTATGGCAGGTACTGGGTGGGGTGGGGGCTTTAAGCCACATTTTTGCTCCCCATATTCTAGGGCCATACAAAAATTGGAAAAGAGATTCACCAGATGAACTCAATAACATACATTTGAGGAAATCACTCATCCACTTGCAAATATTCTGCAAATAGAAAAAGAAGTTAAATTAGTTAAATAATTTGTTCACTACAGATGATTTCCTCCAAACTAATCAAGATTGTGTTGCTAAGTATGCAATAGCTGTCTGCAGTTAAAATCTGACAGTGGCAATTTGTAGAATGCTGTACTTCATCTAAGAAAATGAATTGGACATTCACCACCTCCTAGTGACTCACTGCAACAAATCCAGTTAGACATCAGCACCTGAAGGGGGCAAACTCTAGCCCGTTGAGTCGTGCACTCCATTATACATCAGTCTACGTGAAAACTAAATGTGAGAGTAGCTCTTAGTCATGACATAGTTTAGATCATTGTATTTTACTTCATTCTGTCTTTAGCCTTTCCACACAGGACACCTTTAAATGGTCATTAAAAATGGAACATCATTAATTATGATGATTTGTATGTATGTATCTCTGCTCTGTGGTGGAACATGATGGAGCTCCTTGGCTATAAGCATTTCCTCTAACAGCTGCTATCTCTAAGATACTCTTTGAAGGTCTGATCCAACTCCCACTGAACTCAATGGGAGTCTTTCTTTTGACTTCAATGGGAGTTGGATCAGAATCTTAACTTATGCAATAAGGAAGCAGGTGGGACGTAAGCCTGTAGGTACTCCATCTAAATCTACAGGTGATGTAGATGGAAGGGATGATTAATAGCATGGAGTTGGAGTGAGAATAACAGTTGATTAATCTTACACACCATTGCCATTGAATTCTTATAGCGAATCATTGTAATGGGAAATGTGGTTTTGTGCAATTTCACTGAGATCAGAAGAGTAGCGTCCTACTCATTTCTGGGCCTAGAAAATAATAATACTTTGAACTCAGAGACTGCGTTTCATCCAGTGGTCTTAAAACATGTTAGATATAATAATTAAGACAGTCTTGTGAGGTAACTGAGTAGTATTACAGATGTGCAAGACTCAGACAGCACAAGATCACACAATAAATCAGTGGCAGCATCAGAACTAAAACCCTGGAGTCTCTCTTTACTCCCACTCCCCTGTGTGACTGCTAGACCAAATCCAGAATAGTTGGGTTTCTCCATTTCCTTACCTGACAATACCAGATATATTTTACAAACTTGTTATAGAGGGTTTTGGACCAAAAGAAAGCCAGATCCTCTGCTGGTGTAAACTGGTGCAGCTCCATTGACTTCCATGCACCATGTCACGAATATGACCTACCTCACATTTAGCTTTCATGGTGAATGATATAAACTATGAGAACTTAATTTGGGCTTCAATGGGCCATCTTTAGGTCCTGCTGTCTAATTCAATTAACCTTGTCTCTGACTGCAGTGGAGGTATGCCAGTTTAAACCAGCTGAGGAGCTGGCCCAGAAATCTCATAAAACTTTTGAAAATACAGAAAAAAAACCTCCTAAAATATGAAGTAACATGAATGACTGATTTATTATAAATCATTAAGCAAATACTTTTGCATTTTCTATATCCAACAAGCATGAGATTTCATGGTGGATGGATACAGAAACACAGCTGACTATAACAAGGAAGTGATATAAGAATTGTATCTATTGGGTATCTGGGAAGTGGGCGGGCGGAGCCTAAGGGGAGGAACCTGACGAGGACACCGAGCAGAGAACCCCGGACAGTGCCCACTGCTCCTCGAAGGCGTCAAGGGAGCCAGTGGACGCCGCCCAGAGGAACTCTGCCCGGATACGTGAACGGACCATGAACCGGAAACAAGCCCCACAGTCACCGGAGTCTCCATCGGCCAACCTCCTCTCCCTGGTCTTGTAGATGGCCTTTTTAGCCAGGGCAAGGAGGAGGTTGACCAGGAGGTCCCGAGACTTTGTGGGGCCATGGATAGGGAGTGTGTAGAGAAGGAGGTGACGGGAAAAGTGCAGCCAAAAACGCAACAGGAGATGTAAGAATTGTAGCAGGGTGGATCTCTGCTCTGGCCCTGAAGGGGTTAAAAACAGCCCGGGGAAAGGGGCTGGGGCTAGAGAAAGCAGCCTTTTAGGCTGGGCTGATTGGCGGGAAGTGGCAGCAGCTGGGGCCACGCCCCAAACTGAGCCACAGGCCCTTATAAAAGGGCAGAGAAGCCTGGAGCTAAGGAAGTCTTTCTCTACATTCAGAGAGAGAAAGGCCTGGCTGCTGGAAGCTGAGATAAGGTACCTAGGGTGAAGCAGGGCTGGGGAAAGGCAGAGGAGCTGGGGAGCTCCTGCCTGGAAAGCCCCAGGCTGCAGCCTAGAATTAGGCCAGGAGGTACTGGGGTTGCAGGGTGCAACCCAGGGGTAGGCCAAGGCAGCGGTCGGAGTGTCCAAACCTCTTGGCCGAGATGAAAGCGCTCCTACTGCAGCCGGCCCCAGGGGTGGGGCTAGCTAATGACTGGGCAGTTGCCAAGACCCTGAGGCAAAGTGGGGATAGAGTGGGGGGTTCCCAGGGAGGGGAAACCCTAAGGAGAAAGGGGTTACTGCCAGGGGGGCAGAATCCCATGTAAAAGGGGCACTGGGGTCCAGGGAGGGACACGGGGCCTGTAGCAGGAACCAAGGTGGATCACCGGCCTGCTGAGGGCGCTCCGAGCTGCAATTTGAGCTAATTCCCGAAGTGACCAGCAGGAGGTGCCGCAGGGGTGAGTTCTGTCCGGTTACATGAATGTACAAAATTGCTCTTTTTTTATCAAGTTTACATTTACAAACAAATTGAGACTCATACCACTGACAGAAGGCAGGAATGACACACTAATTCAAGCAATCATGGATTTCAGTTAATAAAGTTTATAAAGTACTTTACATGTTCAAAGCATTGTGAAAACATTAGTTAAACAATCTTCACAAGATCTTTGCAGCGTAGAATTTTTACTATCATTATTATCCCCATTTTACAGATGGGAAAACTGAGACATAAAATTGATGTGTCTTGCCAAGTGCACACAGTTTTTACTCAATCTTCCAGACTTTAGAATCTTAGTTGAGGAGGGATTTATCTAGTGATACACTGTTATCATTACAAGTCATAATTTAGAAGAAAGAGGTAGTATGACTGGGCTTTACAAGTATCAGTTTTCAAATATCTCCTTGAAGATTTGTCATATTTGGTCAGACATGAGCTCTGTCTGCCTTCTGGTACTGGTTTTCTCAGACTTGAAGCTTTTCAGATATGTATTATTCCATCAGTCAGTGTCTGAAACTACCACAGCTTCAACAAAACTGACTTCTTAACAGCTGATTAAGCACTGAAACACTTTTCCTTTTGGTAGGAAAACATCACCTTAGATTATAATATGACAGAATCAGCATTCATATGTATGTACACAACCCCTGCCTGTTCCATGTGGCACTCTCTTCCCCCTCTAGTGGTGGCTAGGCCAGCTAGAGATTGATAAGCCTGCTACAGCCTTGCCTGAGAGAGAGGTGCTTTTTAGCTCATACTTCAAACTCCATAGGTCCCAGGTTTGCTTCCTGCTGTTGACGAGTAGGGTGGTTGGCTTTATATATGTATATACATGTAATTCCATAACCCTTCCCTTTAATAGCAATGTTTAAAACAGGTTGGATTTGATTTTAAATACGCACACACGTTTGTGTGTTTAAAATCAAATCCAACACATTTTTTACATTGCTACTAAAGGGAAGGAGTATTGCCTCTAACATGTTAATGCGCCTTTAGATCAATGGCAAGGGCTTTCTTTAGTCTTTCGCTGTATACACTGTTTGGCCCTATTCCTAAGGTCCTTTGATTTGGTCTGAATGTCACCCAAAATGTTAGTTCATCCCCTGATTATTTTTAAATATTCATTAAGGCAATTCCAGTATTTATTATAGCACAGAGTTATCAGTTTAGCACATCTGTCATCACTTACAACACCAGTGTTGCATGTTAATGCCCAAAATCAGCCTCACTACCGCAGAGTGTAGAAGTAGCATTTGAATTTGAACATTTCATTTATGACTTTCTGAGCTGAATGGCATGAATAGAAAGGATGGGTCCTATTGTATTAAAATGTTAACTTCCTATAGATTCATGTACTATTAAAGTCACCACCATCCATGTAATTTCTGGATCTGGAAAAATGGTGAAGCCATCCACTGAGAGGCCCTGTGAGCAGCAATGCCACAATTTTCGCTATGTTTACACTGTCTGAGAAAATGTTTCATGATAGAAAATGTGCTAACTAACACCTTTTAACTAACATGCTGTTAAACATGACTTATCACCTAGTGTAGACAGGGACAATTTGTGTTTTAAAACATGTTAGCTGGTTTTTGTTGACCTTAGGGGTCTATCTAGGGTTAACCATGACCAGCTATGACTATCCATGTCCACTACTAAAGTGATTTTTCCTCCTGCTGATAATAGCTAACTTTAATTGAATTGTCTCATTAGAATTGGCAAAGCAACCCCCATCTTTTCATATATTATGTATATCTATCTATATCTTCCTACTGTATTTTCCACTCCATGTATCTGATGAAGTGGGTTTTAGCCCACAAAAGCTTATGCCCAACTACATCTGTTAGTCTCTAAGGTGCCACAAGTACTCTTCATTGTTTTTTGCTGATACAGACTAACACGGCTACCACTCCAAAACATGTCCACACAATAAGGGTGAAATCATGGTTAATGTCATTTTAGTTTAAACCTGTTAACAGTTTCTAATATGGTACATTTTTCCAGAGCTGACCAGGCCTTTGATATAGCATTGAATTCCAGTTTTAATACTTCCTTGATCATTCAGGTTGCTGATGCTGTGGGAAAAGAAATCATGCCACAGGATGTTTCAAGCAAGGAGTCAGCACCAATGCAAACATTTTATCCAGCTACGAAGGCTGAAGTTATTTTATTTTTACAAATGTTGTCAATCTCTTTTACGTGCTTTAGTGCTAAGAATTTCAGTCCCATTGGAAGCTTCACACTCACTTTAAGGCTCAAGGACTTTCCACATAGTCAATGGTTTGGCTTGATTGTAGAAGCCATGCTGTTGGGTTTTAGGTGTTTTTTAGGACGCGTGCTGAACTGGGGCTACTTTTATGTCTCTAAGCTAGATCTTCAGCTGGTATACGTTGACATGATTCCACTGAAATCATTGGAGCTATGCCAGTTAGCACTGACCGCAGGTTAATTGATGGAATGAATAGAAGATATGTGGCTAAATTCTCTGAACCAATTTGAAAATCGACCAGGGATTTTGCGCACATCCATTGGACATTTATACAACCAGTAAATATATCCTGAACAGGGATGACCATAAACTCTCAAAGTTTAGGATGTTTGGAGATCATGAAGGCATTTGTAAAATTCACAAATTTAAACTATGGAACTTGCTTGCCCTGTAGATCTCAATGAGAGTTCAAAATCAAGCAAAATTGAAAAAAAAAATCACAAACATGGTGAATGGATTGAGGACCTTCAAAAAATCCAGTCCATGTGTAATGCTGGACCTACAGGCATTTGCATAAGGAGTTGCCAAACAAAAGAGCAGTAAACAATTTGTATGCAAAATGTTTGACTCTGAGCCATGACTATAAATAACACATATGAAGTGGGATGTAGAACTGATATAATCTGAGATTAAATAGTTTTAGCATAAATTAATAGGAGGAAGGGATTAATTTGTTAGTTTAAATTTATAGAAATTATGTTGCAAACCCCCACCACACTGCTTTGAAAAACTTATCCCCTGATTGTAAATTATCATAATTTAAAAAATTAATGAGCTAACTTTCTTCAAATTTAGTCAAATTTTCCTTTTTAACTCCCAATGGGCTAGATTTTGTCATGGACATAGCCTTGAAAAAAAGGGGTGGTTCTTGAGCTGCATCACCCCAACACCCCAGAAATAGGCCTATGACGTATCGTGACTTACCGTCACAATTCTTCCCTTGCTTGCAGGAAATTGACACCTCCTGCAATCTCTCATCTGAGCTGGCATGCAAGTAGGACTCGAGCCAAGGTTCAGCCCATCACTACCTACTCCTTACCCAACTGCTGGGTGCAGGAGAAAGCAGGTGCACTCAAGATTCACGTAGCCAGTGCAGAGATCCGCAAGGATACCGTACTCCCACCTATGCCATTGCACAAGCACAGGCATGTAATCCAACTCCCATTATAGCCCTGTGAACCTTACAAAACAAAACAAATTTGGTGTTTCCAACACCATTTGTTTCTGAAATATTCAAAAACAAAATCTCTAATCACAATACTTGGAGAAAAGTATTTTTTCCATAGGAACATGAGAATTGCCATATGGCTTTAGACCTGCAGTCCATTTAGTCCAGTTCCCTGTCTGCAGATGCTTCAGAGGAATGTATAAGAAGTCTCCCAATCCCTGCTAGTTAGACATTATTTTAAGCCCTAAACCATGAGATTTAATCTCTCTCAAAATTTATCCATATAAATGCCCAATTCTTTTATTAATCTCACTAAATTTTTGGTCTCAACAGCTTCTTGCGGCAATGAGTTTCACAGTCCAATTACCCATCATGTTAAAAAGTATTTCCTTTTATCAGTTTTGAATTTATAGCCTTTTAATTTCATTGATTGTCCCCTTGTTCTTGTGCTATGATACTGGGAGAAGCACTCAATCTACTTCATCTATACCAGTGGTCTTCAACGCGGACCCGTGTTCTGGCCCCCAGGAGAGCACCCGCCGAAATGCCGCTGAATTTCACCAGCATTTCGGCATGGATGCCTCTCCTATGGACTCTCTTTAATCTGTCCACATAGTTCTTAAAGTATGGTGCCCAGAACTGGACACAGTACTCCAGCAGAAGCCTTACCAGTGCCAAGTACAGAGGGATAATTAGCTCCAGAGTCTGACATACAGCATTCTTGTTAATACATCCCAGAATATTAGCATTGTTTACAACCGTATCATATTGTTGACTCTCATTCAGTTTGTCAGCCACTGTATCTCCCAAATCCTGTTCCCGCAGTATCACTATCTAACCAGTTAGTCCTCATTTTGTAATTGTGGCATTTGATTTTTTTCTTCTTTGTACTTTGTATTTGCCTTTATTGAATTTCATCTTGTTGGTTTCAAATAAATTCTCCAATTTTTCAAAGTCATTTTGGATTCTGATTCTGTCCTCCAAAGAGCTTGCAACCCTTGCAAGTTTGTCATCTGCAAATGTTATAAGTTTATTCTCCATTCCATTCTTCAAGTCATCATTGAAAATACTGAATAATACCAGACCTAGGACCAAAATCTGTAGGACCCCACTAAATACATTCCCCTAGTTTGAGTGAATCCCTGATAACTACTCTTTGAATATGGTCTTTCAGTCAGTTTTGCATCTGCCCTATAGTAGATTCTTCTGGATCACATTTCCCTAGTTTGCTTAAGAGATTGTCATGTGGGACTGTGTCAAAAGTCTTACTAAAATGAAAATATACCAGTGTCTACAACTTCCCCCCTTCTCATTAGGTAAAATAAGGACATTAAGTTGGTTTGGCATGATTTGTTCTTGACAAATCCATGTTGGCTATTACTTATATCCCTATAATCCACTACAAATTGATTGTTTAATAATTTGTTCCAGTATCTTTCCAGATATTGAAATTAGGCTGACTGGTCTAATATTCCATGGGTCCTCTCTGTTCCCCTTTTTAAATACAGGTGTTCTGTTTGCCCTTCTCCAGTCCTCTGGGACCTCACCCATCCTCTGGGTGTTTCCAAAGGTAATCATGAACATTTCCACGATTGCATCAGCTAGTTCCTTAAGTATCCTAGAATGAATTTTATCAGACCCTGCCGACTTAAATTCATCTAAATTACCTGAATATTATTTAACCTGTTTTCCTTATTTTGGGTTCCAGTCCTTCCCCCTTGATATTAATATTAATTGTAAGTGTCTTGCCTCAGTTTACCTTTTTTAGTGAAGACTGAAACAAAATAGGTATTAAATACCTTAGCCTTTTTGATGTCATCTGCTATTTGTTCTCCTGTCCTGGTAAATAGAGGATCTATATTTTAATTCCTCTTGCTCCTAATGTATTTATAAACTTCTTTTATGTCCATGGCTAAGTGTAACTTGTTTTGGGCCTTAGCCTTACTGATTTAGTCCCTACTTGTGCTGTTCTTTTGAAATCAGCCTCAGCAATTTGCCCATTTCCACTTTTCGTAGGACTCCTCTTTGATTTTCAGGTAATTAGGCCAATATAGCTCCATGAGAAGCTGTCTATCTTTCCTTTGCATCTGGATTGTTTGCTGTTGCACCTTTAATATTGTCCCTTTGAGAAACTGCTAATTTTCCAGAACTCCTTTTTCCCTTAGATTTTCTTCCTTTGGGACCTTATTTACCAGTCTGCTTTTCTGGAGAATTGTCCTTATTGATCTGCTCTCACTCCTTCCTTTCCTTAGAATCATGAAGTCTGTCATTTCAGCTAAATTGCCTTTAACCTTCAGATTTGCTACCAATTCCTCCCTGTTAACCAGAAGCAATACCACAATGGCTGCCCCCGGTTACTTCCTCCGCCTTCCGAAACAAAAAATTTCCACCAATACATTCCAAGAACTTATTGGTGTATGTGTTTTAATTATGTAATATTTTTGGAATATTAAAAGTGTCAGTATGGTGCCATAAACCAGTCCAGTTCCCAGTGAAATCCAGGGAAGCCCTTATAACAAACCTTGGGCCCAGTCTTACACATACTTATACATGTGAGTAACTTTGCAGGATTTGGTCTCTTGTCTTCTCAATTCTTTCATCAATTCTTGCTTCAGCTTTCACATTGAAGTAGTTTTCCTCTGAAGCCAGAGGCTAATGAAAAAAGCATTTCTGAGATGACAGATAAATATTCTGGTCCTCCACAAGTGACGCCATTTTATCTTTTATTTTACTTCAGAGCTGTCCTTTTTCATTATAAATGACAATACATGCAACGTCATTGGATAGTAAAGCTGTAATTCAATCTTGACTCTCAGCCTCCATACAAAAGTGTGGGCTATAATATGTCTCACACTGAAAGCAAAATCCTTGACCAAATTACAGCCTCAATCTAATCACAAGCAGATCCCAGTCTCTATATACTTTATCAATGTAAACAGTAAGCAATAGCCAGACTCTAATAGGTAGCTGGTATTTGCTGCTGTTTTTTAATAACAAGTCCTCTATATTTTACACTGGGAACCGATGGAGAGCAGAGCCAGAAGGCATAAAAGCCATACTCCTATGTGAGTTAATCTCAACTTCAATTACCATTCGGCAGTGTCAGAAAATCTACTGAATTCTACCAAAATCTTGTTTGCTGAAGCGGAAATTTACTCAGGGACTAAAGTCTTTAAGAAGGATGTAAAACAAGTACAGAACATGGGCTAGAGAGTGACATTTAGCCACCTCTCTGAGGAGGGTTTGGGAGGCACTGCCCCCACAGAGATCTCAGACTGCACAATCTCTTTCCAGAGTGTCCTTATACACAGAATGAGAGCACAGGCTGCATTTAAAATGGTGCTACCTATTCTCGCTCTGCCATAGACTGGTTTCATCAGCTAATGCAGACAAGGTAAGCCCCTGGCCCCAGGCTCCTCCCAGACCTTTTGGAGACAATTTGAGCCCCCAGGATGTACATGGGGAAATTATCCCTCCATTCAGCTGAGCTCAGAGACTACAATTGTCCCTTGCCCAAGGAGGAGGGAAGGTTTTATTTTATCCACCATTCCACACATTGTGGTAAGGCTAGGAACAATTTGGCCACATAGTATCTATCGAACACACTCATACAGATACATTGGCAATATCATGGCACAATATCTTTGGTCAGGAAAACACAAATGTGATTTATTTAGGGCTAATGCCAGATTCTTAGAGCTACTGGCAAAGGAAAACGCAGAACTGGCACTTCTCTGCCCCCAGATTACTGTGGATCATCTCCACAACACCCCATTCTCTCACAGATACCTGGTGTCATGCTCTGCATTGAATTCTTGTCCATCACTACACAAGATCTATGAAGTGAGCTGCTTCCGCTTATTGCTTGTAAGTTAACTATGGGGAAACATTTAAATCACAGTGTGATGTGGTTAATTTTCAAAAAGATCTTGAAACATTAGTCAGTTTTGACTGATGTGGATTCATAGTGGTTTATTTAAGTCTAGCCAGCAATGGAATGCCACTCTTCCATTACTGTTATGGGGCTAAATATTGGCTCCTGTATGAAAATCCAAGTACAAGAATTCTGTTCAGGGGAAGAAAATCTTCCCCCATTGCTGCAATAGGACCTGATGTTCCCATATAGCCAGTCTGAGGCTGTCATAAACAAATAGTTAAGGGTTAATGTCTCGTTAACCCTTTACAGGTAAAGTTCAGTGAACCTGGCTGACACCTGACCAAAGGACCAATCGGGGGACAAGATGCTTTCAAATCTTCGTGAAGGGAAGTCTTTGTTTGTACTGTTTGTTTGTTTTTTGTTCTCTCTTGGGACTGAGGGATCAGATGTGCAACCAGGTTTCTCCAATGTTTCTAAAACAGTCTCTTATGTTCAAAATAGTAAGTACTAGCTAGAAGGCGGATTAGTCTTTTGTTTGTTTTCTTTATTTGCAAATGTGTATTTTGCTGGAAGGATATTTTACCTCTGTTTGCTGTAACTTGTAACATAGGCTAGGGGGGAGGGAGTCCCTCTAGTCTATGGACAGTGATACCTGTAACATTTCCATCTTGATTTTACAGAGAATTTTTACTTTTTTCTTTCTTTAATTAAAGCTTTCTTTTTTAAGACTGATTTTTTCCCTTGTTTAAGACCCAAGGGATGTGGTCTAACTCACCAGGGGATTGGTGGGGAAAAGGAGGTGGGGGAAGGTTAAATCCTCTCTGTTTACACTGATCCAAACTCCTTGGATCCTATCTCTCAGGGTAACCAGGGAGGGGAGTCTGGGAGGGGGAAAGGAGGGGGAATGGTTTATTTCCTTGCTTTTAAGACCCAAGGGGTTTGGGTCTTGGGTCCCCCAGGGAAGATTTTGGGGAGACAGGGAGTGTACCAGACACTGGCATTTCTGATTGGTGACAGAGCTATCAGATCTAAGCTAGGAATTAAGCTTAGAAGGGTACATGCACATCCCCACTTTCTGGAAGCTAAAGTTCAAAGTAGAAATAATACCTTGACATGGTGTGCAGCGGCTGGGATTTCTAGGACCCAAAAGCCAGTGAGGCTTTTTTCTCTCCTTTCTAACTGCTTGGAAAGCAGTCTGAGAGGGGATTGAGTTTAAAAGCAAAAGCCAGTAGGATTTTTTTTCTCTGCTTTCTAACTGCTTGGATGCAGCCTGAGAGGATTGGGTTTAAAAACCAAAGCCAGTGAACTTTTTTTTTCTCTCCTTGCTGGCTGCTCGGATGACAGCCTGAGGGAAGAGGTGTTAAGTTCTTTAACAAGGGTCTTTGTTAAAAAGGCGGTTCAAGCTGTGAGCAGCAGACAACCAGCAAAAGGCATTTGCAAGTGAATTGGGTTTTTTTCTATCTTTCGGGATAGCTAATTAAAAAATCTGTTAACCAAGCAGCCTGAGCTGAAACAGCCCAGTCAGTAAGGTGCAGAAAGGTAGTGTGGCGAGCACAAGAAAACCAAAAAATGAGTACCAGTGGAGCAACTAACAATCCAGAAGTGGCTAGGCTAGAAGCAACAGAGAGACAACAAACATGAGACTCTTTTAGAAAGATTGGAGAAACCTGGTTGCACATCTGGCCCCTCTTAGTCCTAATAGAGAACAATACAAACAGCATAAACAAAGACTTCTCTCCACCAAGATTTGAAAGTATCTTGTCCCCCAGTTTGGTCCTTTGGTCAGGTGTCAGCCAGGTTCACTGAGCTTGTTAACCCTTTACAGGTAAAAGACATTAACCCTTAACTATTTGTTTATGACAGAGGCCAACGCTTCTCGTCATGAGACCAGTTGCAGGTGTGGCCCACTGCATCCTCCCATGCAGATTTGGGGCCAAAGGACTCAAACTGTGTGCAGACCCACTGGCCAGTCCCCTGCCAATTTGGGAAGCAGGATGCCAGTTTGGCCATACTGTACATATGACACACAAACTGCTGTGCTCCCAAAGGAGGGAGTTTGTCCACAATAATTTCAGGTGATTTTGCATTTTTCTTAGGAGGACAGCTTGCAAGGGGCATTACAACCTGGTCCCCAGTACACAAGGGAATAAACTCAAATTCCATTTTCCTCTTCCCTTCCACAGATGCTCAGACAAAGAGCTATATGAATCTCTTCTGGAAGCACAGGGTCTGATCCACAGCCCACTAAAGTCAGTGGATCAGGCCTTCAGTCCCCAAATCAGCATGAACCTTCTATCCTGGCTCACATTCATGTTCAGGAATTTGCTCAGTTGTCATCAGCTAACCAAGATGTGTAGCCAAATATTTATCATGCATCATTCCACTCGGCTGGCTGCCTGGTTTAACAATATGCCTGTCCTGTCTAAAGAAAATGCTTCATTACTGCTGAAAATGCTGGGACATTACTCAAATGCAGGTTTCCTCTAAGCCTCTCACACTCAGAGCTAAAAATTTTGGTGATGGTGTTACAATAAAAACTGACAAGATATCACCCTCTCTGTGCTAAAGAGAGAGAAAAGTTATGATTTTATGGATCTAAGAACTAAGAAAAATAACATTGCAAGCACACGTTTAGCAGGTTGCAACACAGACTGACTTGGTAATTAAAAGAAGACACTGAATTCAACGGGTGATGTCACCATGAACATCAGTGTCTGGTTTTAAATACCCCAGAGGGATGTTTAACAATGAATATTTTTGTAAGTTGCAAGATTCGCAGCCCTGGAGACTGAAGTAACAGTATAGTATTGGCCGCAGCAGTTCATGCTTTCTAGACCGACCTACCTATGTTCCTCACTTCTGATCACCAGAGCCAGGGCCTCCATGTCTATTTCATTCTTGGTCTCACTGTCTGCTGATGTTGCCAGAGGGTCACTTTCAAACACAGAGACAACAAGGCATCACAAATGCATAAACATGTCAAAACTAGACTGTTTAAAACCCTGTTTTATTACATCAGAGCTTGCAGCACTGATCTGGAATGAATGATGAGTCTGGGCTTCAGTTTAAGGGTGACCAACCTTTCATTAATTTACATCACTTTTTGCCCTCAGCCATTCACAGTTATTTTTTCAACTTTTCTCTGGCACAGCTCTGCTTGGTTTCTTTCCAGCTGACCATCTCACAATAGGTTTAGCTCATTGTTTTCAAGAGAGGTTTTATTAGCATTGTCTAGTAGAGGAGAGCAAAAATTTAGCTCTTAGCCAGAGGATGCAATTTCTCTATGTACAAAAAAAAAGTTGTAGTGAGCCAGTAAAACTAGAAGGAAGAAAAATAAAAAAAACAATAACAAGAAAAATAAAGTTGCCAGAAAATGTTTTAAAATAATAGGAACTAAAACCAGAGGGGAATTGTTACTGGAAAATGGATGATTCAAAGTAATTAATGGGATATAGAGCTTTTCACCTCTAGGTTACTGATTTGAATTTAGTGCAGAGTAGTAATAATTGAAAGACACTCCATAACCTGGTCTTTCTTCCCCCACCTCGCTGATTGTAAGACTTTGGTAGAAAGACCTAGGAATTAATTATTATTGTTATTATTTGTATTACCATAGCATCTCTGAACCTAATCATGGACCCCAACCCCAGTGCGCTCGGCGCTGTACAAAAACAGAACGAAAAAGACTGTCCCTGCAGCAATCGACCTAGTGATGGAATGTTTGTTCTTTCTACTGGTTTATTCTGTCTAGAAGCATGTCAAGGCTGATTCTCCACTCTGGCACTTTGAGTGCAGATGGTGGGGGCCCGCAAGGATTCTAAAAATTAGTCTTGGCCATTCCAGGCTTGTATTAAACTCCCAAGGTTACAGTTTTTCTATGATTTTGGATAGGTAGATGCTGCCACCACCCAAATGCAAAAAAAAAAAAAAAAAAACCCTAACCCTTTGAAGCCAGAAAGGCTCACTTGGGAATTCCTTCTTGTAAGGTACCCTTAAGCCCTTTCATGCCCTTAGGGGAACAGCTGAGAAAGAAAAACAAAGAAAATCAGCTGTTGCCACTAGCTAATTAAACAACATATGCACACACCTCTTAAGACATCAGAAATCCAGTCCTGTTAAAAGAGGTAAATTTTATTAAAAACATCTGGGACTTAGGCTTTTGCTAGATTTAAAAAACCCACTTACAAAATTTAAACATCAAGAATAAGCCTCTTGAGGTCCAGCTTAAAGGTGACAAGAAGAACAAAAAGCATTTGGGGTTAGCACAGAGTTGTCCACAAGCCTTACAAAATTAAAGAAATATGTCTTTCTAGACATTCCTTAATTTACTTACATATTTGGGGTTTGAGATAAGCAATCTTTAGGTACGATCTGATGGTTTTTCAAAGCTGGCTTTCAGCTTCTCATAGCATAACTGCTCCCTGTTCCTCTCTTTCCCAGAGAACCACAACAAACAGACAAAGGGAAGTTTTTTCCCAATTTTAAAAAGTTCTAGCCCTCCCATTGGCTCTTTTGGTCAGGTGCCCACTAACTTCCTTTTACCTATGGGCTTTTTTAACCCTTTGCAGGTAAAGCAAGTAGACAACAGCTCCTAACAGGTGTTTTACAGCTAACTGGCCAGCTGGATGTCCATAAAAGGGATGTCCACACACACACACACACACACACACACACACACACCCTTCATTTATCATAATCTCTGATGATTTTTTCCAAAGGAAAATGAAAATTTTGATTTTCCTGAAGTTTTTCAATTTTCCTGATAGAAAATTGTGATGAAATATTTCATTTTGGGTCAGTTCCACTCAAACTGAAACATTTTACTTGTTGGCCTGAAATAATTATTTTCAAGACGCTCTGATGCTTCATGGGAGTTGTAGTTCAGAAGTCTCATACTCTCACTCTTCCCTGGACTACATCTCCCATGATGCACCATAGTTTCGCCTCTGATTGTGCCATATGCTGTCTCATGGCAGTCACATTTCTGTGCATGCATCATGGGAGATGAAGTCCTGCCAAGAAGCCCAATCATAAAAGAATAATGGCGGTAAAAAGCACCCAAACTACTGCTCCCATGAGGCACCCACACCACAGGCAAATTAGTTTTGTGCGGAACTAACCCAGAACAAAATGTTTTGATTTTGTTCAACAAAGAGAAGTGAAATGTTTTGATTCAGGAATGTCAACACTTTTAAGTCAATATTTTTTTGAAATTTCTCATTCCACAATAAATTTCAGTATTTCAGCTTTTTGTCCCAACCGAGGACAAAACAAACTTTGAAATATTGGAGCATGCCACAGGATGGAAATTCCAATTTTCAATCAGCTCTAATTACAGAACTCGTGATAAAATCTCCAAGAGCTGGCAACAGTGTTATTGCAAAGGCATAATATAGAGTCATGCAGATTGTTTTTGTTGTTGTTTTACTCATTACCATAGCATAAAACTTCTGACGCACAAATTCAAATAGATCCACAATTCAGGAGAGTACTTAAGCACACTGTTAAGTTCATTCCTCTTCAAGATAGCACAGAAGCACATACTTAACTTGTGTATAGATGTGACCAGAGCTATGCCCTCACCTCCTCCCTGCTCCCTTTAGGGAATTATGTGGCCCTGGAGGGAACACCCTGTACTCTTATGGATGTTTTTCCCATATCAGAGTGCTTATGAATAAATGGAAAATAATCCATTTTTTTCGTACAAGTTAAAAGTACAACACACCAAATGTGCGTGGACAATTTGAGACCGGTGAGTAATAAAACTATATTGTATGGAATACTCTGACGTCCCCCTGGTGTTATCTGGACTGGTGATCTATTAGGTCACTCCAGTCCTTGACTCTGGGAGCCAGCCTTACCCTGCTGCTCTGTGAGAACCCCCACTCCCAAGCTATTCATGCACAGCATCTAGCACATAGGCTGTTCCCTGCTGCAGAAGTGGGCACTTTTGGCCAGCCTCTGCTTGGATTGCGCAACTGAATGACACTAGCCAATATCTCTGGGCTCAGACACAACCCTAGGAACCTCCATCTTGCAGTGTCCAGTTATGCCTGCTGAACACTGCAAGCTTATATGAGTTCGTCAATTTAACAAAGAAATTGATATGTATCAGGATTGTTATCCCATGGGGAGTCTCTGACATGCTTCAAATCAAACACATTGCTTCAAGTAGAATAAAAAAAACCAAAATTTATTAACTACAAAAGATAGATTTTAAGTGATTATAAGTCAAAGCATAACAAGTCAGGTTTGGTCAAATGAAATAAAAGCAAAATGCATTCTAAGCTGATCATAACACTTTCAATGCCCTTACAAACTTAGATGCTTCTCACCACAGGCTGGCTAGCTGTCCTTCAGCCAGGCTCTCCCTGTGACCAGAGCTATGCCCTCACCTCCTCCCTGCTCCCTTTAGGGAATTATGTGATCATTGAGGGAACACCCCGTACACCTATGTTTATCCTTTAACAGGGATGTTTTTCCCATATCAGAGTGTTTATGAATAAATGGAAAATAATCCATTTTTTTTGTACAAGTTAAAAGTACAACACATCAAATGTGTGTGGACAATTTGAGACCAGCGCTTCAGTTGCTTGGTGGTGGTGTCTGTAGATGGAGGTGGAAGAGAGAGCGGCATGGCAAAGGTCTCTCCTTTTTATCGTGTTCTTTCTTCTTTCTTGGTCTTACCTCTCCCCCCTTCAGAGTCAGGTAAGCTTTACCTCATTTAGTCCCAAACTGAACAAGAAAAGGGGGGGTGACTCACCCGAGAGTCTAATAGATCTTTTGTTGGTGCCTAGGCCAGTGTCCTTTGTTCCTATGAGGCTGGGCTGGGTTTGTCCTATAGATGCCCTGATAAGGTATGAACTGCCCCTCTGCTCCTTGAGAGTTTTGCCTGAGCTGCTGCTCCTGGAGAGCTTTTGCCTGGGCTTGTTTTAATCCATGAGGACACATTTTCAGCCTCAGTAGCAAAGAATCCATGGCACCTTATAGACTAACAGACGTTTTGGAGCATGAGCTTTCATGGGTGAATACCCACTTCGTCAGATGCATGTCAGCATTTTCAGCCTCATAACTATATACACGAAATTACAACAGATAACATTACTATAAAAACAATGGTCAGTGCATTATGAGCCTTCTGAAGACACTCAACATGACAAACTTTGCATTGGATACCACACAATCATATTATAAGGATGAACATAGGAGTGCAGAGTGTTCCCCCGAGGTCCAGAGCATCACAAATACCTATTAGCGAAAAAATCTATGAATTGTTATATAAAAATAACAGATTACTCTGCATTAGATTTTTCTAAATAAACTCATTTAAATATAAATGTTAACTCAGTTATGCTTCCCTTTGTAGTACTACTATTTAAACTAATTGCTGGCTGCTGGAACTCAAAATCATGTACGTACAGAGCTGCTGAATAATTAATTTCTACCATCTCACTAAAGATTACAGGGGTTTTGCCGCTTTGTGGTATCCTTTAGGTCTTTTTGGTATCCACCAGAACCACTTTTTAGTGAAGAGAAGGGGAAGAACGGGTAACCTCGTGAGAAATCTTCGAAATAGATTTTGGCATTTTTCAAAAGACTAGATGGAAACCTTCTAAGAGAATCATTGGTATACTGGTAAAGTTAAACTTGAAAAAGCCAATATGAGATCATTTTTCTCTTCTCATTATAAGATGATCTCAAGAGGGCTTTACTTCCTTGCCTTCAATTTTCCACATCAGCTTTTTCCACCCCCAGCTGATTTTCCACTGCACATTTTCAATGTGCACAACATCCTACATAAACAACAGGATCAATCCCAGGTAGTACTTACACTAAAATGCTATTACCTGAAAAGCTCAGGTTGTAATTTTTGGCCAGGTCTTTCTCCTAGGTTTCCTTTAAGTCATAGTAAGGGAATGTTGACACGGTTATAGTCCCAGTGAAAACTATTGGGCTTGTGGGCTGTGCATAGCCCTAGAGAGAGAAAGCTGTTGTCATTATGCCTTAGTGCCTGCCTCCTGGCATTCACAGGCATGCAGAAGTTCTGTTCTTCTCATTATATCCCTTGATAGGGTTCAGCTTACACTCTCCTAATTGCGAGTGGCTGATGCATAAAGGTGGACAGAGCTATGGTCTCACTTCTTTCCTGCCCTCTTTGCAGTATTATATGGCCCTGAATCTAATGGCTCTGGCATATAATAACTTAAACTCAAGAGATCTTGGTTCAGTTCCTGGGTCAGCCACAGATTCCTGTATAACCTTCCTTGCAGCTCAATTCCTCAGCTGCAAAATGATGACACTATTTCCCTCACAGCTCTGTTGTGAGTATAAAATTAATTAATGGTTGAGGTGATTAGATATTATGGTCATATAAACAGAGAGCTAGTGCTTAAAAACTAGAAAGGCAGAGTTTGAACCACAGTCCAGGAGACTGATCAGCTCTCAAAGGGTGAGACCAACATACTTCCAAGAAGCAAAATATTTAGCTGAAAACTGGGCACCTCTCAGATCAGATGAATGAACCAGAGCTGAGGGTATCAGCTGACTGAAGTTTAGAACCATTATTTAAAGGCTACACTATGTAAAAACACAGCCTTCCTCAAGGGACGCCCAGCCAGGGAAACTGAAATATTTTACTTTGTGCAGTTCTCATCTCTCTGCTAAGACTATAGAATAAATTAATGAATTCCTCCTACTGCCACATTCATTTAAAATAAGGTTTCTAAGTGTGCACTCACCTTAAATATAAGTTGATTATTTTACACCGAATACACTTCTGAGGGGTGGGAGCTTCTATGATTTAGGAGACTAGTAGTAGGACACAGAACCTTTCAATCTAGATTATAGGTTCAAACCCAATCAAATTGTTACCTCCTGATTGTGAAATTAATGAATGGCCTTGACCACTTCATGGTGGACAGGAAATCCACTGTTATAACTGGCACTCATTGGCAGACTTGCTGGCAGTCTCATAACAGAGAGATTCAGGACTGAACAGGTGTGGAAGCTGAACTAGCAGACGATCACTCCAGGTTGAGGTCGAAGAAACTGACAGAGAAGAGTGGGGGAGCTTTTACTAATACTGCCCCTCCTGTGGATGATGGACCCGATCCAAAGGTGGCTGAAGTCAGAGGGAGTCTTTCCACTGACTCCAATGAGCTTTGGTTCCCACCCAGAAGGAGGCCTTTAACTTTCCTAAGCAGTCAATCTAGCATTTTTCACAACTATAGCAACATTATTTATTATTATATTTAGTAGCTGATTTACAGTAGTGTCTAAAAGCCCCAGACTCATGGTTAGGGTTGCCAACTTTCTAATTGCTGACAACTGGATGCCCCTGCCCCACCTCTTCCCCCAAAGCCCCTCCCCCTGCTCTGCCTCTTCTTCCAGGCCTGCCCCCCACTCTCTGCTCTTACCCCATCCCCCCATCGCTCACTGGTCTTTCCCCTCACCCTTCCTCATAGCTTGATCCTTTCCACCTCCTTCCCTTCATCCCCCACCCTTCCTCTGCAGCCTGCTTGCCTGCCTGCTCACAAGATGCAGGTAGGAAGCAGCCCTGGCTGAGCAGGGGCTGGCGCAGACTGATGACCCAGTGCCTCCTCCGCCCCAGCACTCACCCACAGTACCTGGACTTTTAGTATCCAGTCAGTACATCTGACCGGACACTGCCAGGTCCCCTTTTCAACAGGACATACCAGTCAAAAACTTGGCATCTGTCAACTCTACTCATGGTGCTATGCAATGTACAAGAATATAACAAAGAGACGGCCCTGCCCTGAAGAATTTGCAATTAAGACATAGCAGTAATATAATGGTTGCCATTGTTAATAAATCCATAGTTGCCAAGGTATCAATAGAATTTGCCAGGTTGCTGGCAGCAATTGTAATAAGAGTCAGATTTCAATGGTCTGCTACAGAAGAGACATAGTGAGTCTGTCATTTGCACTAGGACCCCTTTATATGACCCTACCAGTGTATATGGGCCTTAAAGTGGGCATATATTATATTTGTACTTATCTTAAAGCAGTGTAAAGGTAACTGAGTGTAAATGAAAATCAAGTCACGTGTGTTCTGATTCACAAACAATTGAAGTCGGTAGAAAAATTTCCATTGACTTCAAGGGCTATGGATCAAGCTCATGTTCTCGCTTGATGTTCTCTTGATATAAAAGAAAATAATTTTTACTGAAAAGATATGGTTGCACTTTTTATATAGAAAAATGTAAAACTCAGTACCTTGCATGATTGTCTTCTTCAAGCCAGATTTCTCAAAGGAGACAGTATTTGTTGTCTTGTAAAATTAGGAAGAGAGTAGAAAATCCATTATGCAGCATGAAGCAGAAACTGCCGAAAACTGCCCTTCTTTTTGGAGTCTTTCTTAGATTAGTCTCCATAAACACTAGCCAGAATAGCTTTTATTTTCCTCCATGGATTGCTTTATGCATCCATGGAACATTAGTTAAATTGAACCTATATAAAGTCTCTTTTTGGATTACTGAATGCAATTTTCTTTAATCAGTATAATAAAAGGAAAATTACATACCTTGGTGAGGCCAACTCGTATCATCTCCCTGAACACACTGGTCTTTCCTACTGATTATATTCAATCATCTTAAAACGTACTGTCAAGCAAGCTACTGGAGTGTAGTAGTCTTAGTTTGGCTTTATTCCTTTATTTCATAAATGACATATTTTCAGCCATGATTTCTGAGAGCCGGACCACATGAAAGGATTTTTGTAACTGTTCCAGAAGTTTGTGGTCTATTTCTTCACTTACAGCCATCATGGAAATAGTCATTCCCTGACTGTATATTTTAATGGGGGGTGGGGTCATTTTGTGAGCAAAGATGAAAGAAAAACCTAATTATTGCAAGATTAAACGTCTTCATGTGAAATATATTTCTCTGTGACTTTGAACATTGGCAATACAGATATAACAATTCTCATTTATAACTCAGAGGTTGGGAAGATGCAAAGGGATTTACAACATACTTATACCCATTGTCTTCCAGTAAATAAAAGGAATATTATAGAAAGTGCTAATTAACTTTTGCAGTGTGAGCAAACATTGTTTAACCATTTTCAAATTTTAAGGAGAGAAAACATTTTCTAAATTGTAAAAAATAATTTCATGAGCCTTTTTTCCCACAAGTCAAAAAATAGCTAAATGTATATGCCTCTTGATGAAATTTCCCATTTTTCATAAGAGAACTTCCATTTTTGTCAATTGTTGACAGTTTTGTCACAGAGAAAACCAATAATTTGACATTTTTATGAACTCCCTCATAGTTTGACAAATGTTCTGACAAAAAAATAAATTCACTGAATATTCTTCATTTTCACTGACATTTTTTGGGGGGTGGGGACGGCATAAAACATATTTCTCAATCAGTTGTAATGTAAACTCTCTTGCTGTGGGCCTGATCCATGTTCCCAACTCCCACTGAGTGCAACTGAATGCTGGAGATACTCAGAACCTTGCACAACCTTTGATGTCAAGGGACCCATCTTTGAGCGCATTCTGGCTTTAAGCATTCCTGGGGTAAGCTACCCTAGGCCAAGTTTACAGCAGTGCAAGGCATCTATATTAGGGCTTTGTATCCATGTAGCTATACCTTTGTCTAAATACTCCAGTGTAAATAAGCCCTAATTATTCACTAACAGCCAGATCGTACTTACCTCACAAGTAGCCTTATTAATCGCAATGAAATGAGACTACAAATGGAGTAGTAAGGTACTATCCTTGATGAGTAGGTAGATATCATAATCTACCACATTTTAGGCATCAGAATTAATTTTCTTCCTCTTAGCAGGTGAACATTTAGACTATAGAATTTGTTCCAGGATAAATGCAAATATATTATCACTGAGGCTTTGACATAGCAGATTGCATCCTCTGCAGTAACTCAGACCTGAGGCTGGCACACAATGGGACTGATTCGTAGCAGCATTACTCCAATCTCATGCTAATATAGTGATGAATGAAACCCAATATGTATTTCTGGTATGCAAGCAAAATCATATGCAGATACATGCATTTTGCCTCAAAATTCTAATTTTCATGCTTGTCTGATTCTCTGACACATTTTTCATACTACAAATGCAAGATTCTATTATTTGAAATGAAACATTTGCTTTTATAGTAACCTTTGCCAACATCTCCTTCCTGATCCGAAGTAAAGGTTGCTTCTTAAGGGAGGAATAAATATCCCAATCCCTTATAAGTTACCATTTCTCCTGCAATGGCTAAGGTGGGGAGGGTCAGGGGAATCTAGGGGAAAAAGTGTGAGAGCTACTTTTGTAGAATCCTATAAGTTCAGTGCCAGCAATTCTCCAAGAATGGAAACCAGGGCTGCAGTTTATCTATAACTTTTGGAATGTGACTCAATTCTACAGACCCCTGAATCTTTGATTCTGCATTTGGATTACCTGCAATTGCCTGCAAGTGTTTAGATGCACACAAGTACCATTTCCTTGCAAGCCTTTCAAGATCAAAGTGTCACTGGATGTCAGATTCTATCTCAAACCTTCTGAAAAAATATTTATAAGCCTAATGCAGTACATTCTTACATTCAAAGTCTCATTCACAATGTTAGACAGAAAGTAGATCATTGTCACATAGCAAATGAATGAGCATAACAGTAAAAGTAATCTATAATGCTCTCTTGAGGGTTCAACACAGGGGTGGGGGAAAAAAGAGAGATACTGGATTAATTCCACAGAAACACTGTGGTTGGTCATTGTTCTTTATGTGGATCAATGTGAATTGAGTCTGGGCTATTCTAAAACATATTGTTACTTTCCAGAAAGCAATGAGATATTTTAGTGGTGCTGTTCAAACCATAATAGTTGCAATTGTCAGGATATCCATTATCGATCACATCTCCACAAGAATGCTCAGCGCTCAGATATACCGTTACAATAATTTTGGTATTTTTAGGAGGAGGTGAGATAAACCTCTTGAGCCTGTTTGGATTTTTTGTTTTGTTTTGTTAATGCTAACTATTCTTTAAAAAAAAAAAACAACTGAGGGCAGTTTGGTCATAACTATCCTTAGCTCCATTGTTTAGTTTTAACATTCATTTACAGTCCAATCTTGCAGAGTGCTGCATGCTCCCATTCCCTTTGAGGGTACTAGAATCTGAGAGCCCTCAGCCTATGGCAGAATCAGCCCTTTAAATATTAAAATGACATATTATGACTATTAGTAAAGCAGTTACTGCAAGTCCCTTTCCCTGTGCCTTTAGAATGGTGGGACTTTACTTATTATCACCATAATTCTTACCTAACACAGAACGCCTATATTCACTGAGTGAATATACTATGGTGTTGTTGACACCTTTAGGGCCTGATCCTGTAAAGTGCTGAGAAACTCTTGGAGGTGCTGAGTACCTTCATCTCCCAGGGCTTGATCCTGAGCTGGTGTAAATTGTCATAGCTCCAGTGATGGGAATGGATTGAATTCAATGGCGCTATTACGACAAATTACATCAGCTAAGGATATCTCCCCTCACCCAGCCCCATATTGGCATCCATAGGAATTAAGGCAATGCAGCACCATGCAGGATTAAGTCCTTAAAAATCAAAGATAAAAAACCAGTCTCAACCTATAAGAAATACGTACTCAGAATTAATATTCAAAAACTGTTTAGAGCTGCATAATGAACACTGCAAATGTCCTTCTTTCTTCTGACACAATCACTGCATACACTGTTATGACATTGACACAATTTGTCTCAACACTGCACAGAATTCTTCATGCTTATAGTGGACTACTCTTCAGTCTATTTATCTTTGCTGCATCCAACTATGTGAAGGTGCAGCACGCATGCATCTTGCATCAAATTGTGCATCTATGTGCATTCTCATAACACCCTCAGTGAATGGCATCAGGGAGTGAACAGGGGTGCCCAGAAGCAAAGCAGAAAAGACTTTAATAATATTATTGGGTGCATTAAAAATAAACTTTATAAATGTGAGCTGCATACGATTTTTGTGTATTTTTTTTTCACTAGGATATGAGATGAAAGGCTGAAAGGTTTAAGAAATAAAAGAGAAAAAAATCTATTTGTTTTCTGCTTTAAAAATATCAGAAAGGTCAAATCTTATCTGTTTTTTCTTGAATTTGCTAGAAGGTTTTCACATTTAACTAAAGAGCAGGCAGAGGGGACTGAATCTTTGATAAATAAATCATTTCTAGTAAGTGTTCAGTAGGCTCTGGAGTTAAATAGATGTCAAAAAAACAGGCAAAAACAATTGAAAATAGTGGCTAAAAATCAATTCTCTTTTCATTTGCTTAGATTTCAGTCTCTTTTCTCTTGCAATGGCATAATGTCATTATTTGTCCAGTCACTGTAAAGTCTTCCAAGGTGAACTAGATGTAAGTTTCAGATGTTAAAAGGAATAAGTTCATCTTTTCTCTCTTTTCCTTTTCAAGGCCATTTCTGAAGTGCATTCTTGTTGATGCCTATTAAGAATCCATGAGAGATTAAACGTAATTAATGTTAAAGTAATATTGAGACTGTGACATGCAATTCCAAGTTACGGAATTCCTGTTCATTTGATGTATCTCAACATGTCATAGAAGTTTAAGAAACACACATGATCTTTGTACTGTTAACGGTTAATACGTTAGATCCTGCAAACGTGCACTTTAAAGCATGTAAGAGGTCCCACTGACTATGATGGAACTACTCACATACTTAAAGCTAAGAATGTGCATAAGCTTTTACAGGATGGAAAATAGGCGTAATAGGTGACTCAAGATAGACAGACAACTTTACTATGGATTTAAAAAAATATTATTTATGTAGGTTTTTTCTATAGAAGCCTTAACTTTGTTTTTGTACCTAATATATTATTACACACACACACACACAAACAACATTAAAGGACATTATGTTAAAAAGTCAAAAGTTAAGAGGTAGCCTTTCAGATATGCACACACTGCTCCCACTGTCAGCTAATCAGCATGCCTAAAAATCAGGCCACTTGTTCAGCTAACTAAACATAGATTTGGGGCTGGGATTTTCAAGTATGCTTAAAGGAGGTAGACACCCTAGTAATATTTCCATACACGTCTAAGTGACTTTATCCCATTGAACCTCCCTCTTAATTTTTTGGATCTCTTTGAAAATTCATGACCGTGAAACCCTGTCCCCACAGAAATCAATGGCAAAACCTCCATTTGATTTTGATAACACCAGGATTTTATGCTCGATGTCTAACTTTAGGCATTTGGGTCTGAAAAATGGCTATGTAAGGGGGTTTCTCTTGCTCCCACTAATGATTTCAATAGGAACAAAATCACACCATAGGAGATAAGCATTTGACTTCAGTCCATTTAAGGCAAACCACTTCAGGCTAAGACTTTGACAATAATAGTTGGACTATGGAGACCACTGTAAAAATTGCAGGGCAATTCTATGCAATGAGTTTCACTGATGTTTTATTATCCCTTTCCTGGATAGCAGCCAGTCTTGTTGATCTCTGCTGCCACCCTGTGTCATTCAGCTATCTGAAGACCAGTATGTGTCTCAGTATAAAAAATGTTAATGTTTTTCATCACATGAAATGCAAATGAATATTTACTTCCCACATCTACCAGGCACAATTACAAGATATTTTGTCAAATAGATATTTTCTGGAAGATTGCAATCTGATTTTATTATAAATTCACAAATGGCAATGATGGGTAAATATACCAGTGCTGTTTATTCCTATTTACAATTAAAGATGTGTAATCATTTTAATGGAATTTTACTTAGACTGCAAACTCTTTGGGGACAAGGACTATCTTTTCATTATGTGTGTGTGCAGCACCTGGCACAATGGGACTCTGATCTTTGATTATGTCCTCTGGGCACTACTGTAATACAAATAACTAAATAACAATTTCTTCTCAAATAATATTGTCTAAGTCTGTACCTTATGCTGTCCCTCTCTATTTTTTTATTCCATGCACATCTAATTATGCAGCTATAGGTATGCTTTATTGGATAAGGAAAAAAAGGTGTTGGACATTTCCCCACAGGACAAAATTGAATTTCTGCCTTTTTAAAATACCTGGAAAGCCCTTATGGCAAAAATTCTTTCCATTGAACCACACTATTCCGCTTCTCCCAGAATGAATTTGTAAACAGTAGAGTATAGTCCATTCATTGAAATAAATTGGCATCCCTACCACACTAATGCCTTTCCACATGGGAATGGGTTTTGTGGGTGTAATCAAGGTTTTCCTCCATGTGAAGCTGACACCAAAGCTTTCAAATTCTTCCTGGATTGTGGCTTTCCCCATATTTGTACTGACCACAGCATGTGGCTTTTTAATGGGTAACGCCAACCCACACAGGGGCATCAGCAGCAGGGATCAAGCCCTCTTGAGCTTAATCCATGAGCCTCTGCTGCCTGAGCTAAAAGACACCTGTGTGTTAGCCAATGTTAGCAGACTCATCATTCTCTAGTGGGTCTAGCCACCACTAGAGAGTGACAAAGCATCACTCTGAGCAAGCAGAGGTTATATAACCCCCCTGGGCATGGCAAGCAGCGAACAGAGGACAGGAGAACAGAGAGAGTTAGCCTGGGAGTTCACCTGGGGGTGGGGTTCCCACAGAGGGCTTGTTTTTTTTGTTTGTTTGTTTTTTTCCCTTCCAGGCTTCTGGAAGCAGTAAATATAACATCTGAAGAGGCTCTTAGAAGGAAGACATTATGGATAGTGAACAATCAGTTGTTGTGACCAGCACAGGATGTGTCATGTTTGTCTTTCTCCCAGAGGATAGAAGCGACTTCGTCTGTACGAAGTGCAAGCTGGTGTCCATACTGGAAGAGAAGGTTAAAGAACTAGAAATCCAAGTCTCAACCCTGCGTTGCATCAGGGAAATGAAGATTTTCTGGATAGAAGTTAGCATTTGGTACAACAGGCACAGCATACTGAAGGAAGAGGATTTGTCATGAGAGAGGGTGATAACAGCAATTTTAAATGAGATGGGGAAGAAATAGTATATATGGAGGTAATATAGCTATACAGCAAGGAAAGCTGTTTCTGTGATAATTCTTTATGCCACAATATGGAACACATGCCCTCTACAGGGTTACTGGAATAACAAACCAGTGCTGCATTTATAAATTAAAACTGATGGTTTGTTGAATCTTGCAAATGCGAGTGAATTGTTTACTTTGTTGAAATACTATCAGCTGATCTCATTTTTCCTGACTTACACCCTCTGTGACGCCGCTGAAGTTAATGGAGCATAAGTGAAAGTAGCACTGGAGCTATATAGAAATCAGAGCAGTATATGGCTAAATAGTTTTAGCTCTCTCAAAGCTGCCAGAAATAAAATTATGTCTCAAGAGCTGAACATATGATTTATAACTAAATACATTAGCAGTGCGACAAGCGCAGAATGTACGGACTTTAACGAAAGAGGCATGTGCTCTATTGCAATGTACCCCCTTGAATCAATGCATGGAGATTTGAGAGTGATACATGACGGGGAGCTTTACTGATCAAGTCTGTACTAGGCATATATCCTTTCCCTATTGCCCAGCTGAGTATCTCAGATGGCAGTTTGGAACTCCACAGAGGGAAGGACAGTAGAAATGCTCTTCATACAGACCTACAGCAGAGCTTATCTGCTGCAGCACTTCAGCGTAAAGCTCCCCTCCACCGGTAAAAAGAACAGTGGCTTTGCAGTATGGAGGAGCCACACCTCCCATTCACAACTACCCAGGAAGCCACTAGGGAGCTGGGCTCTGGGACATGCAGAATTTATATACCCTCTGACACCTCTATCAATCCAGACTCTACCATTCATTCAGCCTCTTGAAATTCTGCCCTACTAGTATTCGTTTCTCTACAAGAGGTCAGTCCACACCTGTGGAGGAGAGGGTAGAATTTGACCTGTATGAATACTCACACGGAAGCAACTTGTCTCCCACAGTCCTGTTCCAGCATGCATTGGGCTCAGTAAAACCTAGGATTGGTTGTCTAGGAGCATACTATTCTTTGATAGTTCCAAAGTTTCATTCAGGAATCTAGAGAACTATCCCCAGGACATTACAATGGGAACAATAAAAGAAAGTTTCAAGCTATCAGAAACAACAGAAAGAAAATATTTTTAATAGTGCGTCACTGCAAATGGGAGTTTGGCAATTCCTTCCCCACTTTTTATGTTTAAAATATGCCTAATTTTGTCTGAGGCTCCCTAAGGCCCAAATTTTTAAGATCAATTAAATTTTAATCTCTTACTAAACTCATTATCCAATTCTCCTATTAGTCTTCTCTAAACCAGCTTTCCCATGAGAGATTATTCACAGGTTTTTTGTGCAAAACTGGTAGTTTTGATAAACTCAAAACAAAATTAAATTATGCATTCATTTGAATTTCCAGCTGGAGTTGACCTCTTCAGTTCTGAATGATACTTTAGGTACAGTTAGAAAATCCACATTCATCAAAGGAACAGGTGACCAAGAGAGGTTGTATCATTGGAGGTTTTTAAGAACTTGGACAAACATGGCTTAGGGATGGTTCTCATCACACAGACAGCAAGCAGCAAAAGACTAGAAGTCTGAAGTGCAGACAATGCAATGTTTATTGGGGTTAGGTCCAAACAAGCATATCCAGGGCCATCCCTAGCTATTCTGGGGCCCTATGCAGCCCCCTACACCACTCAACAGCGGCACAGCTGGAGCCTGGTCACTGCACTTCCCGCTGCCTGTGAGTGCAGGCCTGGCCCTGCTGCAGTTCTTAGGGAAGTTGGGGCAGGGCTGGGGCACAGTAGGGGCAGGAAGAGGCAGGGTTGGGGTGGGGAAGGGATGGAGGCCACAGAGCAGGGCGGGGGCTTTGGGGAAAGGGTAGAGTGGGGGCGGGTTGGGAGCAGAGCAGGGATTGGAAGAGGTGAGGCTGGGGCAAAAGGAGGGGTGGGGGCCATGGTAAGAGGTGGGGCAGGGGCTGGAGCAGCATGTAGCTGCACAGGGCACCAGGAAATTTGGGGCACCAAATTTCCTGGTGCCCTACTTTGCGTATGGGTAGGGACGGCCTTGAGCATATCCATAGCTCTACACACCTGCAGAGTCTGTTTCCCAGTGTTCCAGTCCCAGCTCTGACACCACAGAGCATTTCCCCCTTCACAGCTCTGATGCCTCAGAGCCTTGCCTGTGTCCCTATTCCCCATTCTCATTTCCCATTCCCCATTTACCCTATTCCAACCTCCTCCTTCTTAGCAGGCCCAAATACTCCTGCAATGCAGGCCCACAGTCCCACTCCTTACAACTTAGGGTCATGTTCCATTTTGGTCCATGGGGTCTTCATCCCACCCCTTTTGTATCCCATGGGAGGGGCAAGGAGTGAAGTTGCGCTGCTTGGTCTTTTAGTGTTTTATACCTCCCCACAAAGCCCTGTTGCCCCTCCCAACTGGTTGCTTGACTTTGCCTAGAGATAAGAGTTGAGGCGATCTTAAAGTGTGCTCTCAGTAACACTTTAACTGCTCTTATCTGTTCCCATTCTACTAACAAATCCAGCTGACTAGGCAGAAGCAACATCAGAGTGTCTTTTTCCCTTGTTTACACATTTTAGTATAAGAGTATCAAAAAGTTAAATCCAAAATACTATCCCAGGCTAACAAACAGACCTACATACTAACATCTGCCACACAAGAATGAGTTTGCATCTTTGGGACCTTGCTAGCTACACAAGGAGAATAAAATGCCCTGAAAGGGGAATGGGTGAACAATATGTATATATTCTTGACCCTAAGCCATGGATCCAACTTGAGCCTTCAAGTTTCCAACATCCATAGAGACAAGCTTCCTACGAAAGAAGCATTCAATTTCTCTTTCATCCTCATTCCTCATAGATCAGGGGTGGCCAAACTGCCTCACAAGCCACATGCAGCTTTTTTACTGTTAAAGTGTGGCTTGTGGAACACACCACACCACTCCACATTATCCGCCTACCAGACTGGGCTGGGGGGAGCTCTGGACCTCTCCCTTACAGGGGGTGGTAAGGTAGGGGCTTCTGCCAACAGATCGAGGAGTCTCAGGGCTTCTACCCTGAGAGGTAGACCTGCTGGGGCTCGGGGCTTCAACAAGAGTAAAGCGGAAGCCCCAAGTCCCAGCAGACATCTCCCGTGGGGTGGAAGCTCCATGTCCCAGCAAATGTCTCCTGCAGGGTGGAAGCCCCAAGCACTGGCAGACATGCCCCAGCTCTTAAATTTCTGAAGATAGGTGTATGTGGCTTGGAGGGTCAGTAAGTTTTACCACCCCGTCATAAAGCTACAACCACTGAATGTACATACAACGGGACTCATGATTTTAGAAGCTTTTCTGATTTTATGTTTGTATATTTATGCAGCTTAGTTCTTGATACAATGTGATGCTGAATGCCACCTACTCCCATTTAAATCAAAGGGAGATAAAGACACTCAGAACCTTGCACAAGTGAACCCATACTTTTTTCCATTATGCTAAATCAGTCAATTTCATATCCATATTGTAGGTTTTTGGACTCCTTAAAATTTGAAAGACATGTCCCTTGAACAGCCAAAAAAAGTAAGTGTCAGACAGATACAGATTTCCCATAAACTTAGATGTTAATTTAACTGCAAAAAGACGGAGGGGAGGGGGCGTTGTTTTTTTACCGATTGCCAGAAACTGAAAATATCAAGTCTGTCAGAAGAATTCTCTTTACAATTTTTCTCTACAGTTTTGGTGACAATTATCAAGGAACCTTTCTTCCTACTATTTAATGTAGGTCTTGTCTCTTTAGAAATCTAATGATAGGCAGTGTGAGTGTATGGGGAGATCTTGGCAGACCAGTAAAGTGCCCAAACCACTGCTGCTAATTGCTAAAAATAGCCTTGTCAGCAGGTCATAAGTGGGCCTATGCAGCAGCCTTAGCATGACCGTATCAGGAGAGGAGGAGATTTGGGCGACCACAAAAAGGGCAGCTTGACCCCATGTTCTTCTTGATGAGATCTCTGCTGAAATTGCTGAGGTATGCCTTTTAAAAAAACAGGAAGCTTATCTCTATGTCCTCTCAGGGAAGTGTTTGTCAGGGCCTCAAGGCATGCGAACTCTGAAAAAGTCACATCTGGCTAATTGATGATCAGAGGGAAACCTCTTGCTTAACCTTTGAAATTGCCTGCTTAACAAGTTTTCTTTGACTGACGTGGTGTTGTAATACTAAAGAATAAATAAGGGAGGAAAAATGTGAAGTAGTTGGACTCTTCAGGGACTCTCCTTCAGGACACATGGCGGGGTCCCCATTGGCAGATCTAAGATTGGCCATTGACTGCTGCTGTGCTGTTCGAGATCCACACCCAACTTTGGTAATTATTGAGGGTTGAGGTGTTTTACTAACCTGTTGGGGACACGTGTACGTGCTTGAGTATAGGTTTAAGTGAAAGCACTCGTGTTGTCCTGTTTGTGCCAGCCATCTATCGGTCAGATGGCCGTGTCTCCACTGATTTATTTCCTGACACTACCTCGCACAGAGTAAAGTTATCAAGAGTTTTGAGCTGAAAGAACCCCGGGTTACATGAGGAATCCAAAGGCTTTGACTTTGGTAGCAGTTTTCACTACTGGCTGAGCTTGGAAATCCTTAAAACCTTCTTTTACACAAATTTTCAGTAAAAAAGTAAAGCTTGCCGAACCACACAGCTGAGCACATTTTTGCCAAGAAGCAATCTTTGCTCAAAATCAGATGCAATTCACTCTAAAAAAAATCTATTTATGCAAGGATTTCAAATTTCCAAGTTCATAATGGAGGCTTCAGAAAAGAACATTTCTTTACAGATGGAGGATCACATGGCCAAACTCTACAGTGACTTCAGTGGGAGTTGCAGCCACATATCTGGGCAGGATCTGGCCCAGAGTGGCTAAGAGATTCCACTAAGAAAAATAATCTGGTTTAGTAGTTAGATCAGGAAAATAATCTTGTTTAGTAGTTGGACCAAGAGCCACTGAGTCCAGACTTCTAGGTTCTATTTCTAGCTCTGTCATTGACTCACTGTGTGACATTGGCCAAGTCATTGTGCTTCAGTTTTCCTAAAATGGAAGTAATAATATCAATCTTACTCTATAAGAGTTTTGTGAGGCATGGAAATGAAGTTTTGCCATTGACTTCAATAGGGCCATGATTTCACTCTAGAAGTTGGTAGCAAACCTACAAACAGATTCCTGGAATCATGATGTCCAATCCTGTTTTAATAACTACAAGAACTATCAGAAATAATAACTGGATTCTTTTTCTTGTGCAGGCAACCGTCCGACAGGAAATTTCTATGGTAGTTTGCCTTAAATTATTAAGCAGAGAGGCGGCAGGTCTTCATTAGGAACAAAGATGAAAAAGAATATTTTGCTTTAATATAAGATGGAAAAGATATGATGCTGAACATAATGAACTATATTCTATGTGGAGTATATCATAATGTGCTCTTCATTTGCATTACGTGTTGAAGATGAAACAAATATGTCCAGACATTCTGGAGACATTCTTTCAAAGCTTCAATCCATCTCATTTCATTCACTTTGGACAATATTTTACATCTGACCCAGCCTATGATCATTATGAAGATCAGGTCATGTGCTATTTGAAGACTCAAATGGATTATTCAAGGGCTTAAGACCTACACATCTTGGAAACTGGGCTAAACATTTGTAGGCTAAAAATTTTGGCTCAGTTCTGAAATCCTTTCTGAGGCCTGGTCTACACTACGCATTTAAATCGGTTTAATGGCTGTTAAATCGATTTAACGCTGTACCCGTCCACACGACGTTGCCATTTATATCGATATAAAGGGCTCTTTAAATCGATTTCTGTACTCCACCCCGACGAGAGGAGTAGCGCTAAATTCGATATTAACAGTTCGGATTAATGGACGCTCATGGATGGCGGGGTACTTGAGGACTCCAGCGTATCCCACAGTCCACAGCAGTCTCTTAAAAATTATTGCATTCGTTTGGCTGACTCCAAGTGTCTGTAGGTTCAAACACGTGTCTGCGTGATTCAGGGAACAGCTCCTCAGTTATCTTCCCCCCCCCACCCGGTGAAAAAAAGGAAGAAATCCGTCGCTTGCTACTTTCATGTCATCCTATGTCTGTACTGAATGCTGCTGGTAGACGGGATCTGTACAGCAGTGAAGAGCAGTTATCTGCTCTCTCCCCCTTCCCCCTCCCCCGGGGTAGATGGTGCAGAAGGACTGCCCACCATCCTCGAGATCCCATGCTGATATATTGCTCAATATCGAAGGCAATTATTCCTG